>NW_015091153.1:414949-417268 GCF_001431845.1 Calidris pugnax
CTCATCCTCGGCCGCTTTCTTGAACTCGTGCTCGAAGGAACTGGCCAGTTCGTTGAAAAGTCCCACTTCTTCACAGTTTTTCAAGAAGCGGGTGGGGGTCGGGGTCTGATCTGTTTGGGGGGAAAAGACCCAACATCGGTCAAAGAGAAGCTTAAAAAAAACAAACCCATGTGTTTTTTAACCACCTTAATGCTCATAATTGTGGATTTCGGCCTCTGTTTTGTGCTTTTTTCGGCTCAGGTGTGTGGTGTTTGCAAAGCAAGTGACAGCACAGGGAAGGGAGAACAATTTCTTGTTGGTTTTGTTTCTGTTTTTTAAAAAAATAATTTTTTTCGGTGAGTGGAGTGCAGTGATTTCTGTTGATTCGCGTCCTTTACCTTCCCCCCCCCCCCCCCCCCGCTCCCTCCCCAGCACAGCCTAAAAGCACCTTCCTTAAGAATTTTTCATCCCCAGGGAAACCCCGGGGGGATTTTTCCTCAGATCCCCAGCGTTTAAGAGTCTTGTATCTCCTTCCCGAGGTATTTTGGGCATTGCTTTATTTTCCCCCCCCCCCTTCTTCTTTTTTTTGGGCAGTGAAAAGCCAAAGGAATAATAAACCATTAAAATCGGCTCTTGCCAGACCTGGGATTGTGGGAGAACCAGCCAAAATCACCCCAGTTAGAAAAATAACCCCCCCTGGAAGGCGGTGGATTAAATCCGAGACCCTCCACCACGTGCCCTCCATTGGGTCCCCTCCCTCCCCAGCACAGCCTAAAAGCACCTTCCTTAAGAATTTTTCATCCCCAGGGAAACCCCGGGGGGATTTTTCCTCAGATCCCCAGCGTTTAAGAGTCTTGTATCTCCTTCCCGAGGTATTTTGGGCATTGCTTTATTTCCCCCCCCCTCTTTTTTTTTTTGGCAGTGAAAAGCCAAAGGAATAATAAACCATTAAAATCGGCTCTTGCCAGACCTGGGATTGCGGGAGAACCAGCCCAAATCACCCCAGTTAGAAAAATAAAACCCCGTGGAAGGCTCCACCATGTGCCCTCCATCGGAATGGCTCCGGCCCCCCCCTGTCCCCCCCCATTTCCCCCCCCCAAAAATGCACCCGGTAACGGCAGCCTTCGCCTCTTGCCTTTTTCTCCTCATCCTCGGCCGCTTTCTTGAACTCGTGCTCCCCCCCCGGGCTTTTTTTCCCCATCCTCATCTGAATTGAGGGAAAAAAGGAAAACAGTAAAATAGTGGGGTTTGACCTCCCCAAAGCATCAGATTTTTAAAATACTGGAGTGATGAGAGGAGGGAAGAGCTGAGAGGAGCAGATCCATAACACGTCCCATCATGATCTCCCCGGCCACCCCCCGGGGCTGGAAAGGGGAAAGAAATCCCCCCGCTTCCTGGTGAGGCTGGATTTTCTGGGATTCGGGTCCGGAGCCCAGCACGAGAGCCCAAAAAACCTGTCTGCCAGAAAACGACACCAATTTTTAAGCCCAAAGGGATAATTTAGCTCCAACACCCTCCATAAAACGTGGGGTTTGGCAGCGATGCCCCCTCCTCGGAGCACAGGGGCTGAGCTGGAGGGGAAATATCCACAGAAAACATCCCGGATGGGAGGTGGAACGTCCCCCGTGGCCGCGGGGAAGCGGCTCCGGCGACGACTTGGGCCCCGCAATCACCAAACCCCACTTTTATTTCCATTATTTTACGGCTTTAAACCTCCAGGGTTCGTTCATAAAGCAAAAGGTCTCCTCTGAGCGCACTTCGGTCCGTCTCCCCCCCCCAGCCCCGCTCCCCAAATCTCTCTTCATTAAACCAAGAAACTTGTGTCAACTAAAGATCTCGGCAGGAGGTTGGGTTTTTCCGGTGCTTTAGCGACTCTCGGGGCTCTTTTGGGACCATTCCCCCTTTAAACTACCTCCTTCTCAGCGCCGGAGCCCAAATCTCCAGCAGAACATTTCCCGAGGCCGCGAAGCGAAGCCATAAAAAACCCCAAACCTCTCTTTTTCCTCCAATTTCCACCTCCGGGGTCGGTGGCAGCTTTTCCACCCCCTCCGTTGTCACCCCAGAAGGGCCACGTTCCCCTTAAAATCCCATCTCAGGGCAGAGAGAGGAGGATTCTTTACGACTCTCTTTTTAGCTTCGTTAGGGGCAGGAGGGAAGACGAACCCTCCTGCTCATTAACACACCGACTGGGCACAAAGCAAGAGGGAGGGAGAGAAGGAGGAAAAAAAAAAAAAAAAACCGGGAGAACCAGCCCAAATCACCCCAGTTAGAAAAATAAAACCCCGTGGAAGGCTCCACCATGTGCCCTCCATCGGAACGGCTCCGGCCCCCCCCTGTCCC
>NW_015091153.1:417682-418494 GCF_001431845.1 Calidris pugnax
TGCTAATTAACACCCCGACTGGGCAAAAAGCAAGAGGGAGGGAGAGAAGGGGGAAAAAAAAAAAAAAACCAGAGACAAAATGGTGGCTTTTAAAGGGAAAAAAGAAAAAAAGAAAAAGGGCATTGGGAAGGGAGGGCAATAACGCCCCCGGCGTGTTTTATAGCCCCCACAAAGCCCCCAGCAGCTTTATCTGCCTTAAACGGGCTGGTTTGGGGCATTTTTGCTGCCCACGGAGAAGTAAGTTTGGGATTTGGGTTTGGTTTTTTTTTTTAATTCTGCTTTTTGAGTGATCCTGGAGGAACACCCCACCCCGAGCATCAGCCCCGAGGAGCCAGGAGAGGGGCTATGTGTGTCCCCCCGCTCCTCCTCCTCCCCGAGCTAAAACCACAGCGTTTCACCCCATTCATGGTTTTAATGGGAAAAGTTTGTCCACGGGGGGGAAAATCCACCTCCAGGAGCAGCAACGGGGAGGGTTTTCCGTGCTGCAGCCCCATCAGGGATGGGGACAGGACTGTACCCCAGTCCTTCTCCCCTGGGCCCCATTCCTGCCCCCCATATCCCATTCCTGCCCCCCATATCCCATTCCTGCCCTCCATATCCCATCCTGCTCCCCTGTACCCCATTCCTGCTCCCCCATATCCCATCCTGCTACCCCATACCCCATTCCTGCCCCCCCATATCCCTTTCCTTCTCCCTTGTGCCCCATTCCTGCCCCCCATATCCCATCCTGCTCCCCCGTACCCCATTCCTGCTCCCCCTACCCTATTCCTGCCCCCCATATCCAATTCCTTCTCCCCTGTGCTCCATTCCTG
>NW_015091153.1:418701-420656 GCF_001431845.1 Calidris pugnax
CCCCCACTTCTGTGCCCCCCCCTTAAGAAAGGGGCTGAACTGGAGGCAAAAAACAACCTTGAGGAATCTGAGGGGGGGGTTAAAGTTTCCATTAAATGCCTGATCCCGTTTGAATTCAATTCTCCCCGTGGGAGCCCATTCCCTCCCAGGGATCACCCCCCCCCCAGGGGAGGAAGCCCCCAGCCCTTCCAGCAGAGGCTGGGCCAGCTCTTCCAGCCCCCCCCGCCAAAGCTATAATTAATTCAAAAAGGCTTTAAAAACCCAATTAAATTGCTATTTTCTACTTCAACCCCAAATTCGAGCCGGGGAAAGGCTGCCAGGCTCCTGCAGCAGAGGCTTTTACGGCTTCAGAAAGCGTCTCCTCCTCCTCTTCTTCCTCTCCTCCTCCTCCTCTTCTTCCTCCTCCTCCTCTTCCTCTCCCCGACAGCCTTTTCACCCAGTGAGAACACAAACCTCACCCCCTTTTCAGAAGCCCCAAGGAAAAGGGACTGAGGAGGCAGAAATGTTTGTAACCGGCAACGATCCGCTGCCAGACAATAACATGTATTTATTTTTCTTATTATCTTCTTATTTATTATATTTTATATTATTTTTTCCCCTGCCTTGGCCAGCTCGTTCGGGCTCCGGAAACGGATTCGGTGGCTTTTTTTTTAATTAATTTTAATTAATTAACTGCGAGGAGGGGAAACTGGGTTTGTCAGGTTTTTTGGTCGTCGTCCTCAAAAGCAGAGGCAGAAAACGCCCCGAGATCTTTTGCCCATAAATCTCCCAGGGCTTAATAAAAAAGGGTGAGAGCTAAAACTCCCCCCCCAAAAAAAATCCGCAAACCCTGATACTACCATAAAAAATAAGAAAAAAAATAGAAAGTTGGAAGGCTCTGGCTTTGCTTTCCTCCTGATTAAATGCAGATCACAAGAGGGTTTTTATGGGAGGGAGAGAGGTTTTTCAGTGCATCTGGTCCCCGGTATTAATCTGGCAGGAGGGGGAGGTTTTTGGTCGGGGGGGGGACATTCTGGGGGCCACGTACCTGCGATGATGACGGAGTCGGTGCGAGCGGGGCCGAATTTCAGTGTCATCTCATGCTTGTGTTTATGAACAGCCAGGTGGTCCTCGTTTGTAAACCTCTGAAACCAAACAATTGAGGGAAAAAAAGGGTGAATAAATGCGGGTTTTTTTCTTGGGGGGGGGGTTGTGTGTATATTTTACGGGGGTGTTGGCACCGGGGGGGCGGATAGAGCGACCGTAACGACATTGATGCTGAGGGCTGAGGAACAAACCAGAGCAGGACAGACTGTTTGAGACACGACGTGCCAACGTTAAATGATAAAATAAATACATTTCCCGGGGTTTCTGGGGAAGCGGGGGCCAAATATTTTTAATAATCCATTTTTTTTAAGTGGGGGGAGGCAGGCGGGGGCTGAAATGGTTGTAAGGAAATACTAAACTGCCCAGCGCGATGCGATGCTTTATGATTTATCTTTATTTATTAATAGGGGGATGAATTAGGCGCTATCAGGGGGTCAGGCAACCTTTTTTTTGGGGGGGGGGCGCGGGGCAGAAGACAGAGGTGGCACCTTCTGGGCTTTACGGAGCAGGATGGAGTCTGAAGCCCAAGGAAATCAGGGGGGTGGATTTGGGGCTGGATGTGGCGGATTCGGGGCTGATGTGACGGATTTGGGGCTGGATGTGGTGGATTTGGGGCTGGATGCAGTGGATTTGGGGCTGATGTGGCGAATTTGGGGCTGGATGTGGTGGATTCGGGGCTGCCCTCCCCCGCGCCCCCATTTTTGCATCCCCAAAATCAAGGAAAAAACCCCCGAGCGACCCCTCGTTTCACGCACCGTAAAAAAACCCAACCCATTTGTAATTTCCCACCTGCAGGAAAAAATCCCACCCGGGATGGGGTTAGGGATGGGCCCCCCCCCCCCAAAGCATCGCCCCCAATGTCCCCCGAG
>NW_015091153.1:421082-422802 GCF_001431845.1 Calidris pugnax
TGGAAGAGGGAGGCCTGTCTGGAGACAAATGAGGTACTTGTGGTGCCTGGCAACTCCGCCTGTCCCCAGAGGCTTAGATGGCATAGCATAGTCAACAGTTGTTTGGCCCAAGCAGTCTTCTCTCATACCTAGACCTCTGCATTGGGGTTGGAACTTGATGATCTTTAAGATCCCTTTCAACTCTAACTATTCTATGACTTAGGAAAACTCTACACCCTCCAGTGTATGTGACTCATGAACATTTGCATGCTGCAGATTTCTGGGCCTCTTCTCATTTATTCAGGATCTTTTTTTTCCCTTTTTTTTTTTTTTTGGCTTTTTTTTCTTCTCTTTTTTTAAACCAACCCAAAACCCGACCCAAATCCACCTGTTTCTGCGGCTTCGCTCGAGCACGACAACCCCGGCTTCGCTCGCTCCCTTATTTATGACTCAATTTTATATAGATATATTTATTTAAAAAAAAATATAAATAAAAATCAAGTGTTTTCCAGGCTGGAAAATGCCGCGGCACCTTCTCGGGAGCCGTGGGGCTCGGGGGGGGACACGTTAGACACCAGGGGGGCATCCACACGGGTCCCATCCATCTTCCCCTTCGCCACAATAACAAGTGTTTTATGCAAAACATCCTTCAAAAAACACCCTTGTTTTTTTAAAACGAAGGTGCTTTCGGACAGCAACAAGAAACCGGGGTTCAAATTAAAAGGAATTAAGAGGCGGGGGGGTCTAAAAATGGTTGTGGGGGACAAAATAAAGAGGTTTTTGCCCATCTAAGGGCAGGCATCTGACCGCCGTGCCCCATAAATAAACCTTAAATAATGTTTTTTGAGGTTTTTGCTTAAGATACGCGGGTTTTGGGGTTCTTTTCCCAAAACCCTCCATCCCCGATTGGTGTTAAAAATCTCCGTGAGGCCAAAAAGACACCAAACAAAGGGAAAAGGGGGGGAAAAAAAACGGGAGGGGAGGACAAAACCTGCAGCATTTTTGCTGGTGGAAAAGGAAGGGGGGGGCACACACAAAAAGGGGGGTGCCCCCAAGGCTTTGTCACGTTTTTAGTCCCTGAAAAAAGGCCTCAGTTTTTAAGGTGAGTCGTCGACGGAGGAAAATAGGTGAGTTATGGTAAAACGGGGGAAAAATTGATTTATTTTGTGGTTTTTTGCGGCGAGGAGCAGCCGGCGGCAGAGGAATATTGAGCAGGCGGCGGCTGGAAATACACACAGAGGTGTGTGGGGGGGAAATAAAGGGAAAAAGAAGAAAACCTCCCCAATTTTCCTCCTCGGGTGAAAAAACGGGGGATTTTTAGGTGGAGGAGGGAAACAGCCAGAGGAGGAGGTGGGGAATGGATGGATGGGGGGTCTCATTTCCACCCCAGCTCCACGAAGGGCACGTTCCAACCCCGGGAATTTATTTGAATCTTTTCCTTTTGCTCTGCTGCAGGATTATTTTAGGGTTTTTTTTTTCCTATTTTTTTTTCTTTTTTTTTAAGGCACTTTTCCCGCTTTGGCTGCGCGTTACGGCTCTATTTAACATCTTTATGTGGCCTCCCTGGCTCAGGAGCCCCCTCTTTTCTCCGCACACAAACGCTCGCAGACGCTATATATCTTTTTTTTTTTTCCCCCACGCATTTTCCAACCGCCCAAACCCAGAGGCTGAGTCTGGCACTTGCCTTCTAAATCATGTCATTTTTACACCGAGAAGAAAAGCCGGGGGGGTTGGGAAAAAA
>NW_015091153.1:422818-428085 GCF_001431845.1 Calidris pugnax
ACAGCGGGGGGGGGGGGGGAGAAAAGGGAATGAGTTAAAGCCACAGCATCGGCTTTAATATTTAATCTCCTTCCATCAGCTGCTGACATACAGCGGGGTTATTTCAGCCTCCTATTTGGCTGGGAATTAAAAAAGAAGATGTAAACTCCACCAATCGCCCCCGAAAATGATGGGAGGAGGAAAATAAAGAGTTTAAAACCCCGCTTTTCTGCCTTTTTTCACCCCCTCCCTCCCGGCCCCCAACCAGGGATGGGGATGGGGCAGGGGGTGGCGTTTGGGGTTTATTTTAGCCCAGATTCGGTCAGGGATTTTTGGAGGAGAAAAAAAACCCAGATTTGAGGCAGGTTTAAGGGCATCAGGGCTGCAGTCTCCCCCCCCCTCCGAGGGGCTGCAACAGCTCAATGAATTAATAATCTTGATTTTAAAGATCTTGATTTTAAAGCTCAGTTAAAAATCTTGATTTAATCGGACACGATACTTCGCCGTCACCATCAGAGCCAGAGAATAAATGCAAAAAGGGCCAAATCCTGGGTTTTTAGCCAAAAGGAAGATTTTTTTCCCCGTGTTTAACAAGCCCAAAACGAGAAACGAGGGGTCGCTTGGGGTTTTTTTCCTTGATTTTGGGGATGCAAAAAGGGGGGCAAGGGGGAGGGCAGCACCAAATCCACCGCATCCAGCCCCGAATCCACCACATCCAGCCCCAAATTCGCCACATCCAGCCCCAAATCCACCACATTCAGCCCCGAATCTGCCACATCCAGCCCCAAATCCGCCACATCCAGCCCCGAATCCACCATATCCAGCCCCGAATCTACTACATACAGCCCCAAATCCACTGCATCCAGCCCCAAATCTGCCACATCCAGCCCCGAATCCACCACATCCAGCCCCGAATCTGCCACATCCAGCCCGAAATCCACCACATCCAGCCCCAAATCTGCCACATCAGCCCTGAATCTGCCACAACCAGCCCCAAATCCACTGCATCCAGCCCCAAATCCGTCGCAGTTTTTTAACCTCGACAGTAATTTTCAGAGAACACCGACCCCGAGCCTGTGGCCGGGCCAAAATTCCATTTTTATGGAGCATGTGGAAGGTTCTGATGGAACAAATCGGTCTCACGCGTGTAAAAAAAGGGAGATTTTTACCTCGCCGAAAGCACCGGCTCTTTCCAGGCTCACTGGACCCCCCCCCACCAAGAAAAAGGGCTGAGGAGCCCAAACCTGCCCCCCCCGAACTCATCACAGGGGTGAATTAATAAGGTGTCGTTAATACAGGGTGTCATTAACACCGGGATGGATGGGGGGAAACAAAGGGAAAGAGCATGTGTCCCTGCGCTGACCGCTCCGGGGAGGGAGAGCGGAGCCCAGAGTCAGGGAATCAGGGACTGGTTTGGACTGGGAGGGACCTCAGCCAGTGCCACCCCCTGCCCTGGGCGGGGACACCTCCCACCCGACCTGATTTTAAGGTTATTAACATTAAAAGTCACTTCCAAAGTCTGTCGGGTGGCTACCACCCTGGCTAGGAGGCACCCACCCCGGCCAGGAGGAACCCATGCTGGCCAAGAGACATCCACCGTGGCCAGGAGAGCCCCCAGACTGGCCAGGAGAGCCCCCAGACTGGGCAGGAGGTCCCCAGACTGGGCAGGAGGCCCCCACATTAGCCAGGAGGCAACCACATTAGCCAGGAGGCAACCACAATGGCCAGAGGACACCCACTTCATCCAAGAGACACCCATCCCGGCCAGGAGACATCCACAGGGGCCATGAAGCAACCACCCTGGCCAGAAGACACCCACTGGCCAGGAGACCTCAAGAATGGCCAGGAGGCACCCAGACCGGCCAGGAGACACGCACTGGCCAGAAGACACCCACCCCGGCCAGGAGACATCCACAGTGGCCACCAGGCAATCAACCTGGCCAAAAGACATCCATACAGGCCAGGAGACCCCCAGACTGGCCAGGAGACACCCACCCTGGCCAGAAAACATCCACAGTGGCCAGCAAACACCCACACTGGCCAAGAGGCACCCACAGTGGCCAGAAGACACCCACACCAGCCAGGAACCCCCCACACTGTCCAGGAGGCACCCAGAGTGGCCAGCAGACACCCATACTGGCCAAGAGGCACCCACAATGGCCAGGAGAGACCCAGAGTGGCCAGAAAGCACCCACAGGGGCCAAGAGGCACCCATAGTGGCCTGGAAACATCCACAGTGGCCACCAAGCAATCACCCTGGCCAAAAGACATCCATACTGGCCAGGAGGCCCCCAGACTGGCCAGGAGACACCCGCAATGGCCAGTAGACACCCACAGTGGCCAGGAGGCACCCACAATGGCCAGCAGACACCCAAACTGGCCAGCAGATACCCACAATGGCCAGCAGACCCCCAGCCTGGCCAGCAGACACCCACAGTGGCCAGGAGGCACCCACAGTGGCCAGCAGACACCCATCCTGGCCATGGTTTCCAAGGGCCAGATCCCCCCCAATCACCTGGCACAAAGGGGGGGTTGGAGGGGGGGGGAGGGATAACTAATGTGGGGTCAGGGGTGCCCCCGAGGGCTGGGGGCCCCCAAAGGTCGAGCCGTGAGTGATGTGACACCCCCCCCACCCCCCCTCCCCTCCCGGTTCTGGATCCGTCTCTCCCATTTCCCAGCTGAGCGATGACACCGCTAATTCCCTGCAAGGATTAATTCATTTAATGTGCGGAAAGTGCCCCGAGACCCCTGGATCCGTCTCTCCCATTTCCCAGCTGAGCGATGACACCGCTAATTCCCTGCAAGGATTAATTCATTTAATGTGCGGAAAGTGCCCCGAGACCCGAGGGATTCATCGATTTTAAAGGATGGAGGCGGAGGGGGGGGGACACCATTACAATTATGGGACCACGTGAACCCCCCCAGATGGGCCCGTTTCCACGGGAGGAGGTGACGAGGAGGTGACGCCGCAAAGACTTGTTGGTTTGAAAGAATTCACGCCTTATTATTATCATTATTAATAATTAGATCATTATTTGACGTTTACAAGAGACGAGGCGCAAAGATTTGGGACCCATTTCCTCTCGGGAGGGTTCCCCGTAACACGGGGCTCACCGGGTCGGCTTCCAGAAGAGCTCGCAGCCCAGTTGCTCCCAGTTTAAAGACCACTGGGGGTTTTTTTTTGGAGGGGGGCGTTTTGGGGGGCAGGATGCCCTTCTGGAAAGCTGGGCTCGGTGGCAGCATCTTCCCACTGGAGGAGGGAAGAGACGGCACCTCCATGAGCCCTGATGGAGGACAGAGGAGAAGAAAAGGGAAGGTTTAGGAGGGAGCTGCTCAAGAATAAATTAAAAAATGAATAAAAAATGCTATTTATTGCACTTACAGCCCCGCTCCTCCCGCCCGAGCACAAAGCCCTCGGCAGAAGCCAGGGGGAACAGCTCTCAGGGGGGTTTGAGGGCTTTGAATTCCCCCGAACTGAGGTTATTTCACCCAAATCTGCGTGAGGGAGGAAAGAAACCCCCACACACAAAAAAAAGGGGCGAGGGGGAACATCCAGGGCCGTTTCGGGTGGAAAACAGCAGCTTCGGGGCCAGGCTTTGTCGCAGCGGGGCCGTTTCTTGCGCCGCAGGAGGATGCTCGGCTGTAAATTCTCAGATATTAAGCGCCCAATGCCCTTCCTGAGCCCGAGGAGGCAGGAAAAAAAGCTCATTTCTCCTCCCTCAGATTCCCCTGAAAACCCAAAAGGCTCAATCTCTTCGGGAAGGAGCGGGTTGGGGGCCGTGTGTCGTGTCCCCCCCCACTTTACAGCTCCCCTTTCCCCACTAAAACTGCGTGGAAATGAAACCTTAAAATGTTATTTTTGGCTCGGGCAACTCCAGGGACCCATGTGGCTCTGCCTTTTGCTTTAAAAACCCGCTTACATCCTGCCCTGTGATTAATTCACGTTCCTTTCCTTGTTTTTTATTAAAAAAAAAAAGAAAAAAAAAGTAAGACAGACAGACTTAAGAATAATAATAATCAGAACCTTCAGCTTTCGGTGCCGGTGTCGGGAAGCCGAAACCAAACAGCTAAAAAAGCCCTTTAAAAAGGACTTTTTTGGGTATGAACATCGTGCGAACCATAAAAATTTACCTTTTTTATTGAATTATTATTATTATTGGGGGGTTTAGAGAGAACCATCTGCCTTCAGGTTTTGGTTTTCCAGGGGAGCATGCGATTTTTGAGCCGACGGCAGCATCTTCTCCCTGTCGGTGTAATATTTGACATCTAAAGGCTCCAGCTCGAGATTCTCCTGTCCCCAACCAGCCGAGGGAGAGAGGAAAAAGGTGAAAATTCCCCCAAATCAGCCCCCGGGAGGTGGCAGACCCTCTATGTTTTGTATAAAGCAGCGAGGACCCGGCCGGAGGGAGCAGAATTTTACGGGCAGTTAAATCCTGGGGTTCCCACCGCATCCCCGGTAATTAGTACCAGGGCACTCAGGTTGCTCCAAAAACTTCCCTCTAATTAAAACAAAGAGTTAACGAGGTTCTGGAGCCTGTCCCATCCCCTTGTTCCTCTTCCTCCTTGGCCAGAAGGGCAGAGCGTTTTTGCTGGGAGTAGGTAAATAATTTAATTTACATTTCTATAGCTCGACTTATCCCAGAGGGCTGCTCTACACCCGAAATGCAGGTGTTTTTTGGGGGGGGGAAGCAGGAACCATCTGGCCGCCGGCACATCGCGCGGTGCCAACGAAGGGGGAACACTCGGCCAAGGACACACGGGGCAAACTCTTTAATAAATTTGGTAGTCAACTTTTCCTTTCCTTTTCTTTTTTCGGTTTCATAAAGTCTCTTAAAGAAGACGCAGCTTCTCCTTCCTCCCCGGCATCCGAGATGAGCATCAGCACGTTTCAGGAGGGGGGGCAGACAAAAAGAAGTGCCAGCCCCCCCCCGAGTGGCCAGTAGCCACCCTGCTGGGCCAGTAAGGGATCATCCTGGCTGGATTTAACCCGGGAGGCTGGACACCGGGAGCTGGATCACAAATCAACCTTCTCTCCTTTTCTTAAAAAATGAAAAGGGGGTGTAGGTAGGAAAAACGTGGTTTATGGAGCAGCCGGGGGGAGGAGCAGCCCCTTGTCGTGCCCTCAGAGGAAAAATTCCTCCCCAAAATTGCAGCCCAAAGCCAAGCTGGGAAAATCAGGCTCCTAAATCTCCTACCTGAGATTTTTTAGGACACCGATGTCTCTTGGAGTGATGCTCGGGGTCTGGGGAGGAGGGGGACACAGGGACACAGGCAGGGACCTGCCCCCC
>NW_015091153.1:428581-443836 GCF_001431845.1 Calidris pugnax
CCCCGACCTACCGGAGAGAGGAAATAAAAAGGGAAAAAGGCCCCGAGACTTCACGGGGGCGTTAGAGGAACCGCGCACGAGGCCCGGGAGCTGCGGGAGAAGCACCGCAGGAGGAGAACAATAAAATAAAATAAAATAAGAAATATATTTAACAAAGGCAATTATGGCCGCGTTTCCCCCCCCCCCCGACCGTATTTCAAGAGGGGCGATTCAAGATGCTTGAGCATCTCTTGCCAGCGCAAAGGGGATGGAGATGGAGGGAGAGGGGGAGAGATGGAGGGAGAGGGGCAGAAACGGAGGAAAAGGGGGAGAGATGGAGGGAGAGGGGGAGAGACAGGAGAGAAAGGTGCAGAATCAGAGGAAAAGGGAGAGAGACAGAGGGAGAGGGGCAGAGATGGAAGGAAAGGGGCAGAGATGGAGGGAAAAGGGACAGAGATGGAAGGAAAGGTGCAGAGATGGAGGGAAAGGGGTTGAAATGGAGGAAAAGGGGCAGAAACGGGAGGGAGAGGGGCAGAGACAGAGGGGAAGGGGGAGAGACAGAGGGAGAGGGACAGAGATGGGAGAAGAAGGGGCAGAGATGGAGGGAAGAAGAGCAGAGATGGAAGGAAAGAGGCTGAAATGGAAGAAAAGGGGAAGAGGTGGAGGGAAAGGGGGAGAGAAGGAGGAAAAGGAGCAGAGATGGAGAGAGAGGGGGAGAGACAGAAGGAAAGGGGCAGAGATGGTGGGAAAGGGGCAGAAGACAGGAAGGAAACGGGGAGAAAGGGAGGAAAAGGGGCAGAGATGGAGGGAAAGGGTCAGAGACAGAGGGCAAGGAGCTTGGGGGAAGCAAAATTCCTGCCCTGCTCTACCGCTGAGAGGGGCCGGGACTCAGGATTTTAGGAAATTACGTGGCACCGAGGGAGAAAGAAGGTGAATTGGGTAAATTCTACGGCCGAGCCGTTGTGCTGTTCCTGGGACCCTGCCCCGGCACAACGCGGGGGGGAACAATCGGGACTCCCCGGTGCTGGTGGTAGAGGAGAAAGGGGGAATAAAATCATCAAATGCCCCCCCAACCCGGGCTCCTGCCTTCCTCTGCTGTTTGCCAAATGAGTCACCCTTCCTGCCCCCACCGCAGCCCCCGAATGAATAATCCGGGCAGGGGGGGCGCAAAGACTCTCTCTCGGCAAACAAACGGCGTCGGCAGCGAGTTTCCCCTCGAGAGAGATCATTTATAGAGAGAAAAGACAAGAATAAGAGGAAACTCCTTCGCTGCACCACCACCACCACCCCCTCACTCCCTGAGAAACAAGAATGGAGGTGTAAAAGTAATTAAAATGCGAACCGGAGTCGATTCATTTGGCCACGGGGCTGAGGGTTTGCGATTCGGGGAGGTGGGAGGTGGTGGTGGGGTCTTGAAGAGCCTCTGGAAGGTGATTCCATGGGTCCTGGGGCATCCAGGGCTCCGTGGAAGGAGAAAACTGTGGTTTCCCTGCCCCTGGAGGAGCCGCACGGGGCTGGGTGGCCCGAGGTGACAACCGGTGGGGACGGTGTCACGCTCCCCCCAGGAATAAAGGGAAAACGGAGGGGTCT
Source organism: Calidris pugnax (assembly GCF_001431845.1). Taxonomy (NCBI): domain Eukaryota; kingdom Metazoa; phylum Chordata; class Aves; order Charadriiformes; family Scolopacidae; genus Calidris; species Calidris pugnax. The sequence continues at coordinate 430,151 of NW_015091153.1, forward strand.
GAGACAGCGAAACTGAGCCCAAACCAGGACTGGGATGTGCCCCCCCCCCTTGGATTTGAGATGCCCAAGGGTCGGATCCTGGGGGCAGCAGGAGCCGCCGTGTCCCCACGCAGGGATGGTGGCATCTCCCTTTTTCTACTTACCCTGGGCAAAGGGGTAAGGAAAAGCTGGGATAAACGGGATCCAGCAGAGGATTCTGCTCTGGAAAAAATGGTCCCTCACCCCCAATCCAACCCCCCCACACCCTCATTTGCTCAAGAGGGAGGTGAAATTCGGTCTCATCCGAGGGGTTGGGTGGTTGTCCCCCGGAGAGGACACCTCCGCTGTCGTTTGGGGGGGCTAGGAGAAAACCCAGCCTAAAAAAAAATATCTATGAGTTAGATCCAAGGGATAAAAAAGGCCTCATTGTGCCAATACTTGAAAAAGTCGCCGTGACTCAGCCTTGACCTTTGAACACCACCACAATTAGAAAAAAAGGGACGCCAGGGTCCCCCATTCAGGTTTTTTTTACGGTGCTGGAAGGGCCGTTTCCTTCAATTCAGCCGCGAACTTGGGCGGGTGCCCACCCATTCATGGGGGGGGTACGAGTCTGTCCCGACTGCCTGAAAAACGGGGTGGGTTTTTTGGGGGGGACCTCTCCCCGGGGAAGCTCCGACAGCACCGGTCTGGAGGGAGCATCGCCTTAAATGAAGCCAGAATTCAAGGGGCTTGGGTTTTTTTTCTCTTTAATTTGCTAATTAGAGGGAAGGAGCTACAAGGAAAGGCAGATCCGCGTAACCGGAGGTGTTAAATACGCTCCCGCAGCCTAAAAAATGGGGAGGGGAATTACGGAGGGTGGGAGAACGGGAGATCATGGAGGGGAGAGGGGGAAAAGGCAGGAGGGAAATTGAGATTTATGGATCTTTGGCCACTTGAGAAGCGACTGGGGATGAGCCGTAGCCCCCTTTGTCCACATCGAGAGGTACGAGGGCTCGGCAGAGGTGGCTTTGGCCAGTCCCAGGGCCAGATGTTTAAGGAGAAACCCAGGAATTCCCCAAATCCCTGCCCCATTCCTTCCCATCCAGCCTTCTTTATCCTAGCTCTTATCCCAGGGGATGATATCCCCCCATAAATTACCCACCCTCTCCCTCCTTTCACCTTTATTTCGAGGAGCCCTAAAGAGCTTTGCGGCAACAACCTCATCTATGCCGCATACAAAAACAGCACCTTTTCTTTGTGGTTTTTTTCCACACCTTTTTCCCGAAAATTTTGGCCACCAGCCCCCTTTCATTCTTTTTCCTGCCCTCGTTTTTCCAGGCGCGGGCACGAAATTTCTCCCCCTGGATTTTATAAAGGAGCACGATAAGTCGTCGGATGTCAGCGCCCGGCGGTAATTAAGCTTTTAAAAGGGAGATAGGCAGCAGCAGGGATAAAAAAAAATAATCAAATATATATATATATAATTCCGGGCGTTTGACTATTTTTGCCTCTCGGAAGAGGCACCTGTTTTATCGGAACAGGTAGATTTATGGGTGTATTAACGCGGCGCTGCTGGCCCCCCCCTTGATGAGGTTCTCAGTGACCCTCTTCTGCCTCGAGATTTATGGGCTTTTCAGAGCAGACAATCGCCGAGGGCTCTCACTCCCAGCTCTTTTCCCTCCTCCATCCTCTGCTGGATGCGCCGGGGGAGATTTCCCGCACCAGGATCTGGATTTGGGAGCCGGGGGGAAAGGGGGGAGGAGGAAAAATCCCCCATCGTTATCCACCTGCACCCTATTTCTAAAGATTCCAGGTTTAGCCCCTTCTAAGGGTGGGTTCCAACCTGTCACCCCCGGAGCTGGTGACAAGGGGAGGGTTTGGTCGTCAAAGTTAGGTTCAAGCGGTGGATTAATGCCCCCCCAGCTCTCTCTGCACTTACCCACCCCAAAAAATCCCCGGAAAAAGCTTTTCCGTGGCCGCACCGGGCTCCTTGCAGCATCCCAGGGCTCTCGCTCCCTTCCAATCGCCTCCTTCCCCGCTCCTGCCTAATGGGAAACCCTTTTAACACCATTTTCCACCTGCAGCCCTTAATAAAAATTAAGTGGATAAATCCTTAAGTGCAAGAAAAAAAAAAAAGAAAGAAAGAAAGAAAAAAAAAAAAGAATAATCAGGCGAGAGAGAGCATCAGCTTTTCCTTGATCTACAACCCTCCTCCCAGTCCTCCCAGCAGAGATTTAACCCCCGCCGTGGTGCCAACTGGGTGATGATTCAGCGCTGGAGAAATACACAGCTGAGGTCACCCAAAAAACTGCTTTTCTTTGCATCCTTAGGGTCTTAAGCATTTAATTTCATTTTATTTTTTTTCCCCGCCTACGTTACGGGCTGCAGATCATAAAATTCCCCCCCCCCTCCCCGTGCAGCCCAAGCAAAAAACGCATTTAAATTTGCTTTTCAGGCCGGCAAATGTTGGGGGTTTAGAGCAAAGGGAGATGAGGAGCCATTGAAAATTGGTTTTAATGCCTAAAAGGTGGGTGGGAAGTGCCCCCCCCGACTGGCGACACGAAAACCGGGGTGAATATCCCAGGGAGAAGAAGGGGAATGAGCTGATATCGAAGGTGCAGGAGCCAGAATTGAGCCTTTGATGGAGCCACGGGAGGGCTCGCACCTGAATCCGCAGTGATTTTGGGGAAAGAACATCCCCCCCCAAAAAAAAAGCAAAGGAAAGAGCCAGGGAGACACACATGAGGGAAACACCAGCGGAACGATCTGCTCTTTATATTTAAGTCCAGCTTGGATGGCTTAAAATCCACTCCCTTGAATATTTATCCTTATAAATGAGCCTTATTTTCGACTGAGCCGCTCGCTTCCCCGTCTGCAGCCCCCATTTAAGGGGTTTAAGGAGATAAATGGGACCAGTGAAGCCCCCATTAAGGGGGTTTAAGGAGATAAATGGGACCAGTGATGCTCTGAATTCCCATCCTTTATCCCAAAACCCCCCTCTATTTAACCCTCCATCCCCAAAATAAACCCCACTTCTCTGCCGACGACGCAGCTCCGCGAGGCACCTTCACCCTTTAGAAGTTCAGAAGCCCCCAGAATAATAAAAAAAATAAAAAGCTTTAACTGCCCCAAAGCCAGACCAATTTCAACGTTTTTGCAAGAACTTCATTTTACAAAACGCTTTAATTCCGTGGCCTTTTACTGCCGAGAGGAATTTATGGCTCTTTTTTTGCACTGCCGCAAAAACTCCCCCCCCCATCCCCTACACGCGCAAATTTTTTATCATCTGGGATGTTTACTCTCGGGGGGGGGGGGCAATTCTAGGACTTTTAATGCTTTTATTGTTTTAATCTGGAATATATGAAAGAAAAAAAACCCCATAATTGATCCCAGCGAAGCAGCTGGTGGAAGCGGTGGCGCCGTTTCTCCGCCGGCATCATTAAGCAGGTGTTAAATAAACGCGACAAACGCGGCAAATCCCGAGATCTCCCACGGCAGGAGGTTCACAGGGATCTTTTTAGGGACGGTATCAAGCCGAATATTCACTTTTTTTTTCCCCACAGCTGAATATTTGGGTTTTTTCCCCCACCTGTTTTTAACCTAAATTCCTCCCGACGCCGCGACGGAAGGAGAAAATCCCCGCTCGCACGGAGGGGATTTCTGCCCATGGGCCACGTGCCTTTTTTTTAAGGTATAAAGGAAAAAAAACAAAAGCCAAAAAGGTGCTTTTTTTTTTTTCCAATCCCCTTTCCACCAGCCCTTTGTGCAGCTGCAGCATCACCAGCCCCCAGCGGTGGGATCACGCAGGCTTTGCCCGGCAAATCCATCAGAAATCTTAGAAATAAACCTATTTATTGGGAGCTTTTTACGCCTCCGCCCGAGACTCTTTAAGGAAGGTTCTCATGCAAAGCAGGAACGGCCGAGGGGAGAGAAACGGGGTTGTTTTTTTTAGCCAAAAAAAAAATAAATAAAAACCACCCTAAAGCTGAAAAAAATAAATAAATAAAAGCAGGACTATAAATCACTTCTCTGAATAGCTCCGCTCTCGTTAGCAGATCTCAGGCGAAATCTCTAGAAAGGACCTAGAAAGGTCCTTCCTTCTGAGATATTCTGCTTTAAAGGTTGGGGTTTTTTGGGGTTTTTTTTTTCCCCTTGCGAAGAACAAGGAGATGCTGGAGGGTTTTGGGTGTTTTTTTTTTCTCCTCCCCGGCATCTCCCGGTTGTCCGTGCTCCGGCATCTCGGGAATCGCTGCCGCAGAGGGGCGGAGCGGCCGCCGCCGCCAACAAAGCCCGGGGAGCATCTTTGGGAGGAAAAAAAAGAGGATTTTAGCTGCTTTTCCCATTATTCGGAGCCGTCCGTGGCCGCTGTCTCCCCTCTTCACCAAGCTGAGCTGTGTCTTGCCGGGGTTAGAGCTTGAACGGGGGAAAAAAGCTCATGAAAATCAAAATTCCCCAATTATTTAGATATTTAAATAAAACCAGGTCACAGGGGGGTTGGTTACTAATAATTCCCTCCTGGGTCTAAGCAGCCGAAGGGAATCATTCCTGTTTTTCCCCTTTGCGACTCAAAACAGCATCGTTTTTGCTGGGGAAGGGGACGGAAATCCCAAGCAGAGCCCCCCACCCCGCCTCGGGTTGGTTTTTCATCCTTGGGAGGATTTTGTGCATGAAATTTACTGAAATTCCTGCAAATTGGGGCAGCTTTTTGAAAATGGAACGTATCGGGGACGGGAGGATGAGGAGGCCGTTGTCGGAGCGATGCGTCGCCTCCGCGCTCGGGGAGAGAGTTACGGGCTCGGGCAGGAAAATACAGAGTATTTCTAATTTTCATAGAAATTAGCAGACAGGTAGCAAGCAGGGGCTTCAAAAAAAAAAACACCAATAAAAAACCCCTTAAAACCCCCAAAACCAAAGAACTTGGTTGTTTTTAAAATAAGGCAATATTTTAGCAGCCAAGAAAAAACCTAGAGCTCAAAAAAAGGCAGGAAAAAATTAATACTCAGGGCAAGGCTCTACCTTAAAATCCCTCCAGGCACAAGGTGGGCTCTGATTATCCCTTAAAATCCCTCTCTCCTTCCAAACCCTCCAAACCCCCTGCCCCTTTTTCTCATTTATTTACCGGGGGGAGGGATGAAAAACAAGGTTTTGTGGTTCTTTTCAGCTCAGGAGCCACGGACAAGATGGACACACGGACGGGGGGGGGGGGGGATTCAGGGGCTCTCGCATTCAGGGGCTCTCGCAGCCACCAGCAGCTTTTTCCCCCCTTTTCAGCCCCGACCCACAACTGGGTATTTTTTTTTTACATCGCTCTAATTTCAAGTTAATAAAAGAGCCCGGCTGGATTTACGGCCTCGCGCCGGCAGCACACGCCGTTTGCATTTTTGATGTAAGAGCAAGAGCTTTAGGTAAAGGATGGGGCTGAGATTGTTTCCTCCAAAGGCTGGTCGTGAAACTCCCTTAAATCAAAAAGGAGAAGAGCCCTCCCCAGCCCTGCTCCTCCGCGGGTATTTTTGCAGCCCCTGATCATGTTCCAGAGAAAGGGGAAACCCTCCCTGTGTCGTGCCCCCCCCGGAGCTGCAGAGACTAGAAACCATCCCACAGCCTGGCAACAGTAAGGGTCCAGCTTGGAAAAAAATTTTAAAAAATTAAAAATTAAAAAAAAAAATAGAAAACCAACAGAAATGTCAATCTTTAGAAAGCTGGCAGCGCCCGACAAGCTCCAGCCCCGGCTCAATGGGCTCTGCTGGACTGCGAGTGGCACGTGCTGCAGGGGTGAGGATGAGGATGGCAACCTCCTCTCTGAAATTACAAGCCCCCCCCAAAATGACAAGCCGTCCCTCCACGGCTGCCTGTCCCCCCAGCCCTGCAGGAGAACAGGGGATGGATGCTCTCCTGAATCAGGATCCACTGCTGGCTCTCCTTCCTTCCCTCTCCTTCCTTCCTTCCCTCTCCTTCCTTCCTTCCCTCTCCTTCCTTCCTTCCCTCTCCTTCCTTCCTTCTCCTTCCTTCCTCTCCTTTCTCTCCCTTTTTTTCTCCCTTCCTTTTGTCTTTCCCTCCCTCTTCTTCCTTCCTTCCTCTTATTTTCCTTCCTTCCTCTTATTTTCCTTCCTTCCTCTTATTTTCCTTCCTTCCTCTTATTTTCCTTCCTTCCTCTCCTTTATTTTTCTTCCTCTCCTTTATTTTCCTTCCTCTCCTTTATTTTCCTTCCTTCCTTCCTCTGCTTTCTCTCCCTTCCTTCCTCCCTTCCTTTCTTCTTTTCCTCTCTCTCCTTCCTTCCTTCCTCCTCCTTCCCTCCCTCTCCTTCCCTCTCCTTCCTCCTCCTTTTCCTTTTCCTTCCCTCCCTCTTCTTCCTTCCCTCCTTCCCCTTCCTTCCTTCCTTCCTTCCTTCCTTCCTTCATTCATTCTCCTTCCTTTATTTTCCTTCCTTCCTTCCTTCCTGCTGCCCACATGGCACTGAACAGCCCCAATAACGGGGGACAGGCAGCCAGGATATGCCCGTATCCATATCAATATATATGTGTATACACATATGACTTTATATAGGGCTATATCCCAGCGTGCGCGCTCTCTCTCTCTCTATATACATATATATATATATTTATAGTTGCTGAGTCTGCAAGTCACCCACGGGAAGCAGATGGCTCAACAGCCCAGTTTCCCTGGAAATCAGGCTCCTCCGCATCCAGGGAGGTTAAATTGAGTTTGAAGATGCTCCGAAGAAAATGCTGCCGCTGCCTGGGAGCTCTGAGCCCCTTTTTCCCTGGGGGTGTGTTGAGGGGGGGTCCCTTGGCAACGGAGCTCGGGAACCCACCGAACCCCCCATCCCCGGGTGCCTTTCCCATGTGATTTGTGATGGGGTGGAAGGAGCTTTTGGGACACGAGGTGCTGCCAGAGGGCAATTAGAGCCCTTATGGGCCATTCTATTCCCAGGGAAAGAGCTTCACTGGTTGTGCGTGGTCCCATATGCTCCTTTTTTACACCAAAATGAAGGAAAATGATGGGAGCCAGGGCTTTCTGGCCCCGAGAGCTTTTCCTTCGCCAGGACCCGCATGAGAACCCGTCTCCCGCATATTTGAAGGCTTTATGAGGTTTTCTGCAGCCTCAGCCCTGCTAAATGATGGAGGAGGAAAAAATCAGGCGGCTCTTTTCTGCACATTGAGGTGCAGAAACATTTTAATGGCTGCAGCAGCCAATGTGGCTACCAAATCCTCCCCAGGGCTAGTTCTAGCCACTCCACTCACCCCCCCCCCTCCTTCCTTCCTCTATTTTTCTTCCTCTCCTTTATTTTCCTTCCTCTCCTTTATTTTCCTTCCTTCCTTCCTCTGCTTTCTCTCCCTTCCTTCCTCCCTTCCTTTCTTCTTTTCCTCTCTCTCCTTCCTTCCTTCCTCCTCCTTCCCTCCCTCTCCTTCCCTCTCCTTCCTCCTCCTTTTCCTTTTCCTTCCCTCCCTCTTCTTCCTTCCCTCCTTCCCCTTCCTTCCTTCCTTCCTTCCTTCCTTCCTTCATTCATTCTCCTTCCTTTATTTTCCTTCCTTCCTTCCTTCCTGCTGCCCACATGGCACTGAACAGCCCCAATAACGGGGGACAGGCAGCCAGGATATGCCCGTATCCATATCAATATATATGTGTATACACATATGACTTTATATAGGGCTATATCCCAGCGTGCGCGCTCTCTCTCTCGATATATACATATATATATATATTTATAGTTGCTGAGTCTGCAAGTCACCCACGGGAAGCAGATGGCTCAACAGCCCAGTTTCCCTGGAAATCAGGCTCCTCCGCATCCAGGGAGGTTAAATTGAGTTTGAAGATGCTCCGAAGAAAATGCTGCCGCTGCCTGGGAGCTCTGAGCCCCTTTTTCCCTGGGGGTGTGTTGAGGGGGGGTCCCTTGGCAACGGAGCTCGGGAACCCACCGAACCCCCCATCCCCGGGTGCCTTTCCCATGTGATTTGTGATGGGGTGGAAGGAGCTTTTGGGACACGAGGTGCTGCCAGAGGGCAATTAGAGCCCTTATGGGCCATTCTATTCCCAGGGAAAGAGCTTCACTGGTTGTGCGTGGTCCCATATGCTCCTTTTTTACACCAAAATGAAGGAAAATGATGGGAGCCAGGGCTTTCTGGCCCCGAGAGCTTTTCCTTCGCCAGGACCCGCATGAGAACCCGTCTCCCGCATATTTGAAGGCTTTATGAGGTTTTCTGCAGCCTCAGCCCCGCTAAATGATGGAGGGGAAAAAAAATCAGGCGGCTCTTTTCTGCACATTGAGGTGCAGAAACATTTTAATGGCTGCAGCAGCCAATGTGGCTACCAAATCCTCCCCAGGGCTAGTTCTAGCCACTCCACTCACCCCCCCCCCTTCCCTGTGTCTCCGGAGCCAAAAGCCAAAGTCACAACAGCCCAGGCTGAGAAAAATCCCAGCTAGAAAAGAGCTAACGCAGGTCGAAGTTCTTTATCTCCTCTGTCAATTAAATCCATTCGTGCTGGTAATTAATTTACACCACACCACCCCACCCCCCCCAGCCCAGAGCTGTATTTCGGGGAGGGGGGGTTGCAGTGGGAGATGCGGCAGAGCCTCCTCCAGCGTCTCTGCAGACCTTTTCCCAGGCAAATCCCTGGCGCTGAAGGCACTGTGCACCCAGGAGGACACTGCCATGGCTCAAAATACACAGAAAAACAGTTTTCTGGGTGAATTTTGCTTTGATTTTGCTCCCTTCAGGAGCCCGGGTACCTGTCACCCGGCTGTCCCTGTCACCCGGGGCTGCGGGAGGGATGAGGATCACAGGGGATGGGGAGGGAAGGCAAGAAAAACCACTGTGTGTTCCTAAAAACCTACCAACTTTCCCCAATTCCCAGGTTGTGCTGCCTCGTGTCGTCTTCTGAAGACCTTTTCTTTAAAGCAAAAATCAATCCCTATAGAAAATACCTCTCCCCAACAGACGGGAGGTGGAGATTTTGGGGGGGGGGGGTGGATCTTCCGCATCCCACTCTCAGCATCCCCGAAAACAAAGTCTCCTGGAAGGGATCTGAGAGACAAGAATTCGCCTGGAAAAAGGGCAGGGGAGAGGGGGGGACAAAAGCAAAGGAGGGGACACGGCACAGGGACTTGTCCTTTGGCCACCGGTGCCACTTCCCAACTGGCCACGGGCCAGAGCAGGGTGTTGCTCCAGCCCCCGGGGTTATTTTTAACAGTTCCCCCTTGGGGAGAAAAGCAGCAAAATAGAGGAATTGGGAAGGGAGAGAAAAGGGGTGCGGGAATGCACGAGGGTGGCACAGGGCCATCGCTCGTCACTGGCGCTAATTAAAAGGGCATCAGGGAGGAAAAATGGGATCCGGAGCCACGACACCCAAGGGCGTCCCTCAAAGACCCTGCAAAGCCCTTGGAAATGAAAAAAACTTTTGAGTTTTCCCTGCCAAGATGCTCTCCCAGCCCTTCTGCAGCTTTGGGGGCATCCAGATTTATTGTGACCAGATCGGTTGCCCCATTCCTGGATTCCCAAGGTGCCCAAAAGGCCACCAACACCTTCGGAAAGGCCACCAGCACCTTCCGAGAGCCCCCCCGGGGCAAATCACAGCTCCTCATTAACACCCAATCACCCCTCGGGGACACAAACAGGTTTTCCCCACAAAGACCCAACCAGCAGCAGCGTTTTTCTTGCCAGAGCCGCAGGATTTGGAGGGAGGATCAGCCAGTCTGCGGGCATCCACGTTTTTCTTTTAAAAGAAGAGGAATTTGGACAAGAGTCCGGAGCCGTTTCCATCTGCGGCGCTCGGGCACGTGCTCCTCATGCAGAGCCAGAGCTGGCATCCCCCAAACCCCAGCCACTGCAACGAGAAAGGTTTTCACTTCCAGGAAACGCCGCTATTAAATAATATTTAAGTCTTAATTATATTTTAAACCAGCCATTTTCGAGAAAAAAAAAAAAAAGAAAAGAAAAAAAAAAAAGAAGTTCCATTATAGCGCTTTTGTAGTTAAAGGTCTGTCAACATTTCCATTTTAAACCTTCATTTCTAGGGGGTTTATAATTTGGTCATAAAAATTCATTCTAGACTGGAACTTGGCATAGAGGGGCTCAGCCCAGGAGCAATATTTTTTATTATCCAATTTGGTTTAAATTGGTTTGGCCGTTTTTAAGTTATAGGAGTGTAAAAAATAAACGTTTACTGGTTTCAGATGCCTTCTCCAAGCTTCTTATTATTCAAAATTAGCTCTCTCTCTCCTCCCCACCTCCAAAAATACCTTCAGCGAGAGGTGAGGGATATTTTACTCTGCTGACAATAGATGAGTTATAATTCAAATTAATTCCCTCCTTTTTTTTTTTTTGGATGCTGACAACCCCGAGAGTTCCTATAACCCACTTTTACGCGGCTCCGTTCCATACTGGGAACGCTGGGAGATTTGTGGAGCATCTGCCGCTCCGCGCTCGACGTACACAGGTACCGCAGCTGTAAAAGGCCTTAATTTGAAATAAATAATTAACTCCGGGAACCTGCATTCCCCGGAAAACGACAGCAGACCTTTACCCGCGATGTTTCTCCGCAGATTTTTATTTCGGCTGCGGCGGCGGCTCCAAATAATAAAAAAAAATAAAATATAAAGCTGCAGATGCGGCACAAGAAAGTGTCGGGGGGGGGGGGAAGAGCCAGGAATTCCTTGGCCCCACGGTTTCTGCCGGTTCCTCCCATTTTCAAAACCAGCAAAGAAGCTCTGGTTTTACGGCTCGGCTCCTCAAACCACTGGGGTGCAGTGGGGACACGGCACATACGTGACTCCGCATGTTAACAAGGTGTGTGTGGGGGGTGGGTATTCTTGCTCCGGCATCAATATCCATGATTTTTCATTTTAAAATATTTGGCTGGTAAAAGGGGAGGCAGGGGGGGCGGGAGCGACTCTCTAGGGCACGTGGAGGGGGGGCTTTGTGCCCCAGAGCCACCTGGAGGGGCTGGTTCCCACCCCGAGGTGCATCCTGATGGGATGGGAACTGCTTCCCATCCCTGGGTTCCATCTGGGGGGGACAGGAACCGCTTCCCCCTCCCCAGGGAACCGCTTCTCCATCCCCGGGGTCTGGCCCAGAGGGACAGGAACCTCGTCCCCCTCCCTGGTTCCATCTAGGGGTGACAGGAACTTCTTCCCCCTCCCCAGGGTCCAGCCCAGAGGGACAGGAACCGCTTCCCATTCCCAGGTTCCATCCCTGGGTTCCATCCCCTTGGGAAGGGAACCTCTTCCCCCTCCCTGGTTCCATTTAGGGGTGACAGGAACTTCTTCCCCCTCCCCAGGGTCCAGCCCAGAGGGACAGGAACCGCTTCCCATTCCCAGGTTCCATCCCTGGGTTCCATCCCCTTGGGAAGGGAACCTCTTCCCCCTCCCTGGTTCCATTTAGGGGTGACAGGAACTTCTTCCCCCTCCCTGGGTTCCATCCCTGGGGGACGTGAACCATCTCCCCCTCCCCAGGTCCATCCTCATGGGATGGGAACTGCTTCCCCTTCCCCAGGGTCCAGCCCAAAGGGACAGGAACCGCTTCCCATTCCCAGGTTTCATCCCTGGGTTCCATCCCGTGGGACAGGAACCTCTTCCCCCTCCCCAGGTTCCATGTGGGGGGGACCAGAAGGGCTTTCCCCTCCCTGGTTCCATCGTGGGGGAATGGGAACCTCTTCTCTCTCCACAGGGTCCATCCTGAGGGGATGGGAACTGCTTCCCCCTCTCCAGGATCCATCCCTCTTCTCCCTCCGCAGGTTCCATCATCATGGAACCTTCTCCCCAGGGTCCATCCCGGGGGACAGGAACTGCTCCCCATCCCTGGGTTCCACCCCAGATGAACGGGATCCACTTCCCCACCCCGGATTACATCCCAGGGAGACGGGAATGGCTTCCCATCCCCAGGGTCCATCCTGGGGGGACAGGAACCACTTCCTACCTCATTAAACAAGTGGCTGTCAGGAGCCTGAATTCTTTAGGAATTCTTTAGGAATTCTTTAGGAATTCTTTAGTCCAGTCTCACTCCGTCCCCTGCCAGGACAGTGACAGTTTCTCCTGGGGGACGGGGTGTCATAACTCTGCTTAATGAGCATTTAAATTCCCGTTTGCCCTGACAGCAGGTAACCCATTGGGCTGAAGCTCCTCGGTTTTAACTCCATGAATTTCTCCCGATTCCCTTCCCGAGCCTCGGGAACGAAGTTCTCAAGGAGCATCCCCCAAGGAAGCTGTTAAATCCACACACAGCTATTTCTTTCCGTACATTCTCCTACTCAAACCCAACCCACCGCTGTCCTGCGGGGCTGGCAGCAATTCCAGCAGGGCTGAGACATTCCTTTGGATATTCCCATGGGAGTAAAGGGGACTCCTGGCCACATCCAGACCAGGAATATCGTCTCACCTTTTGCTTTAAGTGGAAGGAGAGAAGAAGGACGATGTTTGTTGTAAAGCAAACGGGTGCTTTCCTCTCGCGTCCTCACCCACCCCCTTCCCAATTTTTTTCTGCCTCTTTTAACCCAAATAACTCGTCTCACAGTCACAGAAGGATATGGGGTGGGAAGGGACCTCTGGAATCATCTCCCCCAACCCCCGGCTGGACCAGGGTCACCCAGAGCAGGTTGGATTCATCCAGGGGGGGTTGGAAATCTCTCCAAAGCAGGAGACCCCCCACCCTCTCTGGGCAGCCTCTTCCAGGGCTCTGCCACCCTCTAAGTCAAGAAGTTCCTCCTCGTGTCCTCCACAGAACTTCCCGTGTCCCAGTTTGTGCCCGTTGCCCCTTCTCCTGTCACTGGGCACCACTGGGAAGAGTCTGGCCCCGTCCTCTTGCCCTCCAACCCCTCAGATATTGCTCAGCATCGATGAGACCCCCCCTCAGCCTTCTCTTCTCCAGCTGAACAGCCCCAGGTCCCTCAGCCTTTCCCCAGCAGAGAGATGCTCCAGCCCCTCATCATCCTCCTCTGGACTCTCTCCAGCAGTTCCCAGTCCTTCTTAAACTGGGGGAGCCCAGAACTGGTCCCAGTCTCCATCTGGGGCCTCCCCAGAGCAGAGCAGAGACAGGGGATGACCTCCCTCCACCTCCATCTGCTCCCACCAAGGACATTTGGCCACTGATGGACCTGTAGAGAGAGGGATGAGCCTCCTTCCTCCTCCCAGTGGAGCTGGTCCCCACCTGCAAACTGGGATGAAGACAGACTGGGACAAACCATAGCTCCAGTCACTGGTATCTCCAGGGCTGGAAATCCCACGGCAAAGCTCGGAGTGGCCACGGCCACAAAACTTGGGAATTTTGTGCTGTGACACAGAGAACTGGCTCCTTCTTGGGAAGGGAAGAGGCCCATCCCTTCTTCTTGACGCCGGGACTCTCGTAAAAAGGGATAATCTATATTCGTTTGGATTATACAAGCTACAAAACACACCTTCGGTTCAGTCCCACATTTACCCAATCGCAGGAGCCATTTGTTGCCTCGTATATTACGGAGCAATAGAGATTTAAGGGATAATGGTCATGGCGGCAGAGTATACAAAGCAATAAACTGCTTTTGAGGTTGGTTAAATGCCAAGTGATGCTGAGGCCTCAATGCCATAAACATTATTTCTATTATATGACAAGATAAGAGGATACAATAAACCACAAAGAAGAAAAATCATTTTCTGGCCTCGTGAAAAAGTTCTGGGCTCCGCATTTCTCGGACACTGCACGAGCATCACCTCGGTGGCAGGGGTTTAAGGGGAATAAATTGTTAAATTAAAGGGTTGGG
>NW_015091153.1:443846-471091 GCF_001431845.1 Calidris pugnax
ACGATTGTTTGAGGAAATGGCCTGTATAACTGCAGTGCTGGAATTAGGGCCTGAGTGATGATTTGTGTCACTTATAAAAAGTGAAATGGCAGGGAGTGGGGAGGCAGGGCCAGGGGAAGTCTGGGTCCCAGTAGAATATATTCAATATTACGGCCCCTCCATTAGTTTGGGCAACAGGAGTGGACAAACCAGTTTTATTAATAAAGATGTTCCTCTTGTTATGACACTTCATAAAGACTCAACCATCCAAGCTCTCAGAGCCTTCTGGAGAGGAGCAGAAGAGAGACAACTGGAGAGAAGCATCCATCCACCAACCTACACACCTCCCTCTGCCACCACCGGCTCCTGGTAACGAAGCGGAGCCAGCAGAGAATCATGGAATGGGTTGGGTTGGAAGGGACCCTTAAACCCCTCCCAATGCCACCCCCTGCCCTGGGCAGGGACACCTCCCACCACCCCAGGTTGCTCCAATCTCCCTCCAACCTGGCCTTGAACCCCTCCAGGGATGGGGCAGCCACAGCTTCTCTGGCCAACCTGGGCCAGGCTCTCACCACCCTCACACCAAACAAGTTCTTCCCCACATCTCACCCAAATCTCCCAATTTCTGGTTGAAAATCCTTCCCCCTCGTCCTATGGCTCCACTCCCCAAACACCAGCCCTGGAGGGATCTAAAAGCTGGTGCTGAGGGCCATGGGTCAGTGGTGGGTTGGGCAGTGGTGGGTTGATGGTTGGGCTTGATGAGCTTCAAGGTCCCCTCCAACCCAGAGAAGTGGTGGAATCGCCAGAGAATCACAGAACTTTTTAGGTGGGAAGGGACCTTAAAGTTCATCCAGTTCCATCCCTTCTGGTGGCTGGGACATCTTCAAGGAGACCAGGTCGCCCAAAGCCCCCTCCATCCTGGCCTTGAACCCCTCCAGGGATGGGGCAGCCCCAGCTTCTCTGGCCAACCTGGGCCAGGCTCTCACCACCCTCAAAATAATTTCTTCCCCAAATCTAACCTAAATCTCTCCTTTTTGAGCTTTAAACCCTTCAGCCTTGTCCCATCACTCCCCTCCCTGATCCAGAGTCCCCCCCCCAGCTTTCCTGGAGCCCCTTGAGGGACTGGAAGGGGCTCTAAGGTCTCCCCGGAGCCTTCTCTTCTCCAGGCTGAAGATCCGAAGCCCCCACCTTCCTTCCAGACCTTTGCTTCAGACTCCTTAGACGATGGCCGTAGTTTTAATTACCTTGTGTTAATGAGTCAGAGCTGTCTCATTAGGGCCGACTTAGTTAATACCTTTCAACTTTTAACGGCGACGCTGAAGTTTACAGCCAACACTGAGGCCGCCTTTCATCACTGGGGCTGTTTTAAACGGGATTAGAAGAAGATTTTACTAACGATTAGCAGCGCTCACCACCCCCAGATTCAGCGGGAGCCTGACTCCGGGCGCTGCTCCACGTCTCCAGCAGACGTTTGGGAAGCAGGGACCTTCCTCCACCTCCCTCCTCATCCTCAGGCAGTGGCCCTGGGGGCAGGGGGGACGCCTGGAGAACAGGGAAGGGGGTGCGGGAAAAATGTGTCACCTGTCCCCGCGGAGAAGAAACCGTCTCCGTGACCTTGGGAAGAAGGTTTTTTTGTTTTTAAAAAAGCAAGCCCGTGCGGGGCACGTAGGAGGCAGCTGTGTCAGGGCAGACCCCGCTGTTGGGAAGGGATCGCGTAGAAGAAATCCAAAAATAACCCCCGCTAAAGACCTAGCAACCAAAAACATGTTTACACACCCGCCGAAAGCTGGGGAGATACGGGGGGTACAGCAAGATCTGCTCGTCTATTTTCAGTGGCCGGTCCCTCTTCCCCCTCCTGGCTTCCCTCAAAAGTTGGCTTTCCAGCCTTTTTTCCCGCATAGAAACAGCAAAGGAAAAGGAGGAAAAAAGGGTATAAAGCATAAAAGACGGGGTCGGTACCGGCTATGGCGGGGGGAAAGCAGTGAACAGGTCAAAAAGTGAAATAATTTTATTTTCCTTTAAACTAAAAAGGGGAAAATTGGCACTGCCTTCGCAGGAATTGTCTCCAGTTCAAATGGCTCTTGTGCCCCTTTTTTGTCCCCCCTCTTCTGCTCTTCCCGTCACCCTGTCCCCACACAGCGACGGCAAGACGCCGATCACTAATTACAGCCAGTGGAAAATTAACTGGGCCGTTTATCCCCCTGCCCCAGCTGAGAGTGAACCCCCCAAAAAAACCCATCCCAATTTACTCTGGATCAAAGCGGTCTGTTCCTCTGGGAGCAGTCCCCCGAAAATCCCCTCAAATGGGGGAATACCTGAAAGAGGAGGAATCCACAGGGATGAAAACACGGCGATGGGTTGGGAACAGGGATGAAAGGTTTAGAAATGGGATGGAGACGCCGGAGCCACCGCAGGGAAAGGACACAGAGAGCCAGGAGTTGTCCCAAAAACGCCGACCCTGATAACCAAAGAGCCACCGACACCCTCCCATTTAAATGGCCTTTTTCTAAAGCAAAATGTACCCAAAGGTCTTAAATAATCAGGGAAAAAAAACCAGGCTGAATCCTGTAAGAACATCTCCCTCCCCAGTGCCACCCCGAGCCTGGACTGGGTTTGAACTGGGAAGAAGCTTCCCATGCTGGAAGAGATAACACAGCACCTGCCTGGGTGAGAAATAAATCAGATTATCTTCTTGAAAGCTCCAAACTTGGGATGGTTATGGGCTCTGATGGGAGCTGCAGGCACCCAGCACCCCCGGGAAGGTCAGGGTGTCCCAGGGGGTGACACGGAGCCCACAGCCCCTTTGGGTCCCCTCCGTTTCAAACCAAGGGTTTGGGAAGGAGCTGAGGGAAGTGCAACCCCTTCTGATCCCTCATCAAGGCTTTGCTTTGACATGAGTCCACAAGAAGAAGCCACTTCTGGTGGGACAATCCATGGGGGCTCATCGAAGGTCACTTTTTTAGTGCCTAAAAGGCAGGAGAAGCTGCTGGGGGAACAAAGCGGAGGTAGAGCCCACCACTAGCCCCCACCCCAGCTTCAAATTCCGATTTATTTTTAATATTCCAAGCGAGCCATTGCGTTGCCTCGTCCAGCTCATGGCATGGATTTTCCTCCACCAGCCCCAGAAGTTGCCGCTGGTTTTAGCTGCTGATGCTCCCAACGCTGGTCGGGGCGGCTCTGGGGTGCAGGGTTCACGAAGGCTCTTAAAAACCTTCAATTTGAAGCTGATGTAGAGAATAAAGGACCAAAAAACCCACAAACCAAAACCCAAAAAACCAACCAAACCACACCAGGACTTACTTCCAGGGAGAGATGGGGGCTCCGGGGGATGAGTCAGTGCAAAGGGCTGTTTCGGGGTGACTCGATCGGTCAGCGAATGGCTACAGACACCAGGAATTCGAGGGGAAGGATCCTCCCAGGAATTCACAGAATCACACGGGGTTGGAAGGGACCTCCAGAGATCACCCAGTCCAACCCCCTGCCAAAGCAGGGCCCACCCAGAGCAGGTCCCACAGGAACGTGTCCAGGTGGGTTTGAATGTCTCCAGAGAAGGAGACCCCACCACCTCTCTGGGCAGCCTCTGCCAGGGCTCTGCCACCCTCAAACTCAAGAAGTTCCTCCTCACGTTGAGATGGAACTTCTTATATCCCAGTTTGTGCCCGTTCCCTCTTGTCCTGTCCCTGGGCACCACTGGAAAAAGACCAGCCCCATCCTCCTGACACCCACCCTTGATGAGATCTCCCCTCAGCCTTCTCTTCTCCAGACTAAAATGACCCAAGTCCCTCAGGCTCTCCTCATAAAGGAGATGCTCCAGGCCCCTCAGCATCTTGGTAGCCCTCTGCTGTCCCCTCTCCAGCAGTTCCCTGTCCTTCTGGAACTGGGGAGCCCAGAACTGGTCCCAGTGCTCCAGCTGGGGCCTCCCCAGGGCAGAGCAGAGGGGCAGGATGACCTCCCTCCACCTGTTGCTCACGCTCTTCCTGATGCCCCCCTGGATGCCATTGGCCACCACATTGCTGGCTCCTGGGCATCCTGGTGTCCACCAAGATTCCTCGATCTTTCTCCTCAGAGCTGGTTTCCAGCAGGTCACCCCAACCTATCCTGGTTTGGGGGTGATTCCTCCCCAGGTGCAGCACCCTACACTTGCCTTTATTGAAGTTCACCAGGTTCCTCTCTGCCCAATTCGACGGGAAGGAGCTTCCCATCCAACAGACACAAAAACCCGAATGAGATCCGCAGCTTGGAAGCTGCAGCTGAAGGGGTTTAGACTGGAAATAAAGCTTTTTTTTCCCTTCCCGGCGAGAGCAATTAACTATTAGAACAACTTAAGCAAGGGCCGCGGTGAGTTTTCCATCACTGACAATATTTTCCGTCAAAGCCGGGATCGTCATTATTTAAGACCCGCTCTGGTTTGAGCAGGTATTGAAGGACGTTCTAGGAAACGGCGCACGAGGTCAGGTTAGATCCCCATGAATCACAGCGGGATGAATTACCCGGATTCTAACATTTCAATATTAACATGAAGAATTGTCAGAATTACCCATAAGCAGCAGGCTGGAACAGCGAAAAGGAGGAAGCAACCACCTTTATATGTCATTTGTGGGAGATTGGGGGAGATTAAATTTAAATACATTGTTGTTTGCCTTAATTGCTTGTTTGAATCCGATTTTAAGGTTGTATGATTGAAGTCCTCAGATTCCTCGATCTTTCTCCTCAGAGCTGGTTTCCAGCAGGTCACCCCAACCTATCCTGGTTTGGGGGTGATTCCTCCCCAGGTGCAGCACCCTACACTTGCCTTTATTGAAGTTCACCAGGTTCCTCTCTGCCCAATTCGACGGGAAGGAGCTTCCCATCCAACAGACACAAAAACCCGAATGAGATCCGCAGCTTGGAAGCTGCAGCTGAAGGGGTTTAGACTGGAAATAAAGCTTTTTTTTCCCTTCCCGGCGAGAGCAATTAACTATTAGAACAACTTAAGCAAGGGCCGCGGTGAGTTTTCCATCACTGACAATATTTTCCGTCAAAGCCGGGATCGTCATTATTTAAGACCCGCTCTGGTTTGAGCAGGTATTGAAGGACGTTCTAGGAAACGGCGCACGAGGTCAGGTTAGATCCCCATGAATCACAGCGGGATGAATTACCCGGATTCTAACATTTCAATATTAACATGAAGAATTGTCA
This sequence comes from Calidris pugnax, assembly GCF_001431845.1. Taxonomy (NCBI): domain Eukaryota; kingdom Metazoa; phylum Chordata; class Aves; order Charadriiformes; family Scolopacidae; genus Calidris; species Calidris pugnax. The sequence goes on from NW_015091153.1 coordinate 449,004, forward strand.
GAATTACCCATAAGCAGCAGGCTGGAACAGCGAAAAGGAGGAAGCAACCACCTTTATATGTCATTTGTGGGAGATTGGGGGAGATTAAATTTAAATACATTGTTGTTTGCCTTAATTGCTTGTTTGAATCCGATTTTAAGGTTGTATGATTGAAGTCCTCACATCATTAAGTGCTCAAATGCAGCTAATACATTTTATAAATGACTTGCACAATTTCACAGGCAAAGAAGTTCAAGATAAAAAGCAGCCAAGAAAAAAAAAAAAAAGAAAGAATTTAAAAAAAAAAAAGAGGAAGATCACCCGTGAGTGGATAGAAAATGCTTCAGATGAGCCTAAAGCTGGAATGACCAAAAAGTGAAGTCCCAGCTGGGTGTTTTTAAAAAGCCCCAGCCCTCAGGAGTCATCAGAAGAGAGGTTTTTTGACCCATTTCTACCCTAGAAAAATAAAGGCGTCCCACGATCCCCACGCAGCCTCAAAGGACGCGCCCTGGGGATGCAGAATTATCTGGAATTTTAACGGAGAGACCCACAAAAGGCATTAAGATATTAAAGACGCTGAAGGATTCGGGGGGGGTGGGACAGGGGGGGTATCCTGGGACCAGTAAGAGCTCCCCAATGCGTCACAGCCAGAATAATTTGGCAACTCAACATGCGCCGTTGGCGGCCAGGAAAACAAAGTGTGCGAACATCACTTAATATCTAATTAAAAGCCACCATTTCCACCCCCCCACACCCTCCTTCTTCTCAGCATTTTGAGGTTGAAACACTTCAAAACAGACAAATCCAATTCTCGCCGGGCTCCGCAGAGCACCCACAGGAGCCTCAGTCTCTAATCGCTCCCAATTAAACCAATAATTGCACAATCCCCCCCTTCCCAGTTCCCCCCATTAACACCAGGATGCTGCACTGGAGAGACCCTGAGAGAAAGGGGAGACCTTGGGAAAGCCAAAGGGAAAAAAAAAGCCTCATAAAACCCAGCAAAAAAAAAACAAAAAACAATGCAGTGAAAAGGTGTGTTTCACCTACAAGAAAGGTCTTGGGAGCGAAAAGGGGATGTGGCTCCCTCCAGGAGAGAATCAGTTGCCTGAGGAAAATGGGCAAGAGTTTTACAAGGCCGTGGCCAAGCCCTGAACACCGTCCCTGCGGAGAAAAATTCACAATGGGGCTTGTTTGCTTTGCTTTTTTTTTTTTTTTTTTTTTCATCAGTTGCCTGAGGAAAATGGGCAAGAGTTTTACAAGGCCGTGGCCAAGCCCTGAACACCGTCCCTGCGGAGAAAAATTCACAATGGGGCTTGTTTGCTTTGCTTTTTTTTTTTTTTTTCTTTTCTGCCAGCCCAAAAATAGACTCTGGCAGTTTGGGGTTCCAGTAACACAAACCATCCACTGTCACATTCCCAGCTGCTTTAGGGAATATTCTCCCGCGGAAAGCGAATCCCCGTCCTTGGGTTAAACACCCAGGGAAGAAGATGAGCCACGTTTGGGGGAAACATTCCCAAGGGACCAGGAGAATGTTTGTTGGCCCTGGGGACCAGGAGTGTGTTCTCCCCCCAGGGCTGTGGGACGGGTGGAAAAAACACCATCAGAATAACAAATCCGGCACAAAAGGTGGCAGATTTCATTCCTTCGGAGCGCCCCGCGCTTGCTCATAACCTGGATTTACACACTGCAAATCCTCTGATCTGATTACCTCCCGTGATCACGTAAAACACCGGCTTTAAACTCTTTGCCTCCGTGATAAAACAGCCACTTTGATTCACGGCGACACGTTCCCAATAAAGTATCCTGTAAACGTACCTGTCCGCAGCCGGGGGCATTGCACACAAACGGCCTGTCGTCTCCCATATTTCATGCAGCTGAGCCAAGCTGGGGAGGAAAGGAGAGGAAATTGTTAAATAAGCTAAAAAAAAGAAAAAAAAAGAAATATTAAAAATATCAAGAGGAGAAGCTGGCCCTTCGCAGGGCTGTAATTAATCACCGCCGCGCTCCCGGGGAAGGAGGATCTCTTTGTGCCCTGGATACAATCGGGGAAGAGAAATTAAATCCAAGCCAAGTTTAAATAAGACTTTGGAGGGCCCGGGTGATTTTTCACGTACGAGGAGAAGCCACCAGGGCTCTTTGGGGACGGTGACAGTGAGAGAGCGGGGAGGGAAGGAGCAGGACTTTTCCCACCCTGGGCTGTCACCAAGGGCCACCAAGGATTCTCCAGAGGATCAAGGAACTTTCTGCATCTCGGTATCACCACCTGCGAGATAGGGACAACCCTCAGCTCTTGTAAAGGACCATCCAGAGCAGGAAAACCTACAAAATACCCCCCCGATGGCGGGTGTCGAGGACGGGGACACCCCCTGTCACCCCCCACTTAGCATTTACAAGCGAAGACAGTGACAATCTACAGGAAGAAAAAAAAAAAACCAACACGGCGCAAGCAAGAAGCCATCAAATAAATCCAAGTCCTCTCTACGTCCGAGTTATATTTTCAATGGGAGAGAACTCAAATTTGTCATTTAATTAATTAAGGGATTATAGGAGTGGTGCTCCGTTTTACAAGGCAATAATCTGGCTCCCCAGTGGGTAAACTCCGAGGCTGATGGCAGGGGTAGTTTATCACCGATTATAGCCAAGGATAACAAAACACTCAGCCCTATTATGCTACAAGTGAAGCTATTCTTATTAATAAAAAATAAGAGTAAATAAAGTAACCCCCCTCCCCCCCCCACCTCGAATTCAAGAAATAATGGGTCCCCTCCACCCACTGATATTTTTACGGCAGGATTTTTTTTTAAAAAAGCTGTAATAAAGCAAACGCTGTCTCTACAAGGGGGGGGGTTTGCTGCGAGAAGACGTTCTGGCTCTTGGTGGGGCTTCCAGCATCTTGGCTTCGGCTCCCCACATCAGGTCCCCCATGGCCAAAAGCAGAAATGAGCCCAGACCGGGGCCAAAACGCCTTCAAAGGAAGAGCCAGACCCTTTTAGCCCCATTTTTGTTTTTTATTCTTTGCATTTCCAGGCCCTTAATCGGCGCGGGCACATGCACCCGGGGTGGGGAGGCTCGGTATTTTTAGGAGCCGTATGAGAAAGGGCTCCAAGAATGTGCTTGAGGGTGGGGGGGGACGTGCTAGAGAAAACAGCCCCTCCTTCTGCTTTGGAAAAAGAGGCAGAAAATCGATTATTGCTTAATATGAAAAAAAAAAAAGAAGATTAATTTTCTATTCTAGGGTGGGTAAAAGGGGTGGCTGGAAGGGGTGGAATTCCCCTCCCCGACGGCGCTAGCCAAAAGCTACGGGAAAGTAGCCACGAAGGGGTGTTCTCGCCCCACAGAAGAAGGGGAGCGAGGGCCACGGCGCTCAACCGCGTGGGGATTTTGGGAGCGAAGGCCCCGGGGGGGCCTCCCGCAACCCCAGGCTCACAATGGAGAAACAAGCCCTGGCACCAAGAGGAACGGGCGGGCGGCCAAAAGGCTGCCCGGAATGGGAGAGGAGTAATAATAAAGGCCGTGGAGATGGGGAGGAACAACCAACCCCCACCCCAGGAAAGGCCACGGGGGTGGAACGGGGCTGGAAGAGGTGGGGGTGGCGTGGGGGGACGACAGAGGCTCCATATCAAAGATTAAACCCCGGTGAAGGCCAGCCTGGAGGTGACAGATGAGGGCAAGGCGCATCCGAGCGAGGACAGGTTAAGACAGGGCTCTTCCCACCGTCCCTCTGAACTTCCACAGCTCCAAACTGGGAACTGGAGAAGCCAAAATACTGAGGAGAAGCCAAAATAGTCCACCCTGGCTCCTGCCTGCTAAAAAGAGGGGTCTCACCTCCGTCCACGACTTATCCTCCTCCATGAGGAACCTCCTCCATGAGGAACCTCTTCCATGAGGAACCTCCTCCAGGCCCTGGAGATGACTTCAAGCATCTGCTGTGTCCTAACACGGACACAGGAGCTGCTGTCACAGCTGGTGACCAATGCCAGGCTTCCTCGAGAAGCTTTAACGTACAAAATCAGACTCTAGAAAGGGGGGGATCAAAGAGGCCAAACCTTCTCGTGATACCGAACCCCCTCTCACACCAACTCCCTGACGCCGCAAAGACAAGACGCACAAAACCCATGAAATGCCTTTTCTCGCCTGCACTTGACCAAAAATATCGAGTCTAAACCTTCATTCACTGCACAAAAAGCCGAGCTCAGAAGGAGCCAAGAGACAGTGAATGGTCCTTCATCACCCTTCGGCCACCTGGGCACACTGCTGGCTCATGTTCAACCGACAGTGGACCAACACCCCCAGGTCCTTTTCTGCCAGGCAGCTCCAGCCACTCTTCCCCAAGCCTGGAGTGTCCATGGGGTTGGTGTGACCCAAGAGCAGGACCCACCACTTGGGTCTTGTTGAACCTCATCCCACTGGCCTTGGCGCATCCATCCAGCCTGTCCAGATCAACACTCCCACCTAACTTGGCGTCATCTCCAATGATTGAGCAGCTCCAAGTTCAGACCTACGGCGCCGGAGCAAAGTCACCAGACTTGACAGACAGCAGCAAAGTCACCAAAGTTCAAAGGATGGTTGTAATGTCCCTTCCTGCCAAAGCCAGGCTGGTGCTGGAGGCGTCTAAAAAGCTGTTTAAATCACCCTCCTGTGTTTAAACTCAGTTGCGTGGGATGAGGTTGGGGATGAGTTTGTGTCATCAACAAACAAATCCTATTGTTAAACACGCGGCGTAATTATTACGGAGGGAGAGGGCGGAACTTCACAGCCAACCCTGTGCTTTTTTAATTAACACAGCTCCGAGAGCCCTCCTTCCCCCCCATCAACCTCCTGCCTTCGCCAACGTGAAGGACTTCAGGGTCTCTCTACCTCATATTTATGCTTCCGATGCATATAAAAGCTGCAAAAAGAAACCCCCCAGTTTACTTGATCTTGCAAAGTGTCAGGAGGATTCACTCATTCTTTAAAGAAAGATTTAGCTGCTCGTTCGCTACGGAATATGAGTGGTATGTACATACGTGTGCTCAGATTTATATCGCATTTAGTCAGGATAAATTGCTTCAATAAATTCCATTCTTAAGAACAGGCAGAATAAGCAGATGATTGGATACTGGGAACACATTCCCATTCCTCTTCCTGCAGCCGCGGGACAGTATTTCACTCTTTTGATGATTTTTAGCATGTTGGAAACAGCAAAGGGGAAGGGAAGACACGCAGACCGATTACTGGAGCCTCCTTCAAAGTTCTGTCAGCGCACACCCGACAGGCAGCTGCCGCCTCACGGGAAAAACAACCCAAAAAAAGGACATTTTCAACCCAAATAGCCTGTAGCAGATCTTATTCCCACCTTCAGCCATGGCCACCTTCAGCCCTCGCCAGAACAAGGGGACGTTTGTGATGCTAGACATTGGCCACCCTCCTCCATTTCTCCAGCTTATCCAAGAGCAACGATGACTTTTTCCTGAAGTTAAATCTCGTTCTCAATTTGTTGAGGACGTCCCCTCTTCTTCTGGCCCAGAGATAAGGCACAGGAAGGACATGGAGCTGTTGGAGTGGGACCAGAGGAGGCCTCGGAGATGCTGGGAGAGCTGGAGCTCCTCTGCTGGGAGGGGGGGCTGAGAGAGTTGGGGGGGTTCAGCCTGGAGAAGAGAAGGCTCCGGGGAGACCTCGGAGCCCCTTCCAGTCCCTCAAGGGGCTCCAGGAGAGATGGGGAGGGACTCTGGATTGGAGCTGTTGGAGTGGGACCAGAGGAGGCCTCGGAGATGCTGGGAGAGCTGGAGCTCCTCTGCTGGGAGGGGGGGCTGAGAGAGTTGGGGGGGTTCAGCCTGGAGAAGAGAAGGCTCCGGGGAGACCTCGGAGCCCCTTCCAGTCCCTCAAGGGGCTCCAGGAGAGATGGGGGGGGGACTCTGGATCACGGAGAGGAGTGATGGGACGACGGGGAAGGGTTTGACACTGAAAATGGGGAGATGGAGCTGAGCTGTGGGGAAGAACTTGTTTGGTGTGAGGGTGGTGAGAGCCTGGCCCAGGTTGTCCAGAGAAGCTGTGGCTGCCCCATCCCTGGAGGGGTTCAAGGCCAGGTTGGAGGGGGCTTTGGGCAACCTGGGCTGGTGGGAAGTGGCCCTGCCCAGGGCAGGGGGGGGCACGGGGAGGGGGTTTAAGGTCCCTTCCCACCCAAACCATTCTATGAATTCAGCTGGAACAGGGCGGTAAAAGCTTTACCAAGGCAAAAACCCCACAAATGCTCCTACCTGGGTCCTGGGGCAATGGAATGTCCTCACCACTGGGGCGTGAGATATTTGCAGTAACGAGCTCTTGTGAAAGTGTGGCTGTGGGTAACGACACTAAAAAAACAATTAGAAGTCTGACTGTGGCCCTTTCTGTGGCATCGGGCTGTTGCTGCCACCCAAGCCACCGCTTCTGCTGTGGCTGTGGGGATATGGAAACTCTTTTCCTCTAAAAAAAAGAGGCTGCAAAGCTAAAATAGTGTGTTTGAAAAGGGGATAGAGCATCTTGGATGAAAGGATCCGTAAACGCCAAATGTGCTCTTGAAAACACGGATCCAGCTTCTCGGGTCTCTTCTTCCCAAACTGCTTCCAATTGGGAGCTTTTTTACATGGGTTCCGTGAGGTGCCAAGGCGGGTCCTGGGGGAAATCCTTTTCGGGAAGGCTGGTCTTTCATGGCTGTTGGTGATGCGTGTAATACGTCTAAATTCCTTTTCAGGGAGTTAAAAATCTTACCCCGAGGTGTCTGTCTAGACAAGGATAACGGGCTGCGTTTTTTCTTAATGGCTTAGTGGGATGGGACCACTTAATGGCTCTGGGACCACTCCAGTTTATGGCCTGGTGCACCGGGGGGAGGGCACCATATGGGCTGCCTTTTTTTAATTCTTCCTACAGATATTACTTTTAAATAACTAGAAATGTTGATTATTGAGGTAAGCAAAACCAGCTCTTGCCCAGACTGGCGTCCCAGTGGCCCCCTCCAACTCTCTCAGCCCCCCCTCCCAGCAGAGGGGCTCCAGCCCTCCCAGCATCTCCATGGCCTCCTCTGGCCCCGCTCCAACAGCTCCATGTCCTTCTGATGTTGGTGGCCCCACAGCTGGAGGGGGTGTCTCCCCAGAGAGGAGCAGTGGGGCAGAATCCACCCCCTCGCCCTGCTGGCCACGCTGCTGGAGATGCAGCCCAGGATGTGGGGGGCTTTCTGGGCTACCAGTGCATGTTGCTGGGGCGTGATGAGCTTCTCGTCCACCAACACCCCCAAGTCCTTCTCCTCAGGGCTGCTCCCAGTCCATTCTCTACCCAACCTGGATTTGTGCCTGGGATTGCTCTGATCCCGGTGCAGGACCTTGCACTTGGCCTGGTTGAACTTCATGAGGTTGGCATCGTCCCACCTCTCCAGCCTGTCCATGTCCCTCCGGATGCCATCCCAGTGTGTCACAGCACCACACAGCTTGGTCTCATCAGCAAACTCGTTGATGGCATTCTCAATCCCACTGTCCATGTCTCCAACAAATATATGTTAAACAGCACTTGCCCCTTCCTAATGAGCAGCTGGGGTCTGGAAACCACCTCAAGCCAACACTTGTCAATCTGACTCGCGCCTCTTCTAGTTTGCAAAATTCATAGCAACTGGTCCCTCATCCCGTCCAAGAACCTTGTTTGGTCTCTTTACCCTCCCGTGTCCAGCAGTCTCCGATGGTGGCCCAACATCTGCACCCAACACCGGGACCCTAAGAGCTCCCCCCAACCAAGAAAACACTTTTTTCCTCTGGATCACATCAAATCCTCATTTTTTAAAAAAACACCCACTTTTCCTTCAACCTCAGCGTTAAGATGGAAGAAACTGCCGGGTCATTAACTCGGCTGAACGTTGGGGGAGAGAATTGCTCTGAAAAATGCTCTAAAAATAAGGCTCTATTGTTGTCCTCGCATGTGACTATTGTTATGGCAGGAATGCTCCTGCCCAACGCTCTCCCATCCGCGCCTCCCAAGACAAGCCGAAGTACTTCAAATCCTTGGGCTTATGCAAAAATCCAGTTTGCCAGCTCAGCCCCCCCAGTGCAGCCCCCCTCCCCCGCCATCTCCAGCCCCGACATCTCCAGCAGGAGCACATCTCTGCTTTATTCCCCAGAAATCGTGAGGATAAACTTTACATTAATGCGACCGCAAAAAATTAAAGCCCGAGGTTGCACCAACTATGAAGCAAAACCAAAAGAGCCGCGGAGCCACCGCCTAAAAATAAGCTTAAAGGGGAACAGAAAACAAAAGCAAAGCATCTCTCTGGGCTAAGGAAGATCCGAGTAAAGAATGAGCCACAAAAATGGGCTGGAAGGAAGAAAATCGCTAGAGATTGGGACATGGAGAGGAAGGACATAACGAGGGAAGTGCCTGTAAATTAAGACTGACGGGGAGAGGTGTTGGTGTAGAAATAAAAAGGCTGTTTGTTTCCACCAGATGAACCTGTAGGTACGACCTGGCCTCTCTCGCTCTATATTCTGGTTATAAAGTGGTTGTTTTTCCGCTCTCTGGAAAAATATGGATGTTTTTCAGATTCCACTCAAAGGCTTCGGTCCCCCATCGCGCTGTGTTACCCCTTGGGTTTGCAGCCTCCAAAAGACCAAACCGCTTGAGCTCTGTGCTGCCAAAAGGGACAAGTTAGGGAATTTCGGCATCGGTTTCAAAAGTCTGCCAGGAGTTAATGCCAACGGTGGAAGGGAAAGTGAGGAAAAGAGAGGAAAAGCAGATAAATCCCCCCCAGGGTGACTGTGCTGGCGCCCGGGTGGCAGGATCGGTGCCAACACACCGGGGTGACGATGGCACCCAGCACCCCAAAAAGGCTCTTAGCAGGGGTTCTTGGGCGAGGAAGAGGAAGAGGACACCCAGATGGTCCAGCCGGTGGCCCGTCCCACCGCAGGATACGGGCTGGGGCTGAGATCATCACCATTTTACTCTCCAAAACATGGCCCAAAAAAAAGCACCCTCGACAGTAAGATTAAAAATCAGGGCAGCACTGGCCTCAGGCAGGAAGGAACAAGTCCAAGCAAAGGTGCAGCTAAAGGTAAAAACGTCTTTCTACACATGGGGAGATGCAGAAAACCTGTTTGCAATCGTCCCCCGGGGCTATTAAATAGGGCAAAGAGTTTTTAAGAAGGGCGGAGGAGCCAGGGAGGGTTGCGGTTTTTGTGGAGAAATGAGTATTCAGCGGGAGAAAAGGCAGAACTGGATCAGAAACAGCGTTTTTGGAATAATCCCCACATTTACCCCCCCCAAAAAAGAGAAAGGGCTCTTCATCTCCTCGGATTTTTGTGATGTACAAACTGCACTGATGACAGAAGCTTCTTTCCTCCTCCATCACTTCACTTCTTTCCCCCTTTTGGTGTCGCCAGTTTAACTCCAGAGGTAAAAACACAGCTTTAACTTTTTCTTTTTTTTTTTTTCCCCTTTATGAGACTGAGCTACATGGGATTAATTCTCAGAGACTAATGAGTGGCGAGGCCATCCCAGATCAATTTGGGTAACTTTGCAGAGACCTGGGAGCCCTGCCAAAGAGCTTTAACAACCCAGCAGCCCGTGATACAAACAAGCCTATTCAAACCCAAATAGCGCTCAAGACACCAGCCCCAGGCCCCAAGGACAGGCAGTACCGCTGCTACTGGGGAAGAAAAGAGATAAAAAAAACCAAAAACACCACCATAAACGAGATTATTATAGATGGCTGCGCAGGATCTGTGCTGTAGCGTACATCTTACTGCAGGAGAATATACAAGAGAATAGGAGGACCCCAGACAGAAGCTTTAATTGCTGCCGGGAGCTGGAAGAGAGGTTGGTTGCAATGAAAAAAAAAAACCACCAAAAACCACCAAAAACCTGCTTTTTGGTAAATACGAGGGTTTAGGAAAAAAAAAAAAAAAAGCAAGCTTAAGACAGCCATTTCTACTCCAGCAGCCAAAAGAGAAGGAAGTAAAAGGCACTGCCCCAAGCTCTCAAAAATAGTAAAGAGATTTGCCACTAAAATGCAAGGAAGGAAACATGTTGCTTTGAGACCGTTCCAGGAAAGGCTCTTTTATTATTTTTCGAAGTGCAGTCATTAACAGCTCGCTGCCTCCGGCTTCCTGACCATCCAAACCAACACTCAAGCACTGGGAGCTCCGGACAGGCCGGGGGTCCCTGGGGTCTCGGAGGTGGCTGCACCCCCCAAAATGCACGGAGGGGGGACCCCAGTGCTCCCACAGCCCTGGGCTGGGGTCTGGCATCAGCATTCCCCACCCTGGATTAATGTACAGCACCGTGGGAATGATTCACAGCACCTTAATCCATCATAGAGGATGTTAAAAACATATAAGTCGAGTTTTTCCTTTAAAAAAAAAACCCAAACCCAACTATTTTAAGATTTAAGCCCCCTCGTCGCAGGGTTGGCTCTAAGAGAGGGAGGGTTTGGTGCCCAACCTGCTTTTAGGTGCTTTGTAAAGGTAATTTGGCACCTAATTCCCACCACTGGCTCCCAAACTAAATGAAGTGCCCGCAGGGACAGGGGGAACCAGAGCTTGTTCTGCTCCTTTGGGTGCCCAGGTCTCTCTCTGACTATTTACCCCCAGCTCTTCTACACCCAAAGCTGTTGCGAAAGATTTTCGGGTTTCAGAGGGAGAGGCCACCACCGAGCTCTGTGAAAAGGCGCGGGCGGCCGTTAGCCCTGGGCTCTGACTTCATAAAAAATAAAAAAATAAAAAAAAAAAAAAAAAAAAAAAGAAAAAGTTATTTCAGGGTGCGAGGGAAGGGGTGAGAATGTTGGCTTTGTAACCAAAAAAAGCTCCAAGAGAGCTTAAAAATCCTCAGCCGGGAAAAGAAGGCCAAAAGCCGGGGCTATAAAACCTGCTTTAGAGGCATAACACCCCTCTGCTTTATAAGCTTGATAAAGCAAACCCAACTGTATAAACTGGAATATTGGCAAGGAACTGGCCTGAAGTAAATCTCCGACAGACAGCCCGGATTTAACCAGTCGTTAAGAGTTAACCCCCAGCGCAGGGTCGGGAAAGCTAAGTCCAAGCACTCACCATCGGGATGGACCTTGGGATGGACCTTTTTGGGCCTTTAGCACCGCTCTCCAGGATCTTCTGTCCACAAAAGCATCCCCAAATACTATTTATCACCTCAATAGCATCAAAGCTGAGCTTCACCCTCAATTCTCCCTTCTAAGCACCTTAAAATACCCTTGGAGTTTCATCACCCCCACGAGCTGCAGTTGTTGCTGTCAGAAGATCGACCTTTCCTACCAGGCATGATATTTGGCCCTAAAATTGACTTTAAAAAGATGCTCTTCTCAGCTCAAAGAGGAGTAAATTAACAGCCCGGCTGCGAAGAGTGTTCCCAGGCGCTTTGGGAAAAGGGTGAAACCTCCCACGAAGCTGCAGCCGCCACCGACGGTCGCTCCTCTCAGCGCGATGGGGTTGGGGAGGGTCTGTCACCGTCCTGTTGAACGTCAAACAAACTCCAGCCAAAGCACTGACCCAACCCAAAACGGGAGGCTTTGCAGAGACCAGAAAAGCTTTCTCCCCTGTGCTCAAAACAACAAACCTCCTCGGCTGAGAGCTCCATGAGGCTTCTCCCAGCAGAGCTTCAGCACAACCCTCCCACAAAGACTAACGAGTTCACCGTCACCATCATTTGTTTCATGGTGCCTCCAAAGGATAAAAACCATTAGAGAAGCTCAGGATCAAAACCTCTCCTCATTGTCCAAGAGTGTCCTCACGCTGGCCGGTCTCCAGCTCAGATCTGGCCTGGCCTCTCAACGTCGGAGGAAGGTGTTGGAGAAAGCCTGTGTCACCTCGGGGGTGAGCCCAAGGTGACACCATGGGTGGACAACATGAAGGGAAGGATTTGGGGGAGGGTTTAAGCTACACAGAACACCGTGGTGGGGAAAAAAAGCAAGCGAGACCAACCGCAAGAAGCTCAAGTGATGTAGAACCTCCTTCAGGAGGTCCTTCTGCTCTCTATCATGGAGCTGAGGGACACCGGGGTGCAAGAGCTTCTGGGGTTTGGTGTTTTTGAGGGGTGAGGAGCTCACGTTCCATGGCACTAATAGTGCACGGCCTCCTCCTCCTCCTTTCAAGCTCAGATTCCTGAGAGAGAGGTAGCTGCTGCTCTTCAAACACCTACTTGAACGGGTCCTTGCCAAACACCACCACAGCGGCCGTAGCTTGGCACAGCACGCGAGGTTTCTCCCGCTCGGCGCCAAGAATCAGATTTTCTAACACAAAAAGGCATCTGTCCAAAGGGTTTCCAAACCTTTGATGAGCATAAGACAAAATCCAACACAAACCAGCAAGTCAGCAACTTCCCCGGGCAAGACGACGGAGAAAGACCGTCTCTAAATAATCACACGCCAAAGTTGTGCTTCCCAACCCAGATTCTGAGGAAAAAAGATGGACTTTATGGGACGTCTCTGAGGAATTTACACTAAACCACAAGGGAGAAACCAAACTGCAGGACCCCGAGAGCAGAGAGAGCAGGACACACTGGCAGTACCTACGTAGGATGCTTTATGGGAGCACCCAACCAACTCCCATCAAATCCAACCTCCCACCTCAACACAGCAACAAGCAAGGCCCCAGTTGTGGTTCATCATCGACTGGTTGCTCCAGGATCTCCTCCAAAACAGGAGACACCCCATGGAAGACCTCAAGCCTCTCCACAGAGGTCAGACTTCCAGTTCCCACCATTGCTGCCACCTCCCAGGTCAGAGCAGACCCCGCACCTTTGGCCAAGACCCAGAGGAACATCTTGTTACCAGGAGCAAGAGTGAGGCCAGGGTGACAAAGGGTGAGAGCAGAGCTGTACCCAACTCTGAAGAGCAGCTCTGAAAGGGACCCGGGAGCCCTGGTGGATGACAGGTTGCCCACGGTCCAGCAATGCATCCTTGTGGCCAAGGTCTCCTGGGGTGGCCAGCAGGTGGAGGAAGGTCATCCCCCACCTCTGCTCTGCCCTAGGGAGGCCCCAGTTGGAGACTGGGACCAGTTCTGGGCTCCCCAGTTCAAGAAGGACTGGGAACTGCTGGAGAGAGTCCAGAGGAGGATGATGAGGGGCTGGAGCATGTTTCCTCCAGACTCTTCCCAGTGGTGCCCAGTGACAGGAGAAGGGGCAACGGGCACAAACTGGGACACGGGAAGTTCCATCTCAACATAGTGTAGGGCAACAGAGATGCTGAGCGGCCTGGAGGACAAGAGGAAATAGGCCAAACTTGGACATAAGAAGTTCCATCTAAACACGAGGAGGAACTTCTTTCCCGTGAGGCTGGCAGAGCCCTGGAAGAGGCTGCCCAGAGGGGGTGCTCCGGAGAGATTCCAAACCCCCCGGATGAATCCAACCTGCTCTGGGTGACCCTGCTCTGACCGGGGGTTGAGGGAGATATCTCCAGAGGTCCCTTCAGCCCCATACCATCGTGTGACATGGAACAAACCTTCCTCCACCACCTCAAGCAACAACCTTTCCTTCCCTCCTCCACACCACGGCCACGTGAACCCTCGCTGACTGCAGAGAGAGATGCTCCAGGGCACAGATTCCCCGGTGGGAACCATTCCTGGGGTTGGAATTTGCAGCCGGAGAGAACAGACTCTCTAAAGGGCAAGCTCTGGATCGCTACGGCTCTGGCATCACCTCCTGCTCCTTCGTTAGCAGCGATACATCCTCAGCTCTCTACGTCTTCCCAGCAGGGACAACATACTGCGAGAGATCTACTACGGGAGAGAAAAATAATTCAAGTTTAAGAAAGGGAGGAAAGACCTCAGAGACCCACTGCTCCTTACCCAGCAGAGATAATTATAAGAAAGCCGTGACAAGTCTTGGAGAATGCATTATTTTACCTCGGAAATGCCTCAGTGACCTAGAAACCCAAGTCCCATTTCCTGAAATTATTTAGCCGCTTAAGAGCCCTTGTTTCAATGAAAGTGAGTAAGGAACAAAAAAAAAAAAAGCTGCTGAAAACGGGACGTAAGAGCCCAAGTCACGGAATCACAGAATTGTCAGAGTTGGAAGGGACCTCTAGAGATCGAGTCCAACTCAGAGCACATCACTCAGGACAGCATCCAGGAGGGGCTTGAAAACCTCCAGAGAAGGAGACCCCACCACCTCTCTGGGCAGCCTCTTCCAGGGCTCTGCCACCCCCAAAGTCAAGAAGTTCCTCCTCACGCTTAGATGGAACTTCTTATGTTCAAGTTTGTGCCCATTTCCTCTTGTCTTGTCACTGGGCATCACTGAAAAAAGACTGGCCCCATCCTCCTGACCCCCACCCTTGATGAGATTCCCCCTCAGTCTTCTCCAGACCAAAAAGCCCCAAGTCCCTCAGCCTTTCCTCCTAAGAGAGATGCTCCAATCCCTCCATCATCTCTGTTACCCTACGCTGGACTCTCTCCAGTAGTTCCCTGTCTCTGTTGAACTGGGAAGCCCAGAACTGGACGTAGTCTATTCCAGTTGTGGCCTCCCCAGTGCAGAGCAGAGGGGCAGAATGACCTCCCTCCACCTCCTGGCCACACTCTGCCCCACGCAGCCCAGGACTCCATTGGCCTCTTGGCCACAAGGGACATTGCTGGCTCCTGGAGAGTTTCCCATCTACCAGGAGCCCCAGATCTTTCTCCTCAGAACTGCTTTCCAGCAGGTCCAGCCCGAACTTCCAGTGATGCCTGGAGTTCTTCCTCCCCAGGTGCAGGACCCTCCACTTGCCCTTGGTGAACCTCATGAGGTTCTTCTCTGCCCAGCTCTCCAAGTGACCCTGGATGGTGGCCCAGCCCTCTGGAGTGTCAGCCAGTCAAACCTGAGCGTATTTTCCCAATGAATAGTTTTAAAGGAAGATCAAAATCAAGGCCGCATAGAGTTAAGGATGGAAGAACCTCTTGTGTCAGCGACTACCTACGGATAAAACCTTTGAATTTTTAAATCCAATGAATTAAAATCACCAAAACGGCACCAGCGGGAGAGGGGACAGGAAGGCACCACGTTCTCCTACCGACGCCTGGGCCATAAAGTAAAAAATATTTTGTCCCACCTGTTATTATTTACATCACATGTGGGCACTTTTATTTATTTAGCATTGGAAGGCGCGCACACATTTTACGGCATCGTTATTTGAGATGCGAGGCCTAAAATCAGAGGGGAGCAAGAAATATTCCGAATATAAGCAATGTCTAGAAATCCGGGACATTATTGTGAGTTGTTTAAGTAGGAGTGCGTTCTGCCTTTGGAGTGATTGCCTTTTAGCAGCCAACAAAGCAATGATTTCCCTATATATAGTTTACATAATTCAAAAAGGCAAAAACCTTACACAGATGAAGGATAGGGCGTCCTAAACGCGGCTCAGACAAACGGGGGCTCCGTGGGCATTAAAAATAGAGAGCTTTCCAAAAAAAAAAAAAAAAAACAAAACAAAAGGAAAAGAAAAAGAAAACAACGTGGGGCAGAAAGATGAAGCAGAGAAGAGCGAGCATCCCTCGGGAAGATTCTCACCATCTCCACGAGAATTTGCTCATCAAAACGCTGCCAACACGCTCAGGATTGTGTTAAATAAGAAAATAAAAATTACATTTCGTCACGTTGGCTTCATTCATGGCTGGGTCCCAACGAGGATCTGGCCGATGCTCGCTCCGATATAAACTCTCTGGGATTTTTCACAGTGAACTCCGCCGTAGAAAGACTGCTAACCCAAGTTAGGACGATGGTTGGACTGCAAGATCTTAAAGATCCGCAATTCTGTGATGAACTTGCTCAGGGCTGTTTTCATACAAGTAAAAATCAACCCCGCGCTGAGGGATGCTCAGCCAATGTCTCTGCTGTCACATTTTTGGGACCCAATGGTTCATTCCAGGAGACCTGGCACCCCAGTGACAACATGCCTGGGGATCTCACCTCCCTCTGCTCCTTGCCTGGCTTGATTCTACCAACACCCCCAAAAAAAAAATAGAGAAAAAAGGGAATATTCCTACCACTGGAACAGCAGAAAAATGAGAGAGTGGCTGCCAAGTCTACCTTCGGATCCCGCTGCAAGGAGAACAGCACGAAGTAGAAGAAAACTTCATATTTCACTGCAAAAAAAAAACACGAACTGGCCAAGCTCTCCCTGCCCACACACAACCTACTTCAGCCTCTCCAGTGGCAGTTCCAGCTCCTTTTCCAAACTTCTAAGGATTTCCAGCATCTTCAGGCGCGGACACAACCAGCTGTACCTCTAGAAAACGAGTCTATTTTAAACACCGGCTATTTGAAGTAAATTGCAAGCAGCGAGCGCTTCGTGATTTGAAGATTTGTTCCCTTCAGCTCAGCAGACTCAGCACCAATGAGAGCTTTTGGCAGGAGCCCCAAAAAAGCCGTGTTCTGCTCCAAGTCTGGTTTACTCGCTTTGGAAGCAGTTGAAGGGGTAGAAGAGAGCTCGGGAGGGTTAGTTCCACAGGTATAAGTACACTCCTTTTGGGTATTGCTTATTCCCCCAGCGTTGCCAAGTCCACTTCTGGCCAAGTCCTTAATCCACTGAAGTCTGTGAAAGGCTGCTTTTTTTATTAGGATTATTATTTTAAGTAGTAACAATGGTATTCAGAACGAGGTCTCCGCCAGCCAGGGCTGAAAATATTCTGTATAAGCACACACACACACACACACAAAAAAAATAAAACAGAAAGCTGGGCAAGAGCTCTGCTAACACCAGCACTGCAGAATGGCCCCAAAAGGCAGGGAAACAGGAATTTTGCAGCTTTACTCTCTTTTGAACCCCAGGCCCAACTCGCGTTTCACGCTAAAGGAGTTTCAAACATCTTTTTTTGGGGGAGGAGGAGAGGAAAATGTCTTCGTACAGCTTATTTTGGAGGATTTTTTCAGTAGTTGGGCCTCACAAAGAGAGCTGGGAGCTCTGCAGAGAGAGGAATACCCCCAGTGGGCAGCACGGCCCGTCGCTGGCAGAGGAGCTGGATTTTTTCAGGACCCGGCTGGCACGGCACCGCCTCCGCCTTCTCTCCCAACCCCAACGCGCTGCTTCTGTCAGAAAAATGGATTAAAAAGCTCCTGTCGCCCTGTCAGGGAGCTCAGCTCTGTCCATGT
Source organism: Calidris pugnax (assembly GCF_001431845.1). NCBI lineage: Eukaryota > Metazoa > Chordata > Aves > Charadriiformes > Scolopacidae > Calidris > Calidris pugnax. Next base: position 466,044 of record NW_015091153.1, read on the forward strand.
CCCCACACGGGATGGTGGCCCCTGCTAATATATGGCGGCGGAGAGGGGACATGGTGAGAGGGGGGACAATGGTGACGGAGAGAGGGGACACCAAGAAGGGGGACAACAGCAACGGAGAGAGGGGACAACGGCGATGGAGAGGGGGGACGCCAGCGATGGAGAGGGGGGACGCCAGCGATGGAGAGGGGACACTAAAGGAGGACAGTGGTGGCGGAGAGTGGGGACAACGGTGGCAGAGAGGGGACACTGAAGGAGGACAGTGGTGGCGGAGAGCAGGGACAACGGTGGCAGAGAGGGGGTTCACCAAGATGGAGGACAACGGCGACGGAGAGAGGACACCAAAGGAGGACAACAGTGGTGGAGAGGGTGGACAACGGCGGCAGAGAGGGAACACTGAAGGAGGACAATGGCAACAGAGAGAGGGGACAACATTGGTGGAGAGGGGACAATGGTGGCAGAAAGGGAGGACACCGGCGACGGAGAGGGGACACCGAAGGAGGACAATGGTGGTAGAGAGGGTGGACAACGTTGGCAGAGAGGGGATGCCAAGAGGGGGGACACCGGCGATGGAGAGGGGGAACACCAAGAGGGAGGACAGCAGCGACGGAGAGGGGACACCGAAGGAGGACAACAGTGGTGGAGAGGGTGGACAACAGCGGCAGAGAGGGGACACTGAAGGAAGGACAATGGCAGTGGAGAGGGAGGACAATGTTGGCAGAGAGGGGCCAATGGTGGCAGAAAGGGAGGACACCAAGAGGGGGGGAACCAAGAGGGAGGAGCAGCGACGGAGAGGGGACAGCGAAGGAGGACAATGTTGGCGGAGAGGGGACACCAAGAGAGGGGGGACACCAGAGACAGAGAGGGGGGACACCAAGAGGGAGGAAACTTCACCTCGGGTCAGTTTGGGCGCTCACCACCACCCCAGCGAAGAGCTCAGAGGAAAAAGAGGCAGGCCAAAAAAAAAAAAAAAAAAAGTCCCCCTCCACTAAATAATTAGCCAGCATTAAAAATGAGGTTTAGCCTTGGCGAAACCGCACGGGGCTGGGAGCTGGTTGAGGCACTGGATTTCTCATGTTTCAAAAAAACAAATGTCAAACTTTGGCGTGTGTTAAAACACAGCCCTGGCTCTATCCGGGCTGTTCTGCGCCGACTGCTGCACCAGCACGTGCCCCGCCGGGTGTATCGGGAGGGGGAAGAAAGCACACCAAAAAAATAAAAGGCAAGAAGCTCTTGGAAGGTTGCGAAATCGGACTTTGGAGAAGCAATTAAGCCAAACTCCCACGAGCCAAGACTAATTGCAGCGAAACACGCCGTAAATATCGGCTCTGAAGAGGGAGACGAAACCAGAGCGCGCCAGTATCAACCAGCAGTTTGGAGAGGAGCCTCTGGGCATACCAGTGCCTCCAAGGGCTGTGAACTGGGAGATACTGGTGTCCTCCAATGGGTGGCCTCTCCAGATCACCCACCGACACGTCTCCACCACTTGGAGAAGGGCTGAGGGCACAGATGGAGCTGGGCCAGCCCCAAAATCCTGCTCCTTCTCCAGCAGAACAAGGCAGTCCAGGGCCCAAACCTTTAATTTTTGGATGAGGGAGAATCATGGAATCATCTCAGTTGGAAGGGACCTTTAAGATCCTCTAGTCCAACCATCAACCTGTGACAAAAAAACGCATTACTAAATAAGCGGAGAAGGAGAAGAATTAAAAGATTCTCCAAAGACTTCAAGGGCCACGCCAGAGGAATTCATCAGCCAAAAAGCCAGGACGAATTACGATGCGAAGGTTGATTAAAACCTCAGTTTTATATTCAAAAGGAATCAGGGCTTTTGGTTCAGGCTCTATAAGCAGTTTCCTCCACACCCCAGCACCCAACACAACCCATTTCTAGCTCCCCAGGGAGACCCAGTCCCTTTCCTCCCACCCCCGCTCAGCCCCCACCACTCAGCGTCCGACAAGTTCCTCGAAACCAAAACCGAGAAACCAGATGACTACAAATAGACCCCCCCAAAAAAAATTAAATTACGGGAAGCAACAGGTCCCCAGTCCTGAGAGTCTCTTACACAGGAATATTTTCTGCCAGTATTTCCCCTCCAAATGCATCATAGCTGGGTGCTAAATGAGTGGAGAAGAGCAGCTGGAGAAATCTGGCCTCAATTTTTTGGGCTAGCATTGAAAAAATAAAAAAAAATTACCAAAAAAAAAAAAAAAAAGGCCTCAAGAAAGTCAGAAGGATAAATAAAAACCAAACAGAACGCGGAAAAAGCATCACATGTGATGCAGCAGAAAATGAGTCCAAAAGAAAATCCAACCCAGAGATCACGCTGCAAAAAACAACACATGCCCCACGAGGGCTGCCAAAATCCCAGTGTATTTTACTAAAAGCCATTTGAAAAAATATTTCCACCACAAAGAGGCAGCAACCGTCTCTGCAGGAGGATGTGTCCTGGATGCCCCGACCCACCAGCACAGCTCCAGTTCCCCGTCACAGAAAACCAGTGGATCTCACAAATGGGCTCCTTGGATGGAAGGAGGATTCGGTTTCTTCTCCTCAACCATCCACCGGTGCTTCCTCTCTCAAACTGCCCCATTTTTCCCCAAAACGGGTGAGGGAAATCTCCTGCCGCATCCACAAACCCCCTCGGAGCCACCCTGAGAACGTCCTCCACAGTCAGTGGCTCCTCCAGTGGGGCTCAGAGCGTTCGGAAGAGACGGGAATAAAGACATTAATGAGAAATCTGATATTTTTTTTTTAAGCCACATCCTTTTATTTTTGCCACCTTCCTCCATGGCACATCTACGCAATCACCAGCAGTCGTCTCACGGCGCTTCCAAGCAAACTCAGACCAGTAACAGCCCCGTCAACCAGTTTAAAAAGAGTAATAAGACTCACAAGGCACTGAGGTGGGCGAGTGTGTGACGGCGGGGACTCGGCAAGGCTCAACAGCAAGTTCATTTTCACCTGACACCTTCATAAATCACACAGAGGAAAGGGGAAAGAAAAAAAAAAATCAGAGCACTAAATACACACGGTGAGAAATGTTGGAGAAGCCTGGAAAATAAGGAACCTTGAGAAAACAGAAACATGAGCGAGAATAAGTAGAAATTAATGTTAGAAATGCCCTTCCGCGGGGAAAAAGTAAGTTAGAGAGAAAGATGAATCGCAAGTGGGAGGTTTAAAGCCTTCACAAAGTTTGCATAAAACTTTTTCCTTCTTCGAATCCCAGGAGAAAGTCCCGATTTCCACGCTCAGCCCCAAGCGATTGGGTATCGGGAGGATATTGGCAAATTGGAAAGCGTTCAGGAAAATATAGTTAAGCAGCTGGAGGGATTGATTTACAAGGCGAGATTAAAATAACTAGACGCCTGGTTCGGCTACGCCGTAACCGAGGTGGACGTGATAATTTTTTACAGTTAGTTGACGGGCAAGTGCCAAAAGGGAGAAGAAGCCTTTAAGGCGCTACAATTAGGTGTAACCAAAGGATTGGCATGTAATTAAGGAAGTTCACGGCCCGCGTTAAGGTTCCCAAAGCGGCAAGGTTCTATCAGATACCAAAATAGTCACCCGCTTCTCAATTCCCAACCAACTTCCAGCACCAGAAACCAAACACTCCTCTGAGAGAAGACCAGCCCGGCCGCGGTGAGGATTCCAAACCCCGCAGGTTCCACCAGCCCAAACCACTCCTTTTCTTGGGTGTTGGTTTTTTTTTTTGGTTTGTTTTTACCACTAAGAGCAAACAAACACCCCAGCACCCTCCAGCCATTACAGTTGGCAACAGTAATTACCCCACTCCTGTCACAGAAGGTGAATATTAGGCTCTGGCTTGAAGGGAGAAAGGATTTTTAACCCTCCTCATTTTCCAAACGGGAACCCGGCTGTTGAATCCACCTCCCACAAACTTCCCCGTTCAAACAGTGAAGCTATTCTTAGTCCTCGCTGAGAAAACCCCAATCCCACCCCCCCAAAAATAAAACCTGTCCAACAAATCCAGAAATGAGCCAGCAGTTCAGAACCGCCGCCGAATTCCTCTCCAGAAACGACTGCGTTTTAGCGACAACTATTTTTAAAGCACTTTGCCAAGAACTAGACAAGCCCTTCACAGCCCTTCGACACTGCTGGCGGGATAAAGTCCCTGCCCAAAAAGCCCCCAGGTGAGGCAAAATAAATTGGGAAGTTGGCTGAAGCGGCAGCGACGCTTATTTTGTACTCCTGAACCTTAAATGAAAACGTTGCCTTCAGAAGAACCTGAGCAGGGAGAAGTAACTTCGTGAAGAAAGATAAAGATGGGACTCAGTGAAGAAGAGGTGAGAAAGAAAGAGGCGGAAAGAGCAAAATCAGGACAACTCAGCAGAACCAGGTGTTTTGAACAGGGAAATTTCACCTCACAGCTGAACCAGCAAGGCCTGGGGGGGACTCCCTGCCAACATTTCGGGGGGTTGGGAACAAACCAGCTCTGAGCCATGGCCTGGGTTGTGCTCCCAAAGTCAGGGCTTCCGAGAGGCAACGGAGCCCACGGGGTCCCCGGCAGAGGAGCAAGCGCACGGTGACACCTCAGCGCTTCCACAGGGTCTCAGAAGCTCCAGCTCTCAAAGACCCCCAGCGAGAATTAAACACCGTTTCAGACTTTGGTAGAAACCACTTAATTCTCTTAGTTCCTCCTCTTTGTGTGTTTTTCTTGGTGCTGGGGGAGTCACCAATCCCCCTGGGACCATAAGCCCCCCACTTCCTGCAGAGCCACAGCCATTCACCAACCTACACCCTGCTCCCCACATGAACGCCCCAACCTACACCCTGCTCCCCATGTCATCCCCAAAAACTACACCCTGTTCCCCACATCAACCCCCCAACCTACACCCTGCCCCCCATGGAGACCTACAACCTCCCCCCACATCCTTTCCACATCTCCTTGCATCCTTGCAACTGGGAGCCCCCCAACGTGGGCCTGGATCCTCCACCAAAAAAGCGCCAAGGCACCGCACTGGGTCCTTCGTCCTGGAGGCCAGAGGGTCCTGGGGCAATCAAAGGGCCCCCCCAACACCTACACCTTCGGG
>NW_015091153.1:474298-475565 GCF_001431845.1 Calidris pugnax
GCCCGGGGGGCCCCCGGCGGCAACGGGGGGGCAGGAAAAGGCGGGGGGGGGGGCAAACAGGCAGGGTAAGATGGGATTAACCTCACCGATCCCCCCCTAAACCTTCTTAGTGCCTCAGTTTCCCCCCTACCGAGCTCCTCACAGCCTCTCGGGGAGCCCCAAAGAGGGCAGGGGGCTCAGTTGCTTCCCCACCCCACCCCCCTAAGGGCTCAGCACCCCCCCAGTGTCCTCCCAGTGCTCTCCCAGTCCAAACTGGGCACATTACCTGCTCCGTCCGGGCCTCGGGGATGCTCAGCACAGAGGCAGAGAGGGGCTGGCACAGCACCCGCGAGCTCCTCCTCACCTGCAAGGCACGACACCCTCAGATTGGGGGTGCCCCCACCCCATGCACCCCCCCCAGGGCAACAAAACTCCACCCCGAGGTTCCCTGAGGCCACCTCTGGTGCCCCCCAAAACCCGCTCAGCCCCCTCGGGGGAGCCCCATGAGCTGGGAGAGCCTTGATCCCGGCACCCCCCACTGAAAGGGAGCTCTGTGGGGCACTCCCACGGGCACCCCGAGGCTGTGGGTGTCACCGTACGGTGTCCCCGGGGTGTCCCCGGGGCTGTCACCCAGCCAAAGGCGCCTCCACCCTCCTCCTCCTCCACATGGGTAATTAGTAACCATCGAGGAACGGGGCAAACGATCTTTAACCGGCACTGCCGAGCGCTCAAGGGATCCACTCACCTTCAGGGGTTGGCCCTAAATCCGCCAAAGTGTCCCCAAACCTGTCCCCAAGGTGTTTGGGGGAGGGGTGCACATGTTACCCCCCCGCAGAGGGGACACAAAGGGTGAATTTGGGGGGGTGTTTGTCACTACTCACTAGTGCGGGAGCGGAGACGAACTTTGCACAGGCCAACATGGCGAGGGACGGAGGGACACGGGGACACACGGGCAGGACACGGCTGGAAGAGACACGGGGACACCATCAGGGACACTGGCCTCGCGGGGGTGCGGGGTGGCCCCCCAGGGACAGGCTGAGGGGGGGGGGGGACACGGGACTTGAGGGGACACACAGGAGGTCCAAGCCATGGGGGGAACGGGGGGACCTGGGTGTCACCCAGCTCCTGGCAGTTTGGGGGGCAGGAATTTGGGGTCCAGTTGCAACTGGGGAGGGGATGGTGGTGAGTAGAGCGCCCCTCAGGGGGGAGGAAGGGAGAATCACCCCCTCAGGGGTGGGAGAGGGGGAGAGAACCCGCTCGGGGTTGGGGAGGGGGAGAGAGACCCCCT
>NW_015091153.1:475923-476788 GCF_001431845.1 Calidris pugnax
CTGAGGGGGGTTCCCTCCCCCTCTCCCACCCCTGAGGGGACCTTTATTCCCTGTCCCTCACCCCTGAGATGGGGGGGTCCCCCCATCCCCGACTCCTGAGGGGGCCTTTCTCCCCCTTCCGACCCCTGAGAGGCCTTTATTCGCTCTCCCTCACCCCTGAGACAGGGTTCTCAGGGGAGACCCCTGAGGGCGTCTCTCTCCCTCTCTCCCCCTCTCCCACCCCTGAGGGGGGTCTCTATTCGCTGTCCCTCACCCCTGAGGTTGGGGGCCCCTCCTTCCCCGACCCCTGAGGGGGTCTCTCTCCCCCTCTCCCACCCCTGAGGGGGGTCTCTATTCGCTGTCCCTCACCCCTGAGGTTGGGGGCCCCTCCTTCCCCGACCCCTGAGGGGGTCTCTCTCCCCCTCTCCCACCCCTGAGGGGGGTCTCTATTCGCTGTCCCTCACCCCTGAGGTTGGGGGCCCCTCCTTCCCCGACCCCTGAGGGGGTCTCTCTCCCCCTCTCCCACCCCTGAGGGGGGTCTCTATTCGCTGTCCCTCACCCCTGAGGTTGGGGGCCCCTCCTTCCCCGACCCCTGAGGGGGTCTCTCTCCCCCTCTCCCACCCCTGAGGGGGGTCTCTATTCGCTGTCCCTCACCCCTGAGGTTGGGGGCCCCTCCTTCCCCGACCCCTGAGGGGGTCTCTCTCCCCCTCTCCCACCCCTGAGGGGGGTCTCTATTCGCTGTCCCTCACCCCTGAGGTTGGGGGCCCCTCCTTCCCCGACCCCTGAGGGGGTCTCTCTCCCCCTCCTCGACTCCAAGAGGGGTTCTTTCCCCCTCTCCCACCCCTGAGGGGGCCTTTATTCGCTGTCCCCCACCCCTGAGGGGGGG
>NW_015091153.1:476901-477197 GCF_001431845.1 Calidris pugnax
GGGGCCTTTATTCCCCGTTCTTCACCCCTGAGGTGGGGTTCTCCCCCTCCCCGACCCCGAGGGGGTCTCTCTCCCCCTCTCCCACCCCTGAGGGGGGTCTCTATTCCCTGTCCCCTACCCCTGAGGAGGGGTCCTTCCTTCCTCCACCCCTGAGGGGGTCACCCTCCCCCTCTCCCACCCCTGAGGAGCCCTCCATTCCCGTCCCCTACCCCTGAGGTGGGGGGTCCCCCCCTCCTCCCGACCCGAGGGGGTCTCTCACCCCTTCCCCCACCCTAAGGGGGGGTCTCTCTCCCCCT
>NW_015091153.1:477207-479751 GCF_001431845.1 Calidris pugnax
CGCCCCGAGCCCGCAGCGCCGCCTGGCGGCCGGGGGGAAGCGGCGTCCGGCGGCTCAGCGCCCTCTGCCGGGCGGGGGGGAGCGAGGGGCAGCGGCGGAGGGGGCGTGGTCTGGGTGGAGGGGGCGTGGTCTGTAGGGGCGGGGCAGTCCACTGCGCCCCCTGGCGGCCAAGAGGGGCGCTGCGGGAGCAATTGGGGGTTCGTGTGTGTGCACGTGTGTACAGGTGTGTGCTTGTCTGTACGTGTGTGGATAGTGTGTACACGTGTGCACATGTGTGTACATGTGTGTAACAGTATGTACATGTATGTACATGTACGTGCATGTGTGTACTTGTCTGTACTTGTCTGTACACGTGTGTCTACAGCGTGTACACGTGTGTACAGGTGTGTGCATGTGTGTACTTGTCTGTACATGTGTGTAGACATGTGTGTACAGTGTGCATATGTGTGTACATGTGTATGTATGTGTGTGTACTTGTCTGTACGTGTGCATCTACGGTGTGTACACGTGTACATGTGTGTACTTGTCTCTACGTGTGTGTACAGTGTGTATACATGCCTACAGTGTGCACATGTGTGTACATGTGTGTACAGTGTGTACATGTATATATATGTGCATGTGCATACTTGTCTGCACCTGTGCATCTACAGTGTGTACATGTGTGTACTTGTCTGTACGTGTGTGTACAGTGTGTGTACATGTGTATACAGTGTGTACACATGTGTACAGGTGTGTACTTGTCTGTACAGGTGTGTGAGTGTGTGTACATGTATGTGCATGTGCGTACTTGTCTGTACACACGTGTCTACGGTGTGTACACGTGTGTACATGCCTCTGTCTGTACGCATGTCCATGCCTGTAGATGCCCCTACATGTGTGCACACATATGTGCGTGTACATGTGTGTACTTGTCTGTACACACGTGTGTGTGCCTGGACACGTGTGTGAGTGTGTGTAGAGGGTGTGTACAGGCTGCTGGGGACCCCCTGAGATACGGGGGGGTGGAGTGTCACCCCAGGGTGCTGGAGACCCCCTGGGGTTGGGGGGGGACACAGCACCATGTCCCCCCAAGGTGCTGGGGACCCCCAAAGGTGCTGGGGACACGGTGTCCCCCCAGGGTGCTGGAGACCCCCCAGGGTGTTGGGGGGCACACAGGGTCCCCCCCGGGTGCTGGAGACCCCCCATGGTGTGGGGGGGACACACACGGTGTCCCCCCCAGGGTGGGGGGGGGCTGCGGGGGGGGCTGCTGTCAGCGGCCGTATTTATGGGCAGCCCTAATGCGGGAAGCCATAAAGGCAGAGAGCGCCGCTATTAATTAAATCATTGTTATAATTAACTTTCATTAAAGGAAAATCAATAACGAGGAGCCGGGATTGAAAGGAGGCCATCCATCAGCCCTGCCCCCCCCCGCCGCGGGGAGGTGGGGGGGGAGATGGGGGGGGCTCCGTGTGAGGCTGGCTATGTGCGTGTGCGAAGGATGCGTGTGCAAGGGGCTGTGTGTGCACGTGTGCGTGTGCACATTGTGTGTGTGGATGTGTGTGTGCACATGGATGTGAGTGTGTGTGCACAGGGGGGTGTACACACGGGGGCACGTGTGTGTGTGCGCAGGGGGGTGTGTACGTGCATGTGTGTGCACGTGTGTGTGCACATGTGTGCATGGGGGGACTACACGTGTGTGTGCACAGGGAGGTGTGTGTGTGCACAGGGGGAGCACATGGGAGTGCACAAGGATGTATGTACTTGCGTGTGTGTGCACGTGTGTGTTTACATGTGTGCATGGGGGGACTACACGTGTGTGCACAGGGAGGTGTGTGTGTGCAGGTGTGTGTGCACAGGGGGAGCACATGGGTGCGCACAAGGATGTGAGTGTGTGTGCAGGGTGGGTATACACACAGGGGGGGTGTGCACGTGTGTGCATGGGGCGAGTACATGGGGGTGCACGTGTGTGTGCAGGGAAGGGGTGCACATGGCAGGGTGTGTGCGCATGAGGAGGTGTGTACGTGCGTGTGTGTGCACATGGGGGTGCACGTGTGTGCACGGGGGGAGTATGAGTGTGAGGACACGGATGTGACAGTGTGTGTGGCGGGGTGTACACACAGGAGGGTACACGTGTGCATGCAGGGAGGTGTGTGTGTGCACATGTGTGTGCACGTGTGTGCCACGTGGGAGTATGTGTGTGCACAAGAGGGTGTGCACACTTGTGCATGCACATGGAGGGGTACACACATGGGGGTGCAAGAGTGCATGTGCACAGGGGTGTGAATGTGTGTGTACATGTGGGGTGTGCGCACAGTGGGGTACGTGTGTGTGTGCACACAGGGAGGTGGTACGTGTGTGTGCACATCTGGTGTGCGTGTACATGTGAGTACACGGGATGGTATGTGTGCGCTTGTGTGCACACGGGTGTACATGTGTGTGTACACAGCGGGGGTGTGCACACGGGGGTGAGTGTGTGTGTGCACATAGTGGTGTGTGCACGGGTGGGGGGAGCTGCGGACCTGGCTTTGTGTGTCTGTGCACACGGGTTTGTGCACGTGTGTGTGC
>NW_015091153.1:481048-482346 GCF_001431845.1 Calidris pugnax
GGGGGGGGGGTGTCACTGTCACACCCACAGCTGGATCGGGGGGGGGTGTCACTGTCACACCCACAGCTGGATCAAGGGCTATGGGTGACCTTGGGCTATGGGTGACACCAAACAGCAGGTGACACTGAGCTGCAGGTGACATTAGGCTATGGGTGACACCAGACAGTGGGTGACACTGGGCTGTGGGTGACACTGGGCTATGGGTGACACCAGACGGTGGGTGACACTGGGCTATGGGTGACACAGGAAAGGGCTATGGGTGACCTTGGGCTATGGGTGACACCAAACAGCAGGTGACACTGAGCTGCAGGTGACATTAGGCTATGGGTGACACCAGACAGTGGGTGACACTGGGCTGTGGGTGACACTGGGCTATGGGTGACACCAGACGGTGGGTGACACTGGGCTATGGGTGACACAGGTCTATGGGTGACACTGAGCTGTGGGTGACACTGGGCTATGGGTGACACTGGGCTATGGGTGACATTGGGCTATGGGTGACATTGGGCTGTGGGTGACACTGGAGAGTGGGTGATATTGGGCTGCAGGTGACACTGGGCTATGGGTGACACCAAACAGCAGGTGACAACTGGGCTGTGGGTGACACCAGACAGTGAGTGACATTGGGCTATGGGTGACACTGGCCCATGGGTGACATTGGGCTATGGGTGACATTGGGCTATGGATGACACTGGGCTGTGGGTGACACTACATGGTGTGGGGGGGTCCTAAGTCCAGCCCAGCTCTGCTTCCCCCAGGGTGGTTTCAGTGACACCATCCGGTGTCCCCAGGGTGGCATCCCAAGGGACCAACCAGTGTCCCCAGGGTGGCATCCAGATGGAGGGGACCAGTCTTTGTCACCAGGGTGACATCCAAAGGGACCAACCAGTGTCTCCATGGTGGCATCCAGACGGGGGAGACCAACCAGCCTGTGTCCCCAGGGTGGCTCTTGGTGACACCCAGACAGAGGGACCAGCCGATGTCCCCAGGGGAGCATCCAGAGGGACCAAGCAGTGTCCCCAGGGTGGCATCCAGATGGGGGGGACCAGTCTTTATCACCAGGGTGGCATCCGAGGGACCAGCTGGTGTCCCCATGGTGGCATCCAGACGGGGAGACCAACCAGCCTGTGTCCCCAGGGTGGCTCTTGGTGACACCCAGACAGAGGGACCAGCCGGTGACCCCAGGGTGCCACTGAGACCCCCCCCGGGTGGTAACCAGGCTCCCTGGAGTGGCCCCTTGGGGGGACCCTTGTGTGCCGCAGCCCCGGGACGGGGGGTGCCGCGGTGGCGCCGTGCCA
>NW_015091153.1:482470-483472 GCF_001431845.1 Calidris pugnax
TTTTTTTTTTTTTTTCTTTTACAGGCCTTTTTTTATGACAAACTTTACTTTACGTTTGACATTTAAAAGCTGATCAGATCTTCCCTCCAGGACAGCAGGAAATGGAGATATTTATGGGGGTCTGGGCGACGCCGGGGGGGGACACGGGGGGGGGACCCGGGAGATTTACTCCTCCAGCGCCGCAGGATTATGGATCCCTCTGTCCAGCTGGGGACACCGGTGCCACCACCCGCCCCGTGGGCAGGGGACAACAATTTATGGGGGGGCTCAAGGCTCGATTTAGCCCCCCCCGCCCCTTAAGAAGGGTTTTGGGGGGAGGTGGTGAGAACCTGGGCTGTGCCCACCCCGTGGGGTTGGGTTGGGGTGATCACACCAGGGTTTTTTGCTCTTGGAAATGGGAGGTTTGGGTTTTCCATGTCACCTCCAGCTCCTCGTTCTCCTCCAGCCCCCACCCGCCCCTCGGTTCCCTGGTGTCTCCTCCCTGGGGACAGGAGGGGACAGCGTTTAGGGCTTGGGGACATGGTCAGGGATGGTGTCTTGGATCTGGAGATGTGACTTGGAACTGGACCATGTGACTTGGATGAGACCATGACATGGACCTGGGGATGGTCTCTTGGGTTGAGGACCATCTCATGGTTCTGGGGATCATCACTCGGGTTGAGGACCATGTCTTGGACCTGGGGATGGTCTCTCAGGCTGAGGACCATGTCTTGGACCTGGAGATGGTCTCTTGGGTTGAGGACCATCTCGTGGTTCTGGGGATCATCACTCGGGTTGAGGACCATCTCGTGGTTCTGGGGATCATCACTCAGGTTGAGGACCATGTCTTGGACCTGGGGATGGTCTCTCAGGCTGCTAGTGCAACCTCCCCCATGCGACTGTGACCCCCCCCATGTGAGTGTGACACCCCAACGTGATTGTGACCCCCCCCATATGAGGGTGGTCCCCTTATAGGAGTGTGCCCCCCCCATGAGAGTGTGATCCCCAACACTAGTGCGACCC
>NW_015091153.1:485030-485691 GCF_001431845.1 Calidris pugnax
ACAGCGTTTAGGGCTTGGGGACATGGTCAGGGATGGTGTCTTGGATCTGGAGATGTGACTTGGAACTGGACCATGTGACTTGGATGAGACCATGACATGGACCTGGGGATGGTCTCTTGGGTTGAGGACCATCTCATGGTTCTGGGGATCATCACTCGGGTTGAGGACCATGTCTTGGACCTGGGGATGGTCTCTCAGGCTGAGGACCATGTCTTGGACCTGGAGATGGTCTCTTGGGTTGAGGACCATCTCGTGGTTCTGGGGATCATCACTCGGGTTGAGGACCATGTCTTGGACCTGGGGATGGTCTCTCAGGCTGAGGACCATGTCTTGGACCTGGAGATGGTCTCTTGGGTTGAGGACCATCTCGTGGTTCTGGGGATCATCTCTCGGGCTGAGGACCATATCATGGACCTGGGGATGGTCTCTTGGGTTGAGGACCATCTCATGGTTCTGGGGATCATCACTCAGGTTGAGGACCATGTCTTGGACCTGGGGATGGTCTCTCAGGCTGCTAGTGCAACCTCCCCCATGCGACTGTGACCCCCCCCATGTGAGTGTGACACCCCAACGTGATTGTGACCCCCCCCATATGAGGGTGGTCCCCTTATAGGAGTGTGCCCCCCCCATGAGAGTGTGATCCCCAACACTAGTGCGACCC
>NW_015091153.1:486267-487974 GCF_001431845.1 Calidris pugnax
GGGGGGGGAGTGGTGAGTCACCACCCGCCGCGACGGCGGCCCCGGGATCCCCCCGGGACCCCCTGGGAGCCACCGGGGGCGGAGGGGCCAGGGGGGACTCGGGGTGTGTGTGTGTATGTGTGTGTGCGCATGTATGTGCACGCATGTGCGTGTGCATCTGTGTGTGCATGGATGTGTGTGCGGCACGTGTGTGTCATATATGTGTGCATCTTGTGTGTGTGTATGTGCGTGTGTGTGAGCACATCTGTGTGTGCTCATGCATGTATGTGTATGTGCACATCTGTGTGCGTGCGCATGTATGTGTGCACGTGTGTGCATGTGTGTGTCATATCTGTGTGCATCTTGTGTGTAAGCGTGTGTGCATCTGTGTGTGCATGTGCATGTGTGCGTGTGCACATCTGTGTGTGTATGTGTGTCATATTTGTGTGCATCTTGTGTGTAAGCATGTGTGTATCTGTGTGTGCATCTGTGTGTGTGTATGTGTGTGTGCACATCTGTGCATGTATGTGTCATATTTGTGTGCATCTTGCGTGTAAGCATGTGTATGTGTGTGCATGCATCTGTGTGTGCGTGTGCATGTGTGTGTTTGCCATACATGTGTGCACATGTGTGTGTAAGCATGTGTGTGTGCCTGCATACATTTGCATGCACATGTACATGCACCTCTGTGGGTGTATATGTGTGTGTACATGTATGTGCAAGCTTGGGCATGTGTGTACATGCATGTTTGAATTCATGCTCCTGTGTGCGCGTGTGCATGCATGTGTGTGAAAGCATGTTCACATGTGTGTGTGCGCGTATGTGTGTACATGTGTATGCACATGGGCGTATGATTGTGCATCCTTGTGTGTACACGTGCCTGTGTTTGCATGTCCACACCTACACTGGCACTTGTGTACATGTAAGTGTGCATGAGGGTGTGTGTGTGCAGGCGCCAATGAGTGTGTTTGGGGTGATGGTGTGCACACACGTGTGTAGGCATGTGCACCAGTTGTGTGCAGTGGTTGTGCGTGCAGACATGGGTGTGCACATGTGTGCATATACACACACAGATATGTGCGCACGTGTGTGAGTGTATGTGCAAGCGTGTGTGTATGCGTGTAGTGACGCACATGTGTGTGTGTGCACACAGAGGCGAGTCTGCATGGACGAGGAGTGCCCAGGTTGAGTGTGTGTGTGTACACACCTGCATGGGTATGTGCACACTTGCACATGTATCTATACACCTGCACATGTATGTGCACACCCGCATGTGTGTGTACACACCTGCACATGTATGTACGCACCTGCAGACATGTGTGCACACCTGCATGTGTGTGTACACATCTGCACACGTATCTACATGCCTGCAGACATGTGTGCACACCTGCATGTGTGTGTACACATCTGCACACGTATCTACATGCCTGCAGACATGTGTGCACACCTGCATGTGTGTACACACCTGCACACATATCTACACACCTGCACACGTATGTACACACCTGCAGACATGTGTGTGCACCTGCACATGTATGTACACACCCGAACATGTGTGTACACACCCGCACACGCGTGTGCACGCCCCCTCTCCCAATTTCCCTCCTCTCCCACCCCGGGGGGGCCCCCCAGACTCTCCCCCCCCTCCCCAGCCAAACCCATCATTTCCCCCAACCAGGCTGCGCCACCCCCCTTCTTTTTTGGGGGTGAAAAAGGGGATTTTGGGGG
>NW_015091153.1:488412-488858 GCF_001431845.1 Calidris pugnax
CTAACGAAGGGCTCCAAACGAGGGCGGAGCCGTGCCCCGCCTGCCGGGGCTTCAGCTTCTCCTCCAATTTCCATATTTTCCACTTCTCCTTAAAGGTTTCCACCCAAACTGGGATTATTTCCACCCCCCGTTGTCATCCCCCCTCCCCTCACTGGACCCCCATCCCCGCAGAGCGATGGGATGGAGAGAAGATGGGGGTTGATGGGCTCAGGGATGGGGGGTGGGTTGTGGGGTGGAAGGACATGGGAAGGGGTGGTGGGACGTGGGATGAGGTTATGGGTCATGGAATGGGGTGATGGGACATGGGATGGGGATGGTGGGACATGGGATGGAGTGGTGGGTTGTAGGGGAAGAGGATGGACCGTGGGGTGGAAAAATGAGGGATGGGATGGGATGGATGGAGATCCTGGGGATGGGATGGGAAGAGGAAGCACAGGCCAGTGCAG
>NW_015091153.1:488900-489668 GCF_001431845.1 Calidris pugnax
GGTGGTGAGACATGGGATGGAGATGGTGGGACATGGAACGGGGATGGTGGTGGGACATGGAATGGGACATGGGTTGGGTGGTGGGATATGGAATGGGGTGGTGGGACGTGGGATGGGGATGGTGGGACATGGAATGGAGTGGTGGTTGTAGGGTGAGAGGATGGACCGTGGGGTGGAAAAATTAGGGACGGGATGGGACGGATGGAGATCCTGGGGATGGGATGGGACGGGATGGATGGAGAGCCTGGGGATGGGATGGGGTGGGAGAAGGTGGGATGGGATGGGAAAAGGAAGCACAGGCCAGTGCAGTGGGTGATGGGATGGGCCTGGATGGGACACGAGCACCCATGGGTGCCCCACGGGGCAGTGATGCAGGGTGGGACCCACAGGACAGGAGTCACTGGGGGTCTCAGGGTGGGGGGCAACCAGAGCACCCATGGATGCTTGGGGGAAGTGACGTGGGACAGATGGAGGGGGGGGCACCGCAGGGAGAGGGGAGGGCACCCAGGGGTGCTCAGGTGGCACTTAAGGACCCCGCAGATACACCCCCCCCCGGGCTGGACTCGGTCCCCCCTGAAATGGGGAGGGGGGAGGGGGAGCCAGGAATTCCCATTTTCGGGACAATTGCTCCACCCTCCGGGCTCGCCCAGGAACGCAGCGGAGTGGCCGCCCCTGGCCCCCGGGACCATCCCTCGCCCCCGGGACCACCCCGGGACCCACCACCCTCCCGGGCGACGACGGGGGGGACGGGGGTCCAAGGGGGACCGA
>NW_015091153.1:490432-490858 GCF_001431845.1 Calidris pugnax
TTTTGGGGCTAGAAAGTAGAATTTTGGGGGCGGGAGGCCACAGTGACACCTGAACCCCAAACCCCAAAAAAACCCCAGAGCTTTCCCAGTACCACCAGTTCCGCAGCCGCTTTTATGGTGCGAAACACGAGGACTTTGGGCAAAGACAGGCAGGTCGTAAAGCCGACATGAGCCGAGCTGCAAAATGGCCGGGGAGACCCATTTTGGGTAAAAAACAGGCAAAATCGGGAGCGGTGCCCCCGTCGTTGTCTCACCCATCCCACTGTCTGGGGGGGGTTTATCCTCCGGGGATGCCCTGAACCCCGTTTCTCATCCCCGGGGTGGGGGACACTCAAGGTCACGGTGGCGTCGGGGGCCCAGGCGTTCGGGGGGGCTGCCCTTGGGTCCCCAAACTCCCCCCCCCTGAGTCACACGTGTCCCCCCCCC
>NW_015091153.1:491320-508067 GCF_001431845.1 Calidris pugnax
TCCCCACCGACAAGAGGGGGGGGCCACGGGGGACCACTTTCCAGCTGAACGGCCGCCACCTCCTCCGTCGGGCCAGGGATGCTTGGAAAGTTGAAGAGCAGCCGAGGAGAAGGTTGCCGTGGCAACGGCCAAAAAAAAAATATGTAAAAAAAAAATAATAATAAAAAATATATATATATAATCTCCCTTTCTGCGTTTTGGGGCTAAAAGCTGTCATTTGTATGCAGGCGGGCGCGCGGCGCCTTTGAAATTCAAGCAGAAAATGAAAAAGGCGAAGGCAGGAGCGTGGCTGCCGGGGGATTATGTGGGAGGGGGGAGAGCGACGTGGCCCCCCCCCCCGTTATTTAGTGCCGTCCCCGGCGAGGACAGGGATGGGGACACGGGGATGGGGACAGCGGGGGAGTGGGGGGGTCCAGGCGCCGTGGTGAGGCTGAGGGAGAGGAGGAGGGAGCCAGGGAGGAAGGGGGTGCACAAGGAGGTGTCCAAGGGGGGAGAAATCCTTCTGGCCGTCTGTCCTTCCCACCCCTGTGTCCTTCCCATCCCTGTGTCCTTCCTGTCCCTGTGTCCTTCCTACCTGTGTATCCTTCCCTTCTCTCTGTCCTCTGTTTATCCGTCTGTCCCTCCATCTGTCCCTACCCATACAGCCTTCCTATCCCTGTATCCTCCCTGTCTGTCCTTCCTACCCACCTCTGTCCTTTCTATCTGTCCGTCTGTCCTTCCTACCCATCCATCTAACCTTCCTATCCATCTGTCCATCCATCCTTCCTTCCATCCATCCTTCCTTCCATCCATCCATCCATCCATCCATCCATCCATCCATCCATCCTTCCTTCCATCCATCCATTTGTCCTTTCCATCTGGCTGCCTGTCCCTTCCCTCCCTCCATCCTCTCCATCCACCCATCCGTCTGTCTGTCCTTTCCAGCCATTTATCCTCCTTTCCTGCCTGTATCCACCTTCCCCTCCGTCCCTCTGTCCTTCCTTCCCGCCCATCTCTCCTTCCCACCCCTCTCTCCATCCATCCCCTCCACCCCTTTCCTGTCTGTCTGTCCTCACGCCCCGTCTGTCCTTTCCATTCACCACCCCCCCTTATTTCATCCTCTGGCTTGAAAAATCCAGATTATGGTCCTGGGGGTGCCCTGGGGTCAGTGGGTCTGAGCCTCCCAGTTCCCCTATCGCATCCCATCCCAGTGGGTCTGAGCCTCCCAGTCCCCCCATCCCATCCTATCCCAGTGGGGCTGAGCCTCCCAGTTCCCCCATCCCATCCTATCCCAGTGGGGCTGAGCCTCCCATCCCATCCCATCCCATCCCATCCCATCCCATCCCATCCCAGTGGGGCTGAGCCTCCCAGTCCCTTCATCCTTAACCCAACAGGTTTGAGGCTCCCAGTCCCCCCATCCCTTATCCCAGTGGGGCTGACATTCCCGGTCCCTCCATCCTCATCCCAGTGGGGCTGAGCGTCCCAAACCCCCTTATCCCAGTGGGGCTGAGCCTCCCAGTTCCCCCATCCTTATCCCAGTGGGGATTCCCAGTCCCTCCATTCCATCCCAGTGGGGCTGAGATTCCCAGTTCCCCCATCCCATCCCATCCCATCCCATCCCATCCCATCCCATCAGCCTGGGGGGGTGACACCCAACCGGGGGTGTCCCCAGATGTCCCGGGGATGGGGACAGGCAGTGACACGGCCGTGATTTACTGACGGCGGCTCCTCGGGCGACATCTGCTCCTGCCGGGGCTTTGTTCCAGGCGGGCGCTGCAGTCCTTTGTCCGCGCCGCCTTCCCAAAAAGGGCTTTTTTAACCTTTTTTTTTCCCTCTTCCCGCTGCGGTTTTCCTCTTTCCGCAGCTTCTTTCCTTTTTCTCTTTTTCTTTTTCTTTTTCTTTTTCTTTTTCTTTTTCTTTTTCTTTTTCTTCTTCTTTTTCTTCTTCTTTTTCTTCTTCTTTTTCTTCTTCTTCTTCTTCTTCTTCTTCTTCTTCTTTTCCTTTTCCTTTTCCTTTTCCTTTTTCCTTGTCCCTTTTCCCTTTCCAATTTTCCTTTTCCTTTTCCTTTTCCTTTTTCCTTGTCCCTTTTCCCTTTTTTTTATTTTTTTTTTCCTTTCCCCGCAGCTTTCCCAAGGAAATAGGGACGGGGACAACAAGGACACGGAGGGGGGGGCGGGGAGCAAACCAGCGAGAAAGGGGTTTGACCTTGGGTGGCTTGATGCCACGGTGAGGGGCACCTGCCTCCTCCACCCCCCCACCCCAATTCACATCTCTCCCTTCATCTCCCCCAACAAACATCCGACAGGATCATTTTGGGGTTAGAAACACCCCAAAATACAGCAGAGAAGAGCTTGGGAACAGTGACCCATGGAGCAGCCCCCCGCATTCTGGCTGGGGGCCGGGGGGTGGGTGATGGGGGGGCAGCAAGGGCCAAAACACCCTAAATCCCCCTAAGGTTTTGGATTTAATCACTTTTTGCCCAAATTGGGAGGCAGCAGCTCCTTGGGGGCTTCTTTTCCCCCATTCCTGCATCCCCCATGGGCGCCCCCCCATAGGATGCTCCACTCCATCCCCTCAACCAGGACTTTCCAGGGAGATGCTCCCTCCTCCGTGACAGGATGCTCCATTATCACCCCAAAAAACCAGCCTTATTTCCTTGCTCCTCTCCAACACCTTCTGCAGTGGCGGGAAGATGCCAAGGGTAAAAAAAAAAAAAAAAAAAAAACAGGAGGATGAGAGCAAAAGAGCATTTTTTCCCATCATTTTTCAACCGTTTTTTTCCTCCCCCTCATTTTTGGACACGGGCGGTTTTGTCGGAAGCACCGCTTCCCATAGAGGAGATTCATTTTTGGTGAAGAACCCCCAAATGTGGCCATTTTCAGCCTCAAGGTGGGACATTTAAGAAAATCTGGCCCTGGATCCAGGTGAGGTCAGAGCAGCCTTGAGCCCCAGGGGACATTTTCAGCCCCCAAATCCACATTTTCTATTGATGAAAAGAGAATTAAAGGACATTTTTAGGTCCTAGATTCTGCCCCAGTGGATTTCGAAGCCTCTCAGTGTCCGGTTGTTGGTTTTGGGGTGATTTTTCCACTCTTAAAAATCCCCATTGCAAATGGTTTCACGTTTCCCCAGCCTGGAAAATCACCAAAAATTCCAAATATTCACCCAAAAGCGTATTTTCTCCAGCCTTTTTTTTCCCCCCTTTTTCACCAGCATTTCTGCTCTTCACGCCGAGAGGAGGTGAAACCTTTTGCCGATGGGAGCGGGGTGGAGGTTGGCTCTGTCCCTCTAATATATCATTTTTATTTCCTGTTGTAACTGACAAATTGTTCTGTATTTTATATCGGATCCCTCCAGGCAAAGGGGCTGCGGGATGGGCTTTTTTTTTATTTTTTTTTAATTTTTTTTTTGGTATTACCTGGGAAAAGAAAAAAAAAGGAAAAAAAAAAAAAGGAGTCGTAAAATCAAATAATAAAATAAAAAAAAAGTTAAGATAGTCCAAAAGAACAGATCTGGTGGTAATGAGCACCGCAGAGATGCTCTATAAACCTGAGCAAGGCTGCAGGGACGGGGAAGGAGGGGGAATAAAAAGCAACCAGGCAGAAATTCCACCCCCCCCTCTCTCTCACCCCCCCCACCAAAACCAGTTAAACCTCCAAAAAAAACGCTGGGGATATTTTCACCCCCCGCACTGCGCCCAGTTACCATCGGCAGGTGCAAACGCACCCAAAACCCCACTTATTTCCCCCATAAACCACCACCATTTCGGCTGGCGAAGAAAAAAAAAAAAAAAAAAAAAAAAACCCGATTTTTTTTTTTGATTTTATTATTTTTTTTTCCCATGCAAAGCTTTGATTATTCTCCTCAAAACGCCGTTTCCATCAGGATTTTAATTGTCTTTGAAAAGGTCAGGCGATGCTCCTTCCCGCAGGTTTCATTTGGGTTTATTTATTTGCCCCCGGAGAAAAACCGCCTCGGCCGCGTTCCGCTCGAAAATCCGCCGCTTTGGAAAAAAATCACGTTAATAAAATTAAAAAAGAAAGAAAGAAAGAAAAAAATAGAGGGTTTTTGGTTGGTTTTTTTTGCTGATCTTTGCTGCCGGGGGCTGGTTGGCTCCGGGCTCCCTGCAATGCTCCCCTGTGGCAATATTTTCCCTTATATCCATGGGTTTTGCCCCATTTTATGGAGCTTTGGGGGATTTGGTGCATCTGATTTAATTGGGGGATGTGGGGGGGGAGTTTAATCAAAGCACAAACCCGTCCCAGTCCACCCAGTCTGGCGCCGGCCTTGGGTGGGATGGACGGATGGACTTTCCCATCACCTAAAATCCCTGAGAATTGCCCCATTTTGCGCCAGTCCAACCATTGGCTCAGCTGCCGTGGCCTGGGGTGTCATTTGGGGTGAAATTTGCCCTTTTGGGGACAAGGAGGTGGCCGAAGGGGCTGAGGTGTGAGGGGGGGGTTGGTGGCCTCCCCTTTGCTTTCACCAGCAGTGAGGAACCCCCCAGGGGGATGTCCATACCCAAGAGCCACCAAGACCCTTCGGGGGCATTTTTGGGTGGAAAACCCACCGTTTTCCAACCTGAAGACCCAAATCCTGGGGGGGGGATGAGGGGGAAAATTACCCCCATCTCCCTCTGCCCCCCAGCTGGGGGGTTGCTCCACGATGCTGCAGACCTCGGTGGGCTTCCCCCCACCTCCATCCTTGCCGCCTTCACCTTGCAAATCTCCTTCTTTTTATGGGTTATTCGATCCGTTCGGAGCATTTCTGGCTTGTTTATAAATATCCTGGTCTATAAATAGCTGCGCGGGGAGAAAGGAGCCCTTAGCCCAGGGCTCTTCAATCAGCCCGGGGACCTGCAGCCGAATAAATTCAAGGAGGAAACGAGACGCTCCTCGGCGGCGGGGCGACGGCGTGGGGTTCGTATAGAATCCATAGGCAGGGAGGCTCCTTATTTGGGGTAAAGCGGTGAAAAACGTCACCCCCACGGGAGAGCTGGTCCCCCCCAGGGACCTCGGAGGTGGCTGGGGAAGGGGACCGTGGCCGTTCATGGTGGCAGTGGCGGAGGGACATCCCCCTTCTCCCTGGAGTTGGTCATCGCAAGGTGGCTTGCCTGGGTCACAAAAAAGCAATTAAATGGTTGCATCGAGGGAAAATGAGTTATTAGTAATTAAATGCAACCTGTGGGGGGGGGTGAAGACAGACGCGGGGGCCCCAAACTGGTGGAGAAAGCGCCCTGCACCCCCCCAGGGACCCCAAAAGGGGCCGTCAGCCAAATGAACCCCCGTTTTCCAGCCCGGTACCCCCCCTCAGCTGCTCTTTCCCAGCCTGAAGGTGCTTCCCTGGGGTCGAGCATGTCCCCAGAGATTTATTTCTTCGGGGGACGAACATCTACGAGACGAAACCCCCAGGCTGGAGCCTTATTTTTTTTTCCCACTTGGATTTTTCCCTTCCCCGGCGACTCACAAAGGGGTTTTGCGGGGCCAGATGGAGACGATGCGTTTTTTTGCGGGGGAGGCAAACACCCTCCTACACCTCCCCAGCCCCTTTTTTTTATTTTATTTCTTTTTCCTGGCTGGAAGAGGCAGCCCCGGCTTCTGCGGCGGCGCCGATGGATCCCGGTTTTCCAGCCCCTTTTCGACAGGGGGAGCGTTGTGTCCGCGCATCCGCAGCCCGAGTGTCCCTGCAGCGGGGACGTCGCCACCATCGGAGCCCCCCCCGCCATCCCCACAGCACCCAGCACCCCGGGGGGGGGGTCCCGGTGCCCCCCTTCTCCCCCTCCCAGCTCTTATTTCACAGCGTTTCTTAACCCTTTGAGCAGGAATTCCAAGGTTGGCAGCAGATTGGGTGGACGGGGATGGGTTTGTGCTTAAAATTCCCCCCCTTACTTAAATCAGGTGCACCAAAATCCTACAAATCTCCATTAAATGGGGCAAAAAATAAGGACATAGGGGGAAAAAACAAACTGAATTTGGCCAATTCTCAGCCATGTTGATGGCAGGGAGAAAAAACTCTGAATTATCCCAACCGGAGGAGCTGGGAAAAGGGGAGACACTGGACCCACGTCCTCTGCAGAGCATAACCTCTTATTAGACACTGGAGAAGCCAAAGAGAAGGAAGGGAGTCCTGGGGAGGCAACCTCAGCATCTTTCAGCCTGGCCAAATCCTGCTGCAGGGATTCTCCAAAGGGCCAAATCCTGCAAATCCTCCCCTTTGCGGATGCAGGATCAGGCCGTTTTGGGTGGAGAAAAGACAAGAAAAGAGGGGAAATTAAAAAAAAAAATAAAAAAGGCTGAAATCCCCCCCGTTGATCTCTGTGCTGACAGTGAAAAAAAAAAAAAAAAAAAAAAGGAAAAAAAAAAAAAGAAAAAAACCCTGACTAATTATATTTTATTTGCTGATCAAAAGGAAAACGACTCGCTGCAGGCAAGGAGGGAGCGGGGTTTGTTAAGGGCGTTGGGTGGAAAAGGCGGTGGCTGAAGGTTTGCATAATCCGCAGGGTTTTACCTCTCCAGGGTGCATTTTCTGGGCAGCCGCCTCCTGTCTGGGCCCCGCGAGCCCCAGCTTGTCCCCGCGCCGGCGTTTCGGGCTCTGGGGTGGGTTGGGCTCCTTTGTCCGCCTTCCAAAACGGGCCGGGACGAGGGAAAAGTCCCCCGTGGAAACGCTGGGGTGGGAGGTGGAGGGCCCTGGTTGGGTTTGAGCGGGGGTGGGGGTGCCCAGAGGCCACAGGGATGGCGAGGGACCCTTCTGGGTTTGCTTTTGGAGGGGGGAACAGCCTCGCCTCGGGTTTGCTTTGCACGGGACAAGCATCCCCATCTTGGTTTTGCACCACGGGGACATTCCCATCTTGGTTTTGGTCCTGCACCTGCAGGAGCATCCCCATCCCAGCTCCACTTTTGCACTGGCGGGACATCCCAGCCTTGGTTTCCCTCTCGCACCAGGGGACTATCTGTGTTGAAGCTTTGCTTTTGCACTATGGGAGTCTCCTCATCTTGGTTTTGATCTTGCACCACCGGACATCTCCAACCCGGCTCCACTTTTGCACTGGGGGAACATCCCAACCTTGGTTTCCCTCTCGCACCAGGGGAACCTCCCCATCTTGACTTTGCTCTGGCACCAGGGGACCATCCACGTTGCAGCTTTGCTTTTGCACCACAGTAGTCTCCTCATCTTGGTTTTGCTCTTGCACCAGGAGAGAATCCCCACCTTGGCTTTGTTCTTGCACCAGAGGAACATCATCACCCCAGCCCCACTTTTGCCTCGGGGAGCATCACTGCCTCGGTTTTGCTTTTGCACCAAGGGAACATCCATGTTGCAGCTTTGCTGTTGCACCACAGGAGAGTCATCATCTTGATTTTGCTCTTGCACCACTGGAGATCCTCATCTCAGCCTTACTTTTGCACCAGGGGAACCTCCTCATCTTGGTTTTGCTCTTGCACCAGGAGAGCATCCCCATCTTGTCTTTTTTCTTGCACCAGAAGAGCAATCCCCATCCCAGCTCCACTTATACATTGGGGGAACATCCCTCCTGCCTTGGTCTTGCTCTTGCACCACGTTGCAGCTTTGCTGTTGCACCAGGAAAACATTCCCACCTTGGCTTTGACTTTGCACCACAGGAGTGTCCCCCTCTTGGTTTCGCTCTTGCACCACTGGACGTCCCCATCCCAGCTCCACTTTTGCACTGGGGGAACATCCCAACCTTGGTTTCCCTCTCGCACCAGGGGAACCTCCCCATCTTGGCTTTGCTCTCACACCAGGGGACCATCCATGTTGCACCTTTGCTCTTGCACCGCTGGAGATCCCCACCTTGGCTTTGCTCATGCCCCAACCCAGGGAGCACCCAACCACCGGTGCCAGGCCCAAAAAACACCTCACCCCGGTGTCCCATCAACCTCTCCGCGAGCTCCGCTGGGTGACTCCTTGCAAGAATTGCACGGAGCTGCCAAAGGAGAACAAAAAAGAGAAAAAAACCCAATGAAAAGTGCTCTCACCCAGTGGTGAGAGCACGTTCCTCCTCGTGCCCCATCCCCAGCGGAGCTGTAGCCTGTCCCGGCTTGTTCCCGGCATATTTGAGGGACGCGTCGGTGAGGTTCTGCCTCCCTTTGGGGCTCCGTGAGGCTCCAGAGGCTGCAGAGCAATTACCCCCCTTCCTCACTCCTGCCCTTTCGGCAGTTCCTGCCCAAAAAAGTCAACCCCAGATTCCCCATCCTGCCCCAAAAAAGGGACGGATCCTTCCTCCATCCTCCTCTTCGCAGCCAGGATGGACCCCCCCTTGCATGGAGCAGGCAGGAGTGGCTCCATCCCAGCTGCAAATGGGAGGATGAAGGATTTTATTCATCAAAATGAATAAAAGAACCTTAAAAATGATGAAAAGAGGGGCCAACCTGAGCTGCGGCCGCGCAGTCACCTCCCCGTCAACCTGTAATTAGTGCCCTGATGAAATCCAAACAGGTTTTGCTCCGTGGAAAGTCCGTCTCGCCTTCCAGTAAACTCTATCTGGGTTTAATTGGCTCTAATTTGCATGAAAACAATTATCGGCCGCGTTTTGCCTCTGGAAAGGTTGGGAAAGTTATGGAAATGTCTGGAAAAAAAATAAATTAAAAAAAAAAAGAAAAAGAAAGTGATTCGTGAATCACCGGCATCGGGGGAGAGCTGGAGCCTCGGTGTCCTGGGGTGTAAAACCTAAAATATCCCACGAGGTTATGGAAAGGGGAAGGTCAGAAGGATGGGAATTGTCTGGAGAGAGGGTCAGGGCTTGGTTTTTTGGGGGGAAAAGGTGCCCTGATGCCCCGGGTGATGGGCTGGGGGATGGGAAAGCCAGGCCCAAGCGTTGCCAAAGCAGGTTGGGATGAATCAACCCGGAGGAAAATAACCACTCTGTGGCACCTTAAAGGGGAGAAATTGGGGTGGAAGAGCCTCAAATCGGGGCTCACCGCCTGCTTGGGGTGCCCAGTGCTGGTGGGTGCATCCCCAGCCTGTTCCCAGCCCCTCCAGATCCAGGAGCCATCCCTCCCTCCAATCAACGCCAATTTTTGCCTTTGTTTTATTATTTCCTCCTTGCTTTTCGAAGCCAAAAAAAAGCACCGCGCGTGGCGCAAAAATAATAACCACCCCTCTTTCCCCTCCCCCCCACCAAAAAAAACCACCTCCTTGCACATCCCATCGGTCTCCGCTGGGATTTGGGGGGCTCGGGGCAGGCGCCCCCGGGAGCTGGGCCACGTGGCCGCGCGGAGGCGAGAGCCGTAAATCACGGGCAGCTGCTGAGTGGGGAAAAGCAGAGGGAAAAAAAAGAAAAGAAAATAAAAGAAAAGCCTTGCGGCGGCTGCGGTCGGAGCCGCCTTGTGCTCGGGGACACCCAGGGTGGGGGACGCCTCAGGGTGCGCCAAAAGGTGCCTCCAGTTGGGGTGACACACACAAGGGACGCAATCCCCTTGCTTTGTTTTTCGGGGGTGGCCTTTCAGGGGGTGACACATCCCAGCTGCCCTACCCAAAAGGTTTTGATTTTCAGAGGGTATTTTCTGGGAGCTCTCACTCCATCCGGTGTTTACACGGTTCCTACATTAATTTGGGAGCATCCCCCCCAAAAAATTTGCAGCCTCCTGCGCCTTGCTATGCGTGCTGTGGTCACTAGATGGGGAGATAACAGCTTCACATGAGCGTGCGAAGCCACACGCTGCCGGAGCCCCTCCAGCCCCACAGAGCTGGGATTTCCAGCCAGGAACTGGAGATGGGTGGGTGGGCGGATGGACGGGTGCTGGAGATGCGCCCCTGCACTGATGGCATCCCATCGAGCTTCATCCCAGCACCTCCAGGTCCATTGAGATGGAGGGTTTGTGCTCCAGGGTCTGCTCCAGGAACCCACAACCAGCTGGATCCTGGTGTTACCAGGGGTGGGAAGTGATGGAGGGTCCCCCAAAACATCTGGCCCAACACCAGAACCCAACGGGAGCAGCTGCAGGAGATGCAATGGAGGCTCCATCGGTGGTGGCGCGGTGCCATGTCCTTCCTCCCTGGGAGGTGAAGAGGATGGTGAAGCCGCACCCCAGACAAGATGATTGAACCCAGCATCTTTCCCACACCCTCACCTCCCTCCTCATCCTCATCTGCCCCTTCCCTCAGGCCATGAGGGTCCCGATTTGGGGCCCTCCCTGCCGTCCATCCGTGGCAGCCGGGAAGCGGCGAATCCTCGTCGGCGAGCGCTGAACGACCGGCTGGAGCCCTCTCTTCCCCGCGCCGCGAGGCTCCTCTCTATCTCGCCTCCCCAGGCGTGAGTTATAATGTGCAATAAAAAGAAAATCAGTGCATTGATGCCAGTTAGTGTGACTAATCCAAGACCCAGCCTATTAACTAGTGAGTGGAGCATCCGTCTTGGCTCTCGTTAGAAACTCAGCCAACTACCCAGGGATAAATCTTTCGGCGCACAGGGGAGCGCGGCTCACTGGTCAGAGCATCCAGGATACTGGGGTTTTGCTCCCGGAGCTGGATTTGGTGTTTTGAGGGAGCCAAAGGGCATTTGGGCTTTGGTTGTTAACTGGGCAATGGATGGGAATGGGGGGCTGGAAGTGGGGGTTGAGGGAGCAGGAAGAGCCCCAGGAGCATCCCATGCAGGTGGAGGTGGGGAAGTGAAACAGGTACGGAGCAGTTAGTGCTCAGGCAGTGATGGATGGCATCCCATTGCCAGTGGCTTCCCAACACCAATGGCCTCCCATCACCAACAGCAATTCATCACCAATGGCATCCCATCACCAACGGCATCCCATCACCAGAGGCAACCCATTGCCAACAGCAACCCATGACCAACAGCACCCCATCACCAATAGCAACCCATTGCCAATGGCCTCCCTTTGCCAACAGCAACCCATGACCCACAGCACCCCATCACCAATGGCACCACATTGCCAACAGCACCCCATCACTACCAACATCCCATCACCAATGGCATCCCATCACCAACACCATCCCATCACCAACGGCATCCCATTTCCAACAGCATCCCATCACCAACAGCGTCCCATCACCAGCAGCATCCCATCACTACCAGTATCCCATCCCTACCAACATCCCATCACCAATGGCATCCCATCACCAACAGCATCCCATCAGCAACAGAATGCCATCACCAACGGCATCCCACCACCAGCAGCCTCACCCACCCTCCCCTGAAGGACACGGTGGCTCCTCCGTGGCACTGCTGCTCCCGCACGAGCCCTTATTTGCTTTATCTTTAGCTCTCTCCATGAATTTCAACCTGATTTATGGGGATGGGTTATTTATCTTTTCCTCCCTCCTTCGCCAGGCTGGACTGGAAGGTCCACACCTTTTTATAGCGCAATAAAGCCCGCACAATGAAGAGGATTTCGTGAGGTTTTCCAGCTGCGGGGGAGTAAGGGGATGTCGCAGGAGACAAGTCAGGGACCTGGGGCACTGCGGCTGCCTGTGCGAGGAAGCAAGGACTTGGGGACAGGGGCTTAACCCATCCAAACCACCCCCTGGAGATGTTTGGTGGCAACTTGCCGAAGACTGTGGCCTGAGGTGGGTCCCTGTGCCTCAGTTTCCCTCCCGGGCATTTGGGCATTTTAACTTTCCCGATGAGGACATCCGTCCATACATAGGGTTACCCAGTGAGGGGACCTCTCAGCCCAGTGATGACCGCAGTGGTGTGGCCACAGTGGTCCCCCCCTCCCCACCCCAAAGCAATGGAGCTTGGACCAGACCCCCCCAGATTCACTCCCTTGAATTGAAAAGGCTTCCACAGCCCCTTAGAATCATAGAATCATGGAATGGTTTGGGT
Organism: Calidris pugnax; assembly: GCF_001431845.1. Classification (NCBI taxonomy): domain Eukaryota; kingdom Metazoa; phylum Chordata; class Aves; order Charadriiformes; family Scolopacidae; genus Calidris; species Calidris pugnax. The sequence goes on from NW_015091153.1 coordinate 503,091, forward strand.
TGGAAGGGATGTTAAAGATCATCTCATTCCACCCCCCTGCCCCGGGCAGGGACACCTCCCACCACACCAGGTTGCTCCAAGCCCCCTCCAACCTGGCCTTGAACCCCTCCAGGGATGGGGCAGCCACAGCTTCTCTGGACAACCTGGGCCAGGCTCTCACCACCCTCACACCAAACAAGTTCTTCCCCAGATCTCACCTAAATCTCCTATTTTTTGGTTGAAAACCCTTCCCCCTCGTCCTATGGCTCCACTCCCCAAACACCATCCCTGGAGGGATCCAAAAGCCGGTGCTGAGGGCCATGGGTCAGTGGTGGGTTGGGCAGTGGTGGGTTGATGGTTGGTCTTGATGAACTTAAAGGGAAGTGGTGGAATCACCATGGAATCACAGAGCATTTTGTGTGGGAAGGGACCTTAAAGCTCATCCAGTTCCATCCCTTCTAGTGTCTGGGACATCTTTAAGGAGACCAGGTTGCCCAAAGCCCCCTCCAACCGGGCCCTGAACCCCTCCAGGGATGGGGCAGCCACAGCTTCTCTGGCCAACCTGGGCCAGGCTCTCACCACCCTCACACCAAACAAGTTCTTCCCCACATCTCAGCTCCATCTCCCCTCTTTCAGCGTCAAACCCTTCCCCCTTTCCTCCCCACAAAACTCTGCCTCCAAACCCCACCTTTGTCTCGAATTTTAAATAAAAAAACCCTATTTCCTTCGCTTCCAGCCCAGCAACGGCGCTGGCTTCCAGATGACGGGTGCTTTACGGGAATACCTCCCTATTAAGCTGCCAGCGCCAGCACTGCGTTGGCCGGGGGCGTTGATTTAAAAGCGCCTTTCGGCTGCTCCACAGAAAGCCATCGGCGGGCGACTCACGCTAAATCAATAGAAAGCGGGTTGGAATCAATTTGAAAATACCCAGATCCAGGGCCCAGGGGCCATAAATCGATATCAAAATCAGACGTCAAATTAAAGAGGTGCCGACTGGAAGGGAGATGGGGAGTTAAGATTTTCCTGCCTGTTGCTGTGTGAGGCCAAGGGACTGTCTGGGAAGCAGGGATGGTCCCACCTCGCGGTGGCTGCATTGCTCTGGCGTTGCCTGAAGAGCAGCTGCCAGGTTTGAAGGCCAATGCGGGGTAGCAGGAGGTAGAAAGGGACCTCTAGTCCTTCCGTGCCAACTATGAGAGCAACCTGGACTCTAGTTGAGGCTCTTTGTGGTGTCAAAGTGGGGTCAGGGACCAGTGGTGTTGACTGGAAGGGACCCCAGAAAGACTCTTGGCCAACCTTGGACCGTTGTAGGTGATCTTCAAACCTTCAAGGTTTGAAGACCTCAAGGAGGGAGATGCCAAGGATAGAGATAGTCCACTTGCCCCAGGGCTCCCATCCCCCTTATCCCATGCAAGCACATGGGGCTGGCTGAAGTCAATGGAGAGGGTGAGGACCTTCATGGTGGTTCCTCTGACCTGGCTTCCGTGTCACCCCTCCAATGGGACAAGCTGGAGGATACTGGACATCACTGCTGAAGATCAGGGAGGTGAGACCCAGGCAGTGCCTCCTAGGCTTGGTCAATGTCCTTTTCTCTCCAGGCTGGAGCAGACCTCGCTGTTGGTCTTGAATTGGCCAATTTGGGGAGGTTTTCTGACTCACCTGCACTTTGCGGTGGAGAGGGAGCCGGCGTCCTGCTGCCTGCCACCGGACCTCCTCCTGGAGGACCTAAATCTTTTTGGAAGCAAGTCGTAAAATCCCAGGCACGGAGGTGTTTTTACAACCCCCCCCTTTCCCACCCGCGGCTGCGACGGGGGCCGGCGCGGAGCGGTGTCCCCGCGGGGAGCTGGCCCTCGCCTCTTGGCCGGGGCTCATCTGGCATCGCCGCCTGTGAGTAGTCGCCTTGTCAAGGAGCTGGAGCGTCTCCAACCTGATGTTTTTCATTTCGTTGTCAGCTCCTTGCCAGCATCCGGCCTCATTGGCTTCTCCGGCAGCGGCTGACCGCGGGGGGAGCGCCCATCGGGTCGGAGAGACCTGCCAGAGTGGGTGGTGGTATCATGCTGGTGGTGGTATCATCCTGACCGCTGCTGAGCACCTCCCACCCTGGGGTCTCCCATTGATTGGTTTCCCCCATGTGCCCTTTTTTAACTGCTTTTTGCAGAAATACCACTCGGGGCGGCACTGGAAGTTGTGCTGTGGCTTCTGGATGGTCCCAGAGCATCTCTACCACCACTGAGGACACACGTTGTTCTTGGTAAGGTGCACATGTGGTGGGACCAAGATGTGCTTCCACACGGGGGGGCTGGGACTAGATGATCTTCAAGGTCCCTTCCAACCCAAACCATTCTATGATTCTATGGCACCACTGCACATGCGTGGTGGACCATGCACATGGTCACTTTTGGGTGTTCCTGGTTGCTCTTCCCAGCACCAACCACCACAACAGCCTCAACTCAACGCTGTTGACTTGGTGTCACCATCGTGGATTGAGTGACCTGGGGGAATCCCATGGGGGTTGTCTCAGCCCCCTACGATGGGGACACATCCCAGCTCCAAACACCACAATGGCGTCAACTCAACGCTATTGAATTGGTGGCCTCAAGCCACCATCACGGATTGGGTGACCTGGGGGAACCCCACGGGGGTTGTCCCAGCCCCCTGTGATGGGGACGCACCCCAGCTCCAAACACCACAAGGGTGTCAACCCAACACTGTTGACTTGGTGTCATCCTTATGGATTGGGTGACCTGGGGGAACCCCGCGGGGTTGTCCCAGCCCCCGGCGATGGAGACACCTCCCAGCTCCCCGACCCAGAGCCGGGGTCCTCATCCTCAGCCAAAGAAAAGCCTGGCCAAGTGCCCGCTTCTCCCACCTCGTTAACGTCAGGGGGATTGATGGGGCTTTGGTATTGCCCCCCCAATGCCTTGACCTTGGAGAACCGGCCATTTCACATGGATTTAACGGATAAAAGGACGCCGGAGCATTGGCCGGGCGCGGGCTGTTATCGCTCGGAGTGTTTGGGGCTATTACAGTAGCACACTGTGCCGCAATGGCTTTATAAGGATGGATGGTTAGATAGAGATAATAAAGCCCAAGAGCATTAAATCTTCACCAGACACCGGCCACACTGCCTCATCCACCAGGCTGAAAAGGCTATATATGTTTTTCATAATTTGTAATTACTTTTTTACAGTTCTCTCCCATAACTCTGTCCATCATCTGGGTCAAAATATACAGTGTGTGTGGGAGCAAGAGTCGTAAAAACGTGAAAACAAACAGTTTGTCTTCGGGGAGATTAACGCACAGTTAAAAGACCCATTTTAACACCCTCTCCATGCCGTCAGCCAATTAGCCCATATAATGGGCTCCACTTGATATTTTCGTTTTATTTCATTTCGCAACGATACCGACGCGCTTAATTGTGAACACATGAAGCCTAATTGGCGGCGGTGTCATCTTCGAGGTATGCGCTTTGCGCAAGAGGGCAGCGATTTGGGGCTAATCCGGAGGGGATCGGGCAAGGGAATTCTCTCTGAAATTCAGCCACTGGAAAAAGGCACCCTGGTTGGAAAGAAGAGGGATCCCCAAGGGCAGATGGAGCAGCGTTTGGGTTTGTGGTAAGTGACCGCGGAGGATGAAGTGCTGTGTGGATTCTCTGATGACTACAAAGGGTTGAGGGTCCTCTTTTGGGGCTCTTTTTTTGGCTGGTTGAAGGGAATTTGGCAGGTCCGAGCCTCGCTGCCTCACCCAGCTGGCCTCCAGGTTCAAAGTTATTAGGTGCCGCGCAAACTCTCATGCAGCGAACAATTGCATAAATAGCCATTTTTTACTCCTTCCCCTTTTCACATTTTAAAATAAATGGCATCAGAGACGTCTCTTAAAAAAAAAAAAAAATCAACAGCCCAGCAGCCCTCCTGCCCCTCCTCCTGCTCTTTGAGGATCCCCTAAAAAAAATAAAATTGTAACTGGTTTCCAAATATCCAATTCATGGGAGCTGGAAAGGGGCCACATTTGGCTCCGATGGAGCCGTGTCTTTTCTTGGCTGCAGCCAGAGCGATTCTGGGGCAAAATATCCTGTGTTTCATTTCTCCGCTTGGCTGGAAGCGACGCTGGGACGGAGGGATGGGGGTAGGGAAGGATTTTTGCCCCAAGAGAGGAAGCCGAAAACCATAACTCCTCGTGAAAGAGATATTTTTGGAAAGTTTGCCTCAGCTGGTGGTGCTGGAATGCGGCTCCACGCGGCGAGTGACAAGGAGGAATTATGCTGGGACAGAAAATGGCCTTTTTTCACCCCCCCTGCCCAGCTCACACCAGGGCTGACACCCAATATTATTTTTTAGGAGAAGAACGGCTGCATTTCCCGGGGAGGTCCTGGCTCCATCCCATCCCTGTGGCCCAAAGGCCCTTTGCTGTGGCCCATCGTCCCTCCCAGATGTCCCATCCCATGTTGTCCCCTGCACAGCAGCAACATTCCTGCCCCCAGACCCCATCTCCAGCCCCACATCCCTGCTCTGGCCATGGAGAACCCCTTTGCTTCTGTCCATGGGGCTGCCAACAGAGATTTTCCACCCTCTGTTCCCTTCCCAGGGGCTTTTTTTGCTACACATTTCTTTCTTTGCTTTAGATTACTCCATCTGAGCAGGCAAAAAGCCCCAGAATGGGAGAGATTCAGGCTTTTTCTCTTAAAAAATTAAAGCTGGCAGGGAATGGTTGCCTAATGCCCCCCCAACCCTGAGCAGCCCAGGGCCCCCCAACCACACTGGGGTGGAGAGAAACAGCTGAGAGGGACCTTTAGGATATATCATGGTCCTTTGGGCACTCGCATAGGCTGTGGGTTTGGGGTCCTGGTTTCTTTTTACCCTCCGTGACATTTAGGGGCTGATTTTGGCCCATGGGGATGACCCTGGGAAGGGCTGGAGGGAGGTTTTGGTCACCAGAGGAATGGGGTTACCCCTGTGTTTGGAGAGAAAAGGGAGTGGGGGGGGGGAAATGCATAGGGGGAGG
>NW_015091153.1:508480-516842 GCF_001431845.1 Calidris pugnax
GGGGGAGGGAAGGGGCTGGGTGGGGGGGAATAAGAAAAAGGGAAAAAAAAGAAAAACATTAGGAAAATGAAAGCAACTGATGAGTAAATGGCTTTGGTTGAACATCTGCACAGCGTTAGGGACACGGCGCTGTCTTCAGAGCAGACACGCTGCTCCAGCCGCTCTGCTTCGCCTCCCCCGGCTGGTGCGCGCCCTCCTCGCCCTCCCACCCGGCCCTAACGAGAGCAGCGGCTTTTATAAATAGCAGCTGAGAGGTCCTGGATGGGAATTGGCCTGACTTAACAGTCCTCTATTTAGACTGAGCTTTGGCAGCTCCCATGATGGGGAACAGAGCGTGGAGCCGGCATCTCAGGTGACCTGATCTTGCCCCCCCGGGGTGATGGAAGACGAGGGTCTGGGGCAGGGGGTCAGGTTGAGTTTCCATCTCAGCAGCTTTGGTGGCATCTCTGGCACCTCTCGGCCACTCAAGGCCATGACCCATGGCTGGGCTTCATCGCGTTCAGTGCCAGAAGCTCCCCACAGAACTACAAGAAAAAGGTGTATTTTGGGTTGGGTCCTCCTCTCCCTTCACTGCTGGATAATTTGAGGGGGGGCTGGAGATCAAATGACCACCTTGATGTCTCCTGAAGCTCATCCCAGGCTGAAATCAGGACTGGTGGCAGGTGAACCCCCCTTTAACTGCTCCATCCATTGGTCCATCTGGATGGATCTTGGACTGCTCATTCCCAACAGGGTCCCCAGAAGCCCCCCTGAGGTGCTTCCACCCTTGAAGGCAGAAGAAAACCCCGCTGGGATTTTGGGAACACCACAAGGAAGGACTGCAGCCGCCGGGTGTCCCTGCCGCAGCACGGAGCAGCCCAAACCTCCCCGCGGATGCTTGGTGGCCAAGCAGCCGCAGGACGAGCCAAGAAACTGTTTATACCCAGAAACTCAAAATCTGGCAACGGCTCCGTCTGCGCAAAAACTTTTCGCTTGGCTACCAGGCTGTTTTCCATCCCGGGGTTATTTCTCCAGCTCGGTTCGTGTTTATAGTGGATTAACCTGCTGTGAGGAGCCTAGGTATTATTTATGGCTAATTATTGGCATTTTGGCTGGCTGGGAGGACTGCAGGAATACGATACCGTGGTGCTTACACGGCTTGTTCCAAACTGCGTTCGGGCTCCTCCGTCTGCGTGCGCGTGTTTACGATGCCAGCTCACGTTATTTTCATTACCCTCTCTCCGCTAATAAACTCTCGGTTGAACCAGACTTGAGAGGAGAAAAATCCTTTGCAGAAGATGGTTTTTGGTGCCTTTCCAAAGAGCCATTGTCGAGAAATCAAGGGCGCAGCCTTACCCCGGGATGGAAGGGGTTCAGCTGCGGTGGATTCGCCGCATTTGCATCGTATTAACTCCGGCTGCCGCCTGCCAAACGGCTCGCTCTTTGCATCTGAAAATAATAAGGCTGCAGGAATAATGGTCCTGAAGCGCATTTTTCAAAGCATCTTTTAAAAATACCGAGGCCGGGCTCGTGTTTACACTCAGGGCTTTCTGCTGGGTCAGGAGACGGCGCCTGCTTCAAAGGCAGGAAGGGAAGAACGTCGTCGGGTCAGGGCTCGACCCGGAGGGTTTGTGGAGAGGAGATGAGCAGGAGGTGACGTCCCGCAGATCCCATCCCCAGGACAAATTGGAAATGACAAAAGTCTAACAGATTGGGGAAATTTGGGATGGTTTTACAGACCAGTGGTCAAACGCCATCCCAAAGCGGCATCAGGTTCTTCTGCTGGGCTGGGTGGAAAACCTGTCCCTTTGGCCAGGAGACCAAGAAAAAGGTGATTCAGCCCTTGGGCCAGCAGTGAGTCAGCATCAGGTGGCTCCGACACAGCTGCCTCCTTCCAAAATCCCCAAATCCTGCCCCAAAACACAGAGGGATGTTCCAGGAGAGGTGTCCTGCCAACGCAACCTTGGGTGATCCAAGGGGAAAAAGCAGAAGTGGCGAAGGGAAAAGGAGGCTGAGCCTGGGACTGGTTTTAACTGGTTTTTGAGCACGGCGACTGGGGATATGCTGCCCATGGGGACACGTGGTGGCAAGGAAAGGCAGCAGCAAGAGGCTTGGTGGCCATCATCCCTAGCACTTGGCCCTGCCATGCCCACAGCTCCAGCTGGACGCTTTTTCACCACCCATTTTGGGTGAGAAAATGCCCCTTCACTGACCCATCTCTGTGGACATGACCTCTCCGACCAAAGGAAAAGCTGCACAGCCCTACAAGCCACTGGAGAATCCCCACCGGGGAGAGACACTGGGATACAAGGGACTGAGCAGAGGGGGATTTTTGGGATGGGTGGTGGTTTTTGGGGTAGGTGAGCAGAGGACCGTGCTGCTCCCACAGCCTCTCCGTCTCCCATTCAACCCAGTGGTGGGACACAAGGTCCAGAAAAGGTGACATTTTTATCCCAACTGGAGCTGGACGCGTCCCATCGCTGCTGGGGACAAGGGTGTCACGGCAGCAACGCATCTCCCGGACTATTTTTAACCACTCTGGGTTTAAAACCCAGCCTAAAGACCCCAGCAGAGCTGCTAAGCCCTTCGCGTGATGCTCAACTCCCACCCCTGAAGCATCTCCAGAGCCAAGCTCCCTGGAGAAGCGTCCCTGCTCTGCAGACGGACGCCGAGGGTGTGTTTTTAAAATTAAAAAAGGCTTTTTTTTTTAAACCGATGTAATTATCCTGCCCTAAGACCTGGTTGCAGCTGGTTGTTCCTCAAGCTCCGTTTCCCTGTAGCATCTTGTTTGGGAAACGTCCTCCCACAGTGGCCACCAAACCAAGGTCTTCTGGAGGTCCATCACCTGCACATGGCATGTCCCCCCAGCCTGACGAGTTCCACCCATCAGGAGATGATGCTGGAGGGCTCTTTCCAGGTTATCCCACATATTTCCCACTTCTCCCCAGCTCCATCGCCTGCCTGGAGAAGATCTTTGGGATAAGGTTTTCCCGAGCTCCAGGTGAAGAGCAACCTGATGACCTCCGAGTCCGCGCTCGCCTCAGGCAGAAGCTGCATTTTGCTCCCCACGCACCAGCACAATGAAACACTTTATTGCTGCGCCTCGCTAAGCAATTTTTATTTATTTCTTCAAAATCTTAAATAAACCTGTTTTTTAAAAGTACCTCTGGAACAAGGGAAATGTATTATTATGATAATTGTCTCGTGCTAATTATACTTATTACTATAATAACCGTTTTGTTGTCACACAAATAAAGTGGATTACATCATTTGTAAGTGCCAGAGGCAAGTGATGGCTCCGGAGCAGCAAGAGGGCGAGTTATGCGGGTTTTCTCCTTGGGCTTGGGCGAGATGGTGCCCAGCAAAGGCACCTCCGAGGTGGGATCCACCGGGAGCTGGTGGGTCCCTTGGATGGGGAGGACAGAGTCTCTGTGGGTGTAAATCTGTTTGGAGGGATGTTGAGAGGTGGGTGATGAAGATGGGGGAGGTGGGTGATGGAGGCAGGATGAGAGGTGGGTGATGGAGGCGAGAGGTGGGTGATGGAGATGAGAGGTGGGTGATGAAGATGAGAGGTGAGTGATGAAGACAAGAGGTGGGTGATGAAGAAAAGAGGTGGGTGATGGAGATGAGAGGTGGGTGATGAAGATGAGAGGTGAGTGATGAAGACAAGAGGTGGGTGATGAAGAAAAGAGGTGGGTGATGGAGATGAGAGGTGGGTAATGGAGGCAGGATGAGAGGTGGGTGATGGAGACAAGAGGTGGGTGATGAAGATAAGAGGTGAGTGATGGAGGCAAGATGAAGGGAACCATCGTTCCTCCAATATCGCCTTCCCATTGCCCTTGGTCACCTTCCTCATCCTAGGAAGGATTCTGGGTGCCACCAGGCGTGCAACTGCAAAAGCACCTACTAATCCACCTTGTGGTTGCTTGAGTAGAAGGTGGGTGAGATGCCACATCTCCTCCCCTTCTCGCCGATGCTCACGGCGCTTGGCCGGCCGGGATTTGGGATCCCACAGCCACGGCTCCTCCAGCAAATCCCAGCCGCGGTGCCGGGGCTGTGGGTCCGTTCTCCAGCTCAGCACCTTCCCTCGCCCGAAGTCCTCGGCGTGTTCCAACAAGCGTTACCTACGTGACCGTCTCTGGAGGACGCCGAGGGCTCTGCGCCCGCATGCGCCGTCCCGCCCAGCGCGGCATTTGCCTCTCGCGTGGTTTCGGAGCCAAGTTTCACCCCATTTCCTTGACCTCCAACCACCAACCATCCATCCCCCACCGCATCCCCCGCTTCATCCTTCCCCTCCCAGTCCCATCACCCGCATGAAAAATCACCAACCCCCACCTAAGCCCCCCAGATCCTCATTTTCCAGGGGATTCGGTAAAAGCAGGTGTTTTGCCTTTTTTTTTTTCCCTGTGTGCTCGCACGTGTGCGTGTGTCTCTCGCCTCCTCTTTTGCGCTGATGGGCCCCTGGAGCTTATTTTACACGAAAGCAACACAGGTTGATGTATTTTTAAATGGCTTGATTTTATCACCCTGCTTAATGATTTGTCGCGTTATTTATTAGACAGTGTGATATCCAGAGGGATTCATCGCATTAACGTATAAATAATGTGGCAAATAGTTCAATAGAGCTATAAAAAAGGGGATTTAGAAATAAATTGACCTATGTTTGCTACATGTAAACGAAGGTGGTGAATGATAATGTGTGTCATGCCCTTAAGCGTGAAAAATGGGGGCCAAGAATAAATCAGAAAGTTTCTTCAGTGGGTAAAACTGCAAAGCAAAAATTAAAAATAAAAAAAAACCAAACTCCTGGGGTTTTTACCCATCTTGTGTCCCCTGCTCTGATCCCGTGGGTGTTTGGATGGGCTTGTATGTCTCCTGCGGGCTTGGAGATGCTCCTCAGCTTCTTGCCGTGAAGGTCCGAGGAGCCCCGTCCCCTCCAGGACCCGTCACAGCGTCCAACCGCGCTCTCACCGACGCCGTAAATAAGACCCCGCGTCCTTATCGACACCCTGCAACGCTGATTAAAGCAATAACCCAACCGCCCCGCGCTCCCACGCTGAGTTACGAGTCCACAGCATCGCCCGACGGCGGGCAATAATTATTTTTGAAGAGGTTTTCCCATCCTCCTGGAAAAAAAAATAAAAAATAAAAAATAAAACCCCAGCCCTTTCCCCTTCCACCCCGGCAGAGCCGGAGAATTTTTCCTTCTGCCGCAGGGGCCAAATCCAGCGCCGGGGATCGGCTGAAATCCTGCAGATCTGCCGAGCCACCAGCCCCGACCCACGCCCGGATTTGGCACCGTCGTCTGCCAGAACGATATCTGATCTCGGCGGCGATGCCAAGTGATTTTATTCCGCAGCTGTAAGACGGGATCGCTATTTTTCCCCCCCCTCTCCCCTGCCTTTTGCCCCCTTCTCTTTTACAACGTGCCACGGTTTAATTATTTAACACCACGGAGATGACACAGACGGCTGCGAGGAGAGAGCGGGCCAAGCTGCCGTGATGGATGGGCTGGGCGAAGGATGGATCACGGCGCCAAGCAGGGCAAGGAAAAGGGAATTTTCTCCCACTGGCATCACGAGGCGTCGGCAGGAAAGCGGGAGGGAAGAGGTGGGCACCCCCAGGGGGTCTCGGTACCCCCCAAGTGGGTCTCAGCCCCTCCAGAACCTCTGGGCTGTTGGCACCAGCCTGACTCCCACCATAGCAGAGACACTGGAGGTCTTCACTTTGAAACGTTGAGGTTTGCAAACTCCGGGTTCCATTTCCAAAGTTTAGCAAAATTGAAAAATGAAAGAAAAAAAGAAAAAAACCAAACCAACCCACCCAAACCCTGCAAATTCCACCCTAGGAGCCTCCAGCTCAGCCCCGACATCCCGGGACTGACAGTTTTTAGCACCAGCTCCCTCTTTGCCCAGCGTTGGCTGCAAAACCGGGGCTCCAGCTTTGGCTCCCTCTTCCCTTGTCAAGGTGGTGGGATGCCAGGCTCTGAGCCTCTGGGTCAAACTCGCCTCCTCCTCCTCTTCTTCCTCCTCCTCGCAAGCACGGAGCCAGCTCCTGTGCCTCAGTTTCCCCTGCTCCAGCTCACAAACCCACTGTTGGAGCGTAGGAGGAAGCTTATGGATAAGAAGAGATTAACATTTTCCACGTTTCAGAGGAGCTTAAGAGTTAAGCAACCAAATTTCCTCCTTTTTTTTTTGCCCATAGCAGCTCTGCAGGGCAGATATTGCCTCCCAACCACCTTTCTGGGTCTTGCTGGAGTCAACCCCAGCAGCAAAGCCCTTCCTCCCCCCAGTTTTGGGCTCCTTTGCGATGTATTTATTGACCTTGTGCCGGGGATGGGTTTTCCAGCAGGTAAACGCATCCACTGGGCAAATATTTCTTTCCTTTTCCCCCTCCTGGCTGCCTCCGGCTCCCTCCAGTTCTCGGAGAAAAACAACCCTCAACGGCTAAACCTTCCCAAAACCTGGAAAAAGCTTGAAGATCCCTTCCCGGGGAAGGAGGACAGGATCTTCCCGCTTCCTTCACGAGGAATAAACGCTCATTTTAGTAGCCAATTTGATTCACTTTTCAAGGAACAGGTTTTCATGCTTTGTGCATTTATTTCCTAATTTTATTATGCCATTTAATTAGATCATGCACATTGGTTTTATTGTTAAAACATGTCCTTGTTTTCTTTATAACTGGATTTCATGGCACTACAGGGACATTTAGGAAAATATCACATTCCAGCATCGACCGTCGAAATCAGACCTAGATCTGAACGGAGCTGCCGGGTCGTAAATCTAGTCACAGATGGAAAAAAAAAAAAAAAAAAAAGAAGAAAAAAAAAAAGCGGAATATTATTCACAGCATGCGGAGCGCCAGCGGTTCCAGGAAGGGACACACACACCCCCCTCCCGACCCCTAAATTACAGCCCAAGGAGGGACGGGAGCGGGGCAGCAGCTCCTTTGGAAGGACGTCGAGAAGTTCTTTGCAAGGATTCCTTTTTACAGGCTGAAAACGGTCGGGGCTGCCCCCACCACCCCCCCGAGACACCCCGTTTCACGGCACCGGGGATGCTACCGAGCTCACCCCTCTCCCCCCAGAAAGCTTCCCCCTCGCTCTGGGTTTCCTTTTCGAGGTCCTCTCCCCCCGAGGAGCCGTTTCCCACGTCCCTCACAAAACCCATGTGCGACCCAAGCGGGTCGGATTAACGCGGTTTTTAAGGGGAGTCGGGGAGGAAGGGAGACTTTTCTCGCCGTGGGTCGGAGCAGATGGCTGGAAGAAATGAGGAATGGTTCTGGGAACTTCCCTGGGGAAGCCTGAGAAAGGGGAAGGGGGAAAAAAAAAAAGCCAAAAAAAAAAAGAAAAAAAGAGAAATCCACACAACTTAAGACACTTGATCAGATGTTTGGAGGTCGACTACAGGAAACTGAGACCCTGGGGCTTTATCTCCGGGTTCCTGAGGGCTGGGGGCTGGCAGGGGGCTGAAAGGGAGCCGGCTGCAAGCAGAAATCAATTAGTGCTGGGGAGAACTTGAGCTGGTTCAGACGGATCCGTACGGAGAAGGCACGCAGGGAGCCGGGCTGGGCCCAGCCGCAAATCATCACCGCGCCAAGAACCCACCGGCAGGTCCTCGCTGGGCTGGGGCTTGGCGGCCCCACGGTTGTAATTCACGCTCCTGGTCCCATCCTGCTCCTTCTCCTGGGCTCTGGACCCTGAGACGGAGGAGCTGCCACCACAGCTCGCTCCTGTTTGAGCACCCAAAGGTCTGGTGGGTGCCATTTGGGCTGGTGGCCCTTGGTGGTCACCAAAGGAATGTCTTTGTGCACGTTAAAACCAGCCCCCCAATGAGGTGAGAGGGGTTTTGGGGCGATGGCTGGGTGCTGGGAGATCTCGGCTTCTTCTTTTCTTTCTTCCTGAGGAGACACAAAGAAAACACAAGGGCAACCTCGTGGTGGATCCAACCATTGCTGGTGGGTGTAGAGGAGCAGAGCAGAAGACCCGTAGTTGACGCTGGAGGGATGTGGAGGGGAAAGGAGACTCACCCCCAGGAAACAACCACCCCTTTGAGAACCTCAAAGGTCTCCAAGGGCAAGGGGTGACCCCTACAGAGACGCACGGACGCGTCCATCCGTTCCATGCAGACTGGAGCACAGCGATCCAGCTAAAGCACCACCTTCCCCGCAGAAAATCCCAGAGATCTTTCTCCAAATGGTTCATGGTGTCGCTTGGGACCAGGTCACGGTCTCTTTTTTTACCCTTCAGCCCCAATCTTGGCTCTTTTGCCTGAAAAACCAGTGCCTGAGCTCAGACATCCCACACGGCACCAGCACCTCCAGCTGAGGCACTTGATCCCTCCCAATGCTCTCCATCCCCTGCAATGCCCAGGGGGATTTGTGG
>NW_015091153.1:516852-525122 GCF_001431845.1 Calidris pugnax
GCCCTCCGCCATGGCCTTGTCCTCGCCACGGCTGCCACCTCCTGCCAAAAACGGGCAGCAAACAGCCCCCACCGGTCCCTGGGAGCAGCCCCCAGCCCCGACCCACCGGCGTCCTCTCCCCATCTGCCCGGCTTTTACAGCCCAGCATAAACCCAGCGGCTCAGGACGTGTCAGCCCTGATTTATACCGGCATAAAAAGCAAAAAGAAAATTAAAAAAAAAAAAAAAAAAAATTAAAAAAAACCAAAACCACCCCACCGAGGTGCAGGTACCGAGTGCCGCGACACCGGGCACCCGCAGCAGCACCGGCTCAGCTCCCACCAGGCTGAATGTGGCCTGACTTGTTTAAAATTCCTTTCCTCTGCACACGAAACCATTTATTTTTTTTTTATATATATATTTAATTTTTTTTTTTTCAGCGAAGTTTAGCCTTGGGGAGATTTATTTCCTTGTTAGCTCAAGATTTTCCTATTAGCCCATCTCGGAGAAAGACGGCCCCGCGTTTTCTCCGGGCGCACCAGCTGTTGTGCGAGATGCAGGTACATATTACAGCCCTCATTAAACGGCCTGTCATTCCCGGCTTTCTAATTACCGTATGAATAGAGAGCGGCAGGAACAGAGCAGCCGATTGTTCCACTGTGGCTTAGGAGGGGAATCAAAAATAGAAGAGGCAACCACCCTGCGTGGGGGTGGTTTTTTTTCACCTCCCCCCAATTCCCAACCTGATTCACCAAGAAATTGGGGTGGGTTTTGGCTGCGAGCGTTGCCCGGCGCCTCCTTTTCCCAAAGGAAAAGCTCCTTTCCCCCCACCCCCAACCCCAGTACGTTTCCCAGTTTTCCCCTCCCTTCCTTCCCCACTTTGGTTGGCTTTAAACGTGCGATTTTTCGCAAAGCAGCACCAGCTAAAATGAGGGAGGACAAACATATGGTAAAGTAGATGCGGGGAATATTCCAATAAGCAGTAATATACTGCGGAGATGTGTCTGGGTTGCAGTCAGCAGGGTTGGGGAGGGGGGTGAGTGGGTTGTTGGGTTGGTTTTTTTTTTTGCAGTAATAGCTCCCTCCTTTGTCGCAGGAAGTCACGGTTTAGTTTTGCAGAGAAAATTATCTTTTCCGTGCAAAAAAAAAAAAAAAAAAAAAAAAAAAAAAAAAAAAAAAAAATCCTGTTAGTGAAACAAAAATCTAACTCTACATCAACAATCTAGGAGCTGAAACTCCCCTTCCCTCCCGAATCCAGTTACTTGTAAAGAAAAAAAAAAAAAAAAAAAAAGCAAAGAAAAAAATCAGCATTGCTGTGCCGGGGTCACAAAGAGCCCATCGGCGAGTGGCAGCGTGTTTAGCATCCAGACACCCTTGATTTGCAGCGCCTATTACTGCCATTTTATAGACTGGGGAAGAAATAAAAATGAAAATACAACAAAAGACGGCACCGAGGTACCAAGGGCTGGGCCTGGAGATGAAGTTTTGCTCAAAATGTGAGCCAGAAATGAGGTTGAGAGGCAGCCAGCAGCCGGGTTGGTGGTGCAGGAGATATGTCGGCAGCTCTCCGAAGGCTTCGGCATCCATTTTGGGAAGGTCTGGAGGAGGAGGTTGCTTGGACGTGGTTTGGATTTCACCTTCGCTGAACCACCCGATGACCGGAGATGTCCCATGATGACCTTTCTCCTTGGAGGTGCCACCTCCACATCAGCTGCATGGACTCGCTGATGTCTAAGGGTTCATGAAACAATCGTGCGTGGGGGTGAGATGCCGGGAGATGACACCATGCCAAGGGGTATCCCCTGCTCTCCCCAGCTGCCCAAATGCATGAAACTTGTGAAAAATGAGCACTTTTGGGGTTTCCACCCAACACAACCCACCCCACGTCTACATGGGCAGCTCTCCCAAATGTGAACTTCACAACAACCCCTTGAAACCAGCACATCGAGGTTTTTTGGACCCAAAAGGGGGTGACCTTTAGGTGTCAAGGGAAGCCAAGCATGCAGGGCTCCTCTAAGACACGTCTCGCCGTTTCCTCTCCCACACTGGAGAGAGAATTTGGGTCTCCTGGGGCCACACCAAGGGCCATGTCTCTGCTGGAAGACAGGGCTACGGTTGGGTGCACACCTAACCATGGAGGCCCATCAGGATGCGGACCACCTGGAGATGCAGCAGCCATCGGGATGGGTTCAGGAAAGCCCAGAGCTTCGGCTTTCTGCCAAAGGGGCCGAGGCGAGGAGGAACGAGCTCACAAACCACCCGCTCTCAGGCTGCTCGGGTTTTATAGACCGACCCCGTCCCCTTCTCATCACGCCAGAAACCTGGCGGCATTCTTGGGATTAACGATTTCCAGACATCCCTGCCCGCCGCCAAGGAGCACAGCACCAGCCAGCAGCTTCAGCTGGGAATCGGGCAAATCTGGAAGAAAACAGGGTTTTAGGGGGCTGGGGGGACAAAGCAAGGGAGCTGCCTCTGGAGGGGTGGTGTTGCACCCCCCAGTGTCCTCAAATGGAGATGCCAAGGGGGTTTCTTGAACATCTTGGGCATCCCTGGGTGAAATGGACCTTTTGCCCTTGATTTCACCTTTGCTGAACCATCTGATGATTGGAGATGTCCCACCATGTCCTTTCTCTCTCCTGGACAACACCCTCCCCATCACCACCACACCCCGTAAACCTTTTCTTTAAACAGAGCTGAGCAGTTTTGGGGACACCTTCAGCCCCACAGTTCATCTTCACGCAATGGACCCCCCCCCAGACTCAGCAGCTCCTGCTATCGCACCACCACGGCCACAAAAAATATAATAGATGGGTGTTTTCTTCCCTCCCCTCTTTGTTTCTTCACCGGCTCCATCTGCCCGACTCCCCACCTGAAGGCAGCGCGGTCCTCTGTGGCATCTCAATGCGTTGCCATGGCAACTATAATATCACAACCCGCCGATGATGGCTTGGAAGTGGGAAGGGAACAGCAGGAAACAGTTTCCATGCAAATATCCGCCGCAATAAAAGGCCAATAAATAAACAAGCAAAGAAACTGGGGAGAGTCGAGGAGAAATGGGGAAGGGGGGGTTGGTTGGAATATAAAATGAGGGAAAAAAAAAAAAAAAGAGATTCTGGCTCGTTCCTGAGGAGCTCGTTACCTGGAGCTCGGTATGCAAATGAGCTTGGCTTTAACTGCAGCTTCGTGAGGCACGTTGGCAGAGCAGTGACACCAGGCAGGGGTTAATGAGGGCCCCCATACCCATATTGGCTCTGAAAGGCAATTAACGCCAGGCCCTAATGAGTTCAGGTGGCATCGAGGCAGGGAAGAAGGTTTGGGGGGTGCAGGGAACCCCTTTTCCCTACTTGGGGGGTGGGTTTGGCTGCTGGGGGGTGGCCTCACTCACCCAACCCCCCCTTTATTTGCCCCAAAAGAGGGCTCTATTACCCCTCTGGGGGTTTATATACCCCCAGAGGGGGCAGCACAGGATTGGCTGGGACCAGGAGTGGTAGCACGGGATTGGCTGGAAGCAGAGTCAGGTTACAGCAGGGGATTGGCTAGAAAAAGGGTTAGGTAGCAGCAGGGGATTGGTTGGAAGCAGAGCGAGGTGGCAGCAGATGATTGGGTGGAAGGCAGAGTGAGGTGGCAGCGCAGGATTGGTCAGGAATACAAATGGAAGAGGGGGGATTGGCTGAGGATGTGGGGCTGGGGGAGATGGGCTGTGGGGCATGAGGAGATGGGCTGTGGGGCATGAGGAGATGGGCTATGGGGCAGAAGGTCCTGGGTAGGATATGTCCCTTTAGATGATGCTGCAGGGAGGCTGCTTGTTGGGAAAAGAGGGATATGGGGTGGGATGCACCCACTGGAGCATCATCCGGACCCTTGACCCCCCCCCCCCCCAGGGGGGACGCTCTGCCCCATCCAGTTTGCAAACTGGGTGAGTGACCCCCTCCTTCAGGTCCTCCAGAATGGGGACAGGGATATCCACAGGGCTGCCACATCCCCGTCTCCATGCAAAAACATCCCCTGACCCGCACACCCATCGCGTGGGGACAACGTGAGAAAACACCCTGGGAGACCCCCCAGTCCCCTCATCTTTTGGGGTGCCCCAAACCCCGACCTTTGGGACCCCACAGCGGCGCGGAGGCACCCTCCCCGATGGGGATTAACCCAGCTGCAGCGTGTGTGAGCTTGCAGCATCCCTCCCGACACCGAGCCCTGGCTCCACGTAACAACCCCGGGGAGCCCTCACGTAGGATGTCGTGCGAGAAGCTCCTGGCCGTGGGCTGCCAAGGAGAGGGAGGAACACAAAACACGGCGGCGGCGAGGGGTGAGGCCGGTCCTGGCAGTGGCTTGAGCAAGCCATGGCCCCATGCCTCAGTTTCCCTGCTGGTAAAGCCAGGAGAGCAACGCTGACCCTGCCATCTGAAGGTGGTGGAGTAGAAGGTGGTCTCTTGGAGGAGACCCGTTATCTCTGTACCTGTCTTGGGTACCTCGGAGCCACTATAACTGTGTGTCCCCCCACAACATGGGGGGTTTTGTTGGTGTAATTATCGTTTGTGTAAGCAGCCGTGCCTAGAACCCAAATATCTGTGCCCAAACCCAGCCTGTGTGCAGGGCAGGTCTTGGATGCACCAAAACCGGGAGCTGCAAGAGGAAAAGAAAGAGGAAAATAAAAAAATTGTGGGAGGAATGGAGGATTTTTTGGCAAAATGGAGCTTTTTTTGGGCAAACTTGATTTGGATGTGGATTTACGGATTGTGTTCAGGTGGAGAAAAACCAAAGCATCAAATCAAAGCACCTTTTGGTGTCTCCACAGCTTCTCTTGGATGCAACATGAACACGCCTCAGCCTGGCCACTGGGCGCCCAGAGGCCGTAGTGATGGGCACCCTTGGAAGAGCCCAGCCAACTGCCCGAGGGCCACCTCAATGGAGTCATACCGTGCCAAAGCCACCCAACGTGGCCTGAGCCCACCATGCCACGAGGCCAGCGCTCTCCTCAGCGTCAGGTCTTGTTGGCGGCATTTTGGGAGTTGGGCTGTTGCCTGTTGGCGGTTACGGGCTCCGATGACAGGCGGGCGATGGATGAAGCCACCTACGAGCATCCACGGGCTGGGGATTTCCTGAACCCCAGATGATATCTGCACCTGCGGGTGAAAGTCCTGCGCGGCCGCTCACTCATGCGTTTGCCCCGTGGGGTTTTGATGCTGAATTAGGGTGACTCCTGGCCCCGTCCGCCCTCTCCAGGCTTGTATTTGCCGAGTGACGACGCTTGGGGTGCTGCCACCCCGCTGTCCTGGCCATGAGGGCCACCACGATGGAAGGTGCCCAGGATCCGGCCTCTGCCCTCCCTCCCCCTGGACCGCATGTGTTCCCAAACCTCCGATTCTCTAATTTTCCTTTTAAAAAAACCATTAGGGTTATACAACCGCATTAAATGGCTCCTGACGGACAAGAAAGGACACGAATCCAACCTTTCATCATTCCCACCCCCAAATAAATCCAGACAAGGTTCCTTTGTAGCAGCTAAGCTGAGACACCTTAACATTTCCCTGCTAGCAAGCTCCAAGTTTCTTTACTCACCATATATTTCCCCTGACAGTTTGTACAGATACTTAAGACACCATATAATTATCATCACAGCTAAAAGGCAAGGGGTGATTTATTTGTGACAAGCACCACCTTTCCGCGATGACGCCATTGACACTTACACCGAGGGTTTTTTTGGCGTGGGGAGGTGCGGGGAGGCAGAAGCCAGGCTGCTTTCTCCTCCTTTTGCCTTTTTTTTTTTTTAATTTTGTAATGCTCATCCTTTTCCCCGCCAGCGTTTCGCTGTGAGACACCCGGCACCCGGTCCCAGGCCTGTCCTCACCATCCCCAGGCCCCCCAGGGCTCTCGTGATTTCATGGCCTGGGCCAACGTAGGCCTCTCTCTCTCTCTCTCTCCGTCTGCACTCCTTTGACTCTTGGCGTGTGAACAATGCGTGCACTTATCTCAGTACTTATTTAGTGCCCAGCTCCACACCCTGAAATTGCCTGATTATAGCTTTCGGAGCCTGTGTGATGCATCGGGTTAGGCAAACAGATGTGCCAAGCAGTCTTGTTGAAAACCCACATCCAGGCAGGAGCTTTCAGCTCTCCAGGTTATTCCCTTTCTTTTCTTTTTCTTTTTTTTTTTTTTTTTTTTCCCTTTCCCCTCCTCTCCCTCCCCTTTTTCCTTTCAGAAGTAGCTCTAATAATTGCCTTCATATTGCTCTCAGCAAGGGAAGGGCTGGGGAGAAACATTCAATGTTTCAGCCACTTGCCAGTAATTTTCTCTCCAAGGAATGGGCCCCTCCATAAGCCAAGAACTCATGACTCTTTTGCCTGGTTGTCTCCTTGCCTAGAACAAACCCACCCCCACGCCTCCTCCCTGCTTCACCCGCCAACCGAACTGCCAAGATGTCTCCTCTCAACTCATGACCTCTTCAGGTGCACGTCTCCACACGGCAGGATCTGCAGAGGAAAGGCAAGCACGGCTGGGCTTTGTTGGTGCCAAGGGTGGCCTTCTCCAACCCGTTCTTTACGTCTCCAGGGGACCTGCTAACCTCACATCCACTCTGCTCAAAGGGAGAAGACAACCTGTTGACCATGGTACAGAGAAATGTAGGCCAGGAGATGTTTCACCATGGCCACGCGGTGGGAATTTGTCCACTCTTCTTTTGGAGCCAGTGGAGAGAAATAGGCACCTGGTAAGGGCCATATGGCCCATCTCAGCAAAATCAGGGTGGAAGGAGGTTTTTTTGGAGATACCAGTCTCTCTGTTGAGTAAAAAGGCTTTCAAGGCCATTGATAGAGAACATAAAGTCTTAACCACAAGGACAAGGAGAGATGTGATTGGAGTCTCCTGGTTCCTCCAGATCCTCCTCCCAGCCCAACTCAGAGCTAAGCCCTCGTGGTAGGAGACCTCCAACCTGCAAGACTCAAGCCGCCCAAACCCAACCACTGGGACCCCAGTATCACTGTTCCACTGGGACCCCAGTATCACTGTTCCTGTCAGTGCAGCCCTGAGCCTCACATTGCTCTTGAAAGCTGCTCTCAGATGCCATAACTAAGGTCTTCCCACCTTTACGGCCCGTTGGTTGGATTCTTTCTTCTCCTTGCCATGGTGCGATGTTTTGAGGAGCTGTTTGAGGCTCAGGGCAATGGGGAAGGTGCAGCTCACAAGCACTTTGTGTTTGCTCCCAGGCCACCAGATGCAGAGACTGGAATGGCACTCAGTGGCTCTGAGACTTGAAGAGATGGTGATTAGGGCACCTACTCCATGCACCACTTCTGTGAACGCCGGTGTTTGAATCCCACTGGGAACCTGCCTTTCTGTGTCTTGATGTTGTTGAGATGGAGACCAAAGTGCCGCTGTGATGGTTGAGTAGCATACTGAGATTGCATGAGAGTTCAAGGACTCAACTGGACTCAAAAGGATGACGTGGGTTGGCCACACACAGACGTTTGGAATTGTTTCAGATGCCCCAGGGTATCTGAGACATCTCTTGTGGAGATCGCCCACAACTTGTGCCATTTAGGGCAGGCTGAGTTGGCCCATGGGGGGACCCCAACTCAAGCAGCCAAACATCCACCCACCCGTGCGTGGGCCAGACCCATTCCCACCCCAGCCCTGATCCTTACACAGGTGACACTGGACTCTGTGCTTGGAGAATGAGGATGGCAGTGGATGGATGGTCTTCACCCATCCTCCTCCTCCTCCTCCTCCCCTCCTTTTGTGCCACCGGCTTGCAGCGAGCGATGCCGCTCTTTCGAAAGCTGATTCCTCTTGCTCCAGGAAGCCGCCGCTTGCTTCCCTGCCTCTGCCATGTGGATCCTAACCCTGCCTGCCCTCCCTTGCCCACTCTCACGTGCAGCGACGGGCTCAGACTAGCTCCTCTCCCAGCAGCGGCTTTCTGAGTCACCCCGATGTTCCCGCTTGCCCTGGAGAAGCCGGGATTGCAGCTCAGCACCTCGGCCGCCTCTTTGCATCACCCAGCTGCCCTTGGAGTGGAAAATGAAGCCTGTGCATCCCCAGCTTAGCTCCGGAGCACATCTCTTCCCTGCCCCACCTCCTGCTAATTCTGAAAGCTATTTAAAAAATGTCCTGGAATCAAACCAAAGAAACAAGAAAAAGAAAAAAGAAAAGACAGTAAAGAGTACAGAAAAAAAAAAATAAAATCAAAATCAAAATCAAAATGGGAAGGGAAGGGAAGGGAAGGGAAGGGAAGGGAAGGGAAAAGGGAAAAGGGAAAAGGGAAAAGGGAAAAGGGAAAAGGGGAAAGGGAAAAGG
>NW_015091153.1:525240-542247 GCF_001431845.1 Calidris pugnax
AGAGGAGAGGAGAGGAGAGGAGAGGAGAGGAGAGATATTAAAAAGGGTTCTAGATCCTGTTTGCTCCCTGGCACTGCATCATAAATGAGAGGGGCAAAGTGACATCCCCCGCTTCAATCCACATGAAATACCACCTCAGCCCATGCCATCCTGTGTCCAAGGGAGGTCCTGTGACGTCTGACTCGAAGCACTTTCCAGCTGGTTCCTGACAGGGGCGGTGGGGAGAAGTGTGCGGAGGACAACTCCTCCCGCTATCTCGGGCTCCGATCTCCAGTGATTCACCCTCTGCAGGTGTTTCACCCTCACCTTTGATTATAACGGGAGTCTTTGATATCTCAACCCTTATCGCAGACAGGTCCTACCTGCGCATCTGCTTTCGAGCACCTCGTTTGACACCGATCCAGAGGATAAATGCGGAAAAACGCTGAGAATGATCAGAAGCCTAAGAAAACACAACGTAGATTGTGCAACCTTTGCAAGGGCTCTAGAGGAAGTGAAAGGAGCAGTAGTCGCTGCTTTGTGTCAAAGTTTGTTGAAAAAGGAAGAGTGAATTAATCCCTCTGTCTGCTGGGGATGAAAGGAGAAGCCAAAAGCTTGAGCAGGGTGTAGCAAGCTGGGTGCCATCCGGGCTATCACACCAGCTTTTGTGCCTTGAAGAGCCCAAGACAGAGGAGGAAGGGAAATCCCAGAGTCCCAGTCAGCAGCTGTGCCAAAAAAAAATTGCTTTAATGGGGTTTCCTGTGACTGCACTACTTTAAGAGTCTGTATCTACATTAAATATTAATCAAAGCCTAACACCAACCTCTCCATGAAGAGTATGTCATCTGAGGTGGTTTAGAGCTGGGCTGCCAAAGAAGGACCTTGGAGGTCCAATAATCAAGAATGCTTGTTCTTCTAAAAAAAAATGGGGTAGTACAGTTACTTTTAGCCAAACACCTCTTGGGAATGACCCAATCTCAATTGCACTTGGTGTTGTATAATGTGCAGCACATAAAATGGGCTCACCATGCCCTGCTGGGATGAATGTAGGAGTACAGACAAGGTCCACCTGAAAAACTCTGACCTTTTCCCCCGGGGGCTCAGAAACGGATTAATTATGGGCACAGATTGGCACCAACATCGTGGTGGAGAGGAGCTGAGATGTCCTGCATCCCAAGCCTGTGGCTTCATGGCAAAATCTCCCAACTCTTGTTTTGTTCTTGGCCCAAAAGTGAGGTAGCTGCAGGCCCAAGTGGTGCAGGAAGCCATGGGCTGTATTAAATTCGCCCTCTCCTACAGACTCTTCAAAAAAAGAAAAAAAGAAAACACCCAGTCCCAGAATGGCGAAGGCAAAAGCCAAGGAGAAAGACCTTGGGTGGCAAAACCACATGTTTATAGCCCTTAGGCTTTGACAGATCGCTGGCTTTGGAGTCTTTCTAGTTCCAGAGAAGTAGGAGGCAGCCAGCTCCCAAAAATATGTCATTGCCAGCGCTTTGAGAGACACATTTTTGGCAGGCCAGCTCACGAAGACAGGCCCTCTGTCACCGCAAAGTGCTCATCGGCTTGCCCACATGTTGATGACAGCTTTGAGGCTCTCTTGTCTTCTTGGAGGCTTTTCTCAGGAGGAAGGGTGCCGAGCCGTGGGTGTACCGCAGTTTGTGGGTGGAAATACTCCCTGCGTGCAGGGAGAAATGTGAAAAACCTGAGCCCACAACCACATTGAGTCATTGGCCATGGCAAGGAACCGCGGGGCGAGCTGCTGCCCAAGCCCTGAGCTTCTTGTATGGGTAGGGTGGTTTTCTGTCATGTTTTGGTCTCCCTCAACGGAAATCCTTGACTTGACCACCTGGTGTCAGGGGAAGGTTGTGGAGAAGTTTGGGCTTTGTTGGAAGGAAGAGGTCTCCTAGGATCCATGCATCTTGGGTGACGCAAAGGAAGAGAGATACCCACCTGGAGAGTGGGGCTTGGTGTCTTCCAAGAGCAGCCACATCTTTGGGAGCCATCTCCAGACCTACAAGCACATCTACTCTGTGCTGGAATGCTCCTTGGAGCCACTGCGAGCAGAACATGCTTCATGTGCCATGTGTGTCCCATCCCACAGCTGCATGGGTTACCCATGATGTGGCCACCACCAGCGAAGGGACAGAAAAATGGTTATTTAAGTCCACCCTTGCAATGTTCAACATAATTTGTGACTCTCAGGTCCCCCCCACTGCTGCCCCAGACCTCTGTGTGCCCCAAATCCCACCTGATGGCACTGCATTTCCATGGGACACCACAAGTGGAGAGTCCCAGTAGGATCCAGGAGATCTGAGAAACCCACCCGGAGGGGAGATTTTGGGGCAATAACAGGCGAGCGAGCTCCTGCAGCACAGCTCTGCCATCTGGGGCTGCTTTGGAGGATTCTGCTCCACAGATCATAGAATCATGGAATGGTTTGTGTTGGAAGGGACCTTAAAGCCCCCCCAGTGCCACCCCCTGCCCTGGGCAGGGACACCTCCCACCAGCCCAGGTTGCCCAAAGCCCCCTCCAATCTGGCCTTGAACCCCTCCAGGGATGGGGCAGCCACAGCTTCTCTGGCCAACCTGGGCCAGGCTCTCACCACCCTCACACCAAACAAGTTCTTCCCCACATCTCAGCTCCATCTCCCCATTTTCAGTGTCAAACCCTTCCCCCTCATCCTATGGCTCACCTCCCTGATCCATAGTCCCCCCCAGCTTTCCTGGAGCCCCTTGAGGGACTGGAAGGGGCTTCAAGGTCTCCCCAGAGCCTTCTCTTCTCCAGGCTGGACCCTCCAACTCTCTCAGCCCCCCCTCCCAGCAGAGGGGCTCCAGCCCTCCCAGCATCTCCATGGCCTCTTCTGGCCCCACTCCAACAGGTCCATGTCCCTCAGTGCTTATGCTGTCAACTGGCTGGAAGACTCCTTGGAAAAGCAACTGTCAATGAAGAGCCTCATCCCTGTGTCTCAGCAGCTCCTTCTAAGCCCTGAAGATCAGATTTTGCTTTGGGAGCTTTTCCTACCTCCCATGTGGGGCTTTTCTTCTCCATCCAAATACTCATCCGGATGCTGCTTACAACCCGTGAAGACGTGAGGAGCAGCTCCAACCCAAACTGCTGCGACCTGCTCATCTGGGTCTGCCTTGAAATGATGCTGAAGAATCTCCCGCTCAGATCTCGTTTGGTTGCAAAAGAAAATAAAGTTGTTGACAGCAGGAGCCATGGTGTCTGCAGGTATCACATCTGCAAAGCTGGGATGTTTCAGGGAGGAAATAATGATGCAGATTTGCGTGTAGGCAGCGGGAGGGGATTCGGGACATTAAAAGCCGTTACAGGTGGGTGACAGGATAAAATAATATGGGAAATGGAGGAAGAAAAGTGAGGGAAAAGGATGGATGGATGGATGGATGGATGGATGGATGGATGGATAAGCAGATGGATGATGAAGCCCTGAGCAACCTTGACTGACCCCATAGGTGATCCTACCTCCACCAGGAGCCTGGACTAGGGACCTCCTGAGACTCCGTCCCACCCAAATTTCCCCATGATCTAACCTGAATTTCTCTAGAATCCCTGCACATCCCTCTACCCCACACCGCGTATAAATCCAGACACCTTCTTGCCTCCCTTTGCAGGAGCTGTTGCACAAGCGAAGGGGTTAGCAGCACGCGAGGCACTAAATAAAAGGTGCAAAGTCCTTTTCTGGTCCCCCCCCTGGGTATTTCGGAGCCATCCCAGCCCCAGAGGCTTGAACGCATCCCGGGGAGAGCCTGGAACCGGTCCCTGCCTTGTGGTCGTGATGGGCTGAATCAGCTCAAGGCAGTTCTTATCCTGACATGTCTAATTGATACCTTGGGTCCAAGGTGTCATTAAAACGCTTGGATAATCACTGCAGGTACAGAAAGCCGGACTGTCAGTGTAGGGAGGGTGATTAATGTTCCTGAAATCCAGCGTGGGGTGTGGGAGGTGGGTAAAAGTGGGGGGGGAGCAGAGGGGGACGGGGGTTGGAGCAACCCTGATGGGTCCCTGCAGGGAAGGGCCCTGGGGATGGGGGGTGTCCCCGGGACAGGGGGGGTCAGTCCCCGGCCCCACCAGGCTCCACACTCCGCGTTGGCACTTGCAGGCTCGGCGGGTGATTACGACCTCTCGTTTAATCTCTTTTTATTAGCATCAAACACCCATAGTCTTGTAAGTACATGTGTTCTCCCATTGAAGTGAGGGAGCCTTTGATGATGATTTACGGCAGCGAGGTGCAGCCAATCTATAATTGTACCCTAAAAAGGGGGATATTAAGGAATTAGAGGTATTTCTGCAGAGCCAAGCGAGCCGATCCCCCTTTCCGCCACCATCCTGTGACACTTTGCCATCCCTCTCCCAAGGAAGGGAGGTTGGACCTACCAGGGATGTACCACAGGGTCAAACGACCCTTGGGTTATGGGGAGAAGATGATCCCCCAAAAAACCTTGTCCTTGGACGTGCAAAAAAACAAGAAAACCTGAAGAAAATGTTACTTGGGGACCCCCAGGAAGGGAAAAAAAACCTAATTAAATCCTGAATGGGGAAGGAGGAGGAGGTTGGAGGAGACCCTTTATGCATCATCCTCAGGTGTATGGGCTCCTCCGGTTCCTCGTGCCACCGTGATGGGCTGGAGGCACTGGTAAGCACGAGAAACAGGTCATTGCTGCGGCGTTTCCTGGCAGAGGAGACTTTGCAGGTTGGTATATAGGCCACAGAAAGCAGAGCAGATTTACTTAAAGGCGTTTATTTTCTTCTTAGCAGTGAGTTCAGCTCTGCAGCAAGTAGGTCACCCCATACTTTTCACGACGGCGAGTTCTCCAGGTACCTGCTGGGTACCTCCGTTTGAAGGGAGGGTTTTGGAAGTACCTGTTTGCATCTTGGCCCTGCCCCACGAGCTCCAGACGCTGGATCTGGTCCCTCAAGGGCTTCCAGCGGTGCAGAGGGACACGGTGTCCATCTTCTCTGTCACCCCACTCTCCATCACCCCACACAGTCCACATGCT
Organism: Calidris pugnax; assembly: GCF_001431845.1. NCBI lineage: Eukaryota > Metazoa > Chordata > Aves > Charadriiformes > Scolopacidae > Calidris > Calidris pugnax. Next base: position 530,238 of record NW_015091153.1, read on the forward strand.
CCAGCCCTCGTCCATCAACGCTCCCTCCCTCGTTAGAGGCAGTTGCACCCCAGGGACCTGGGCCCGAGCCAGTTGTCCTCAGCACCATTTGGAGTCCCCCAGGAGCAAGAGGTGCCTGCAATGGGTGGTTGTCCCCATCCTGAGATAGGTGGCTCAAAGAAGGTGGCCGAGGTGTCCTCCGGGTGCTGCACATTGGGTGCGGGCAAAGCACAAAGTCAGGGGTGGATAGGAATTGCCACAAACATCTATTTCCTGTGCTGGCAGGTACCCCAAGAGGTGGGAAATGGGGTGCTATGGGGCATCTTAGAGCACAGGATCATGCCACAGGCTCGAGGCAGGGCTCGCTGGGATCCCTTTTGGGGTTCTTTGGGGTCCTTTCCCCTCTTGTCTGCAAATAATCCCCACTGGAGCCCTGCCGTATCTCATTCCAGGGCTCCCTGAGACTTCTCAGAGCAAGAAAAGTGCTGGTTTAGAGCTGGTTTAGAGCTGGGGAAACTGAGGCACAGCCCGACCCATAGGACTGATTCGCATCAGGGCTCCGGGACATCACGGCACAGGGCAGGGGCTGTGTGGAAAGAGCGCCCCATGATGTCAAATTATTCAACCAATTTCCCAGATCTTATCCTTTTTGCTTTTTTTTTTTTTTTTTGGGCTTTTTTTTTTTTTCTTTCCCTTTCCACCAGTATTTTTCCCCCTCATTTCTTCCAACGGGTCATTTACTGAGTCAGAGATCCCCCGAGCCATGAGCTCATGGAGTGACTGGCGCGCGTCAGACCCGGGGCAACACGGGGACGTGCCACCGCCGGTCACTTTGACACCAACCCCCTCCCCCCCCTCTCCCAGTGCCCTGCTCACACCGGGACGTTTGGCTCCGGCTTGAGGGCACTCTCCAGCCAGACCCCCAGCCTCACCTGGAGGCGCCGAATTCCCCCCCGGGGGACCCCCGACGGCGCATTTCCCACCCCCGGCTGGCCGCAGACGGCTTCAGCCGGCTGCATCCGCAGGCAGCAGATTTACAACCACCCCATCATCATTCACTGTCAAATTAACAGCTGAGTCAAAACAGGAGAGAGAGAGAGAGACGGCATGCTTCCCCTAGTCCTTTTTCCTGAAATATTCCCTTTGCCCCCACCCTCCACCCCCGCCCCGCCAAATAAAAGCCTCCTGGAGCTGCCCCTCATCTCCTTGGCCTCCCACCAAAGCTTTTTGGTGGCGGGAGCATCCCATTGGGGAGGGAAGATCCCACTGGGGATGGAGCATCCCATCGGGAATGGCCCATCCATGCAGAAACCCCCCTGCCTGGGCACGCCAGATTTATACCGCCTTCAAAACATAAATGTCAAGTGATGGGGCTGCGTAAATTACTTTTAATAAGAATAATGCTGCGTCTCGCTGGCGTGTTAATACATATATTACCCGTGCTGAGGCGCAGAGGGCTCAGCAGGACGCTGAGCGTTTAATACACTTGTTCGAAATGCTCATCAGAGAGAAATCAGTGGCTCCCACTGGCAAACCCCGACGTGCACAGCTCAAGCGTTGCGCAGTTAATGCTCCCTGGCTGGGTCACAGGCACACACACCCCCCCTTCCCCAGCTCGGCAAGGCCACCGAATCTCTCCGTAAAACCAAAGAGGACGGTTCTTGGCCAGTTCTTGGCCAACTGGTGGCTCCCCCAGGGATCATTTCAGCCAGTGGGTGCTCGGGGTGGGCAGAGGGTGAGAGCCCAGGGGGATAAACACACGAAGGTTTTCGCACCCCAAGGGGACCGAAACAGGGTGAAGCCACCCTCAGACCATTTTTTCTCCCCAAAAAAGATCCAAGTGGGAAAGGTGCTCCAGGACTAATCCCTTTAACAACCCCCCCTTAATCCTCCCCTATCTAAATACCCATAGTTTCCAGGGCCCCTTTTACCACCCTCCTGCGTCTGCCCACTCTGAATGAAGGGCTTTTACACTCTCAAGACTTCTTTATATTTCGGAGAGTGTTTTTTTTCTTGCCAGAGTCGGGGGGAGGCTGTGAAGCATGAGCTCTGCCATCGCCTCATTGCATTCACGGGCTGGAGAGCTGGGGAAGAGATTGATTTACGATTCCCTAAAAGTGATTTATGCTCTTAGCAGAGCGGAGGAGCAGAGTGCCCCCCCCTCCCCATGCACGCACACCCCTTCTCTGTTGAAAGTTTTAAGATGAATTCACAGGCTGCCTCCAAAAAAAAAAAAATCCCAAAAAAAAAAGGGGGCTTCCCCCCCGCAGCCCTCCAACCGCCAGTGCTGCGACTATAATTACCCAACCTGTAATCAAGGTAATTTGCATCCAGCAACGACCCAGAGTTGCACATGCCCAGCAGAATTTTCCAGCCCGCTTCAATCCTGCAGAGCAGGGTGAAATTTTTTTATAAGGAAAATCCTGCCACGTCACTGTGTTCCTCGGGGGCTTGCGCAAGAGCCCCCGTGCTGGGGGGAGAGGGTGCAATCCAGCCAGATTTAAGTATTAACTGAAATTTAGGTGGTGCTGAGCTGTCGTTCCCAGGTGTAGGGCTTCTCCTCCAACTGAGCATCCCACTTTTGCCTGGATCTGCCCTCAAAAATCCCTGCTGGACCCCATCGATGAGTCTTGGCTTTATCCCTGAAGAAATTATCGCTCGTGCTCTGTGGGTGTCCGCATGAGGTGATGTTTAAATTCCCCCCTCGCTATGTCTTTTAGACCTGTTGGCCATATTAATATCATTACCGAGCTAAAGGTCTCGAAGGTAATTAAATTCCTGCAGTATTGATGTAACCGGGTGAAGGCGAGGGACGGTATTTCTATCTCGGGGAGGTCTGGGTGAGCTCCGCACCGGCGCGACCTTTGGAGCCTCCCTGCCAGAGAGAGACATTAATGCTGCCCAAATCCTGACCGAAACTTCACCTGGAGCCCAGATCCTGCTGGCGAACGGAAAATCCATTTTTCAGGTCGTGCTTTAGAGTCAGTGAGAACCTGCTCAAAAAAGGTGAGATATGAACCGCTGGAGACCGTGTTTCCTCCATCCCAGGACTCATGAAGAGCTCCTGCCTCAAATAGCACCTAAAAAACACAGGTCCTGGGGAGCTTTCACCCAACCTCAACTCCCCTTGAGGTTACCCTGAGGATGGTGTTGGAAGCCACGGTGTGCCACCACCCCGTTGGGTATCCTACAACCGTGAAGACACCCCCTCCATCCTCCCTCCCCAGTAATCCTCTCCCAGTGGGACCAGTCGCAGGATGGTGATGCGATGCTCGTGCCGGAGCCCGGGATGCGAGGAGCGAGCTACCAGCTCCCCCCCCCAGCTCATAAATCACCGTCCGTCCCGTGGCCCGGCGTTATCATTCATCGTTGAGTCCACACAAATCAATGCAGTTGATGGCTGCCGTCTGCGAAACACCGCTTTTTGCCGGATAACGTGGCATTAGGAGCTGGAGGGAGAGGCCATTTTTAAAAGCTGCCAGTAAAGTGTTTTACAGGACGGCCGGTAATTTATTTTAAAATAAATAAGTTCAGCGGAGGAATGACAGGAGGAAAGTGAACGCGCCGGTTCCTGGCTTTCCCCGAATTGAGTTATTTTGCTGAACGATAATTGTTGGTTTCTCCTTCGGACTTTCTTTTCATGGCATTATGAGCATTTTTGCACAATTACTACAGCTGCCGTGCAGGGACGGGGTGAGCCCCCGAGATCTGCCAGGGATTTAAATCTTGGGTGGTGACCCCTCAGCGCACGCAGCTTCCCTGAGCAGGAGATGAGGATTTACGCGGTGATTAGGCAAGAGGCAGGGACTCTTGGCCAGAGCTGGCTGGACTGGAAGAACCAAAGCACCTACCAAAAGTAGGAAGAAGGCTTGACCCAACCTTGGGCTCTCCCAAGTTCCCCATGGTAGGACCAAAAGCATCTGTGGTTTTGCAGGATGAGTTTGGGACTTGTGGGACTCAATGACCATTAGGTTTCTGGTGGGTCATATGTGGGATCAGGCTTGACCACCATCAGAGGATGGCTGTAGTTAAAACATCTCCTGCACCCAGTGCTTGGCCTCTCCGGGAAGGATCAGGGCTGGTTTCTTGGCCCCGTAAGGTGAAGCATTACAGAATATACTCAAACCAAGCAGCCAGAGCCTACCCAATCCCATCACGTTCACCAAGAGATCTGTGTGAAGGCATGTTGCACCCTGGAGATCTCATCCTTGCTCCAGGTGCTGCCTGAAGGCCATGCCTGAACCAGCTGTGACTGCTGAAAACCTTCCAAAATACAAATAACTTCAACGGGGCCAAGGTTTTTGGACAAAAATGTCAATAGCCAATATCGTTGCTGCCCAAAAGTTGGGCAAGGTGACACCATGGGCTTCCCTCATCCCTCACACCATACTCCAGCGTTGGTGCACATCAAGGCTCAGCTTGGCTCCATCTGGAGCTGACCCTGGTGGAACCAGCCCAGCCCAGAGAAGCTGCAAAGCCACATTCATGCCGTGCATCTCCTGACCTGGTAATCCCTCCTGGAGTAGGCAGACCTGGGTGGAGACCAACTGGGAACCTATTTCTGCAGGTCATCCCATATTTAACTTGCCCAACACCGCTGCCCTTGACTCCAAAGCATGCGGCTGGGGGGTGAGACACCCCCCTCTCCTCTTCCTATTTCCCAAAGGAAAGAGTTACGGATGCAGAAGAAAGTTCTTTCCATTCCAGATGCAATTTCTGCAGGATGCCTCACACTCTCTGCTCATGTCCACGCTGGTCTCCCTGTTCATTTGCCCAGGTAGTCAAGGGCTGCCAAAGTCCACCAGGGAGGCTGGTGTCTCTTGCTTGATTAATGGATCTAAGTGGAGAAAATAGGTATATTTTGTAGCTTTTATCAGACCACCAAAGCATTTCCCAGAAGAGGCACCCCTGGCCTCCATTAGCTCATCCCTAAGTACGATCCTCCAAGCTTATAAATTTCTCTAATGCAGAATCTCTGGGGATGAGGGATGAAATACGGCCCTGGCTGTTACAAGAAGGGAGACGTTAAAATCTGGTGCTCGCAGGGAACACTGAATCTCAAGTGCTGGGAGAGCAGCTCAGACAAATCTCCATCGGGAAGGTTTTCTGCTCAGGCCAAGATAACCAAGTGGGTCGCTTGGTCCCATCCCACCTCGTTTGATCATATCTTCAGGATAACAACCACTCGGTTCCGGTGGAAGTGAACCTTGAGGTGAGGAGTCTTCTCCTCATTCTCAGGTTTGGTTTGCTTTTATGAGATTAAAAACAGCTCAGTAAATGCTCGAGTACCATGTTGTTCCCAGGAAGCCCAAATCTACCTCTCAGGTAAAACCATTGTTTGTTAGACAGCTCTTCAGCTGGAGTTCTCCAAGTATTTTGCCAGGGAAATCACAGCCCGTATCTCCATTTTATAGCATAAGAAATTGGAGCACTGGGAGGGGAAATGACGTGGCCAAGGTCACTGGGGAGCTGATGGCAGAGCCAGGAAGGAGCACGGAGCAGACAAGGTGCAAGGAGATGGTTAAGGGCTCCCAACCCTTTCCAGAGATGGATGGAGCTGGTGGAACTGGAAACTCAAAGCTCTCTCTAGAAGCTGTGGCTCCTTTCAGCCCAAAAAGCAAACATCTTGCAAGGTATAACCGCATCAGATCTGGTGGCTTGAGAAAAGACGTTGTGGGGTGAGAATAGACTGAAATAACGACATGGGAATCAACCTGGATTTGGGTGAAAAGGTGGAGCAATGTGTCTAGTTCACTAGTCACAGTCCTCGTCCTCACCTGCTAATACACACCCTTGCCACTCCTTGGGTTTGCAATTTGTAGGGCAAAGCAAGGGGAGCAAAAAATCCCATGGATAAACCATTCTTTCACCTTCCCCCCCTGGAAAATACAGCTCAGTCTGTCCCTGATGGGGGGAGAGATGGACCCAGGGGCTGCGGGGGGACGGGTTTTGCAGAAGTTTGCAGCAGAGGACGTTCTTGGAGGTGGAAGTGAGCAAAGAGAGGGATCGATGGATCGTTCCTGATTTCTGGGCATGTGAAACACAATGGATATCGTAGTGCTCTTGGGAAGGATCCCCATCTCTGGTGTCTGCAGCGAGGTGCGTGGCTTTGGCAGGAGGAAGCAAGGTGAGAGCTGGTACGGCTCATCCCGAGCTTAGTCATGGAGTTAAAGGGCAGTGTCATCAGGATACAAACAGAAAACTCCCTGGTCTGAGTTTCATCCCGGCATGACGACACGGGCAGGTTGAAGTGGCTTTTGCCTCCCCAAAGGTGTTGAGTTTTCAGAAATCCCATTTACTGCCCTTCTCCGGGCCCCGGGGAAGGAAGAAGGCATTGAGTGTGTGTAGAACGTTGCAGCAACAAACCTTGTAGGAGGGAGCTGGGACCCCCAGTTGGAACTGGGGCTTGTTCTCAAGGTGCTGTGCAGACACGGGGCCAAAGAGGAACTCATCATTAAAGAGGGGTTCATTAATACCCAACTTCACAGCTCCCCAGCAAGTCTCTGCCCTGAGCCAAACATTCAACAGCCACAATCTCTTCCGTGTCTTCAAAAACCATGAAGCCCAAGATGTCCCAGATCCCAGACAACCTCGGCTCAGCTGGGCCAGTGCCATCGGGTGCCACAGCTGGTTTGAAGCTCTGCAGAACTGGTTTGTGTGTGACTGGCCAGGCAGTTCCCGCCTCTCCAGGTGGATCAAGGGGTGAGTTGTCTTTGACGTCCCTTCAGCCAACTCCAGTCACCCTAATCCATCGTGATGACGCCAAGGAATGCGTGTTTTGCTGGGAGGAAGCACACCGTGCAACGCTTTGATACCCAAGCTCCAAAATCCCAGGGTGACATCACGATTCCCTGGATGGGACAGCTTCCTTGGTGGTGGTGGATTTTACTCCGGTCCTAAGACCTCCTGGGGGGATTAAAGCTGTCCTCGCATTTTGGCTACAGAGCAGGACTGACCCTTTTAGATGCTGAAGCCAAGTACATCTGAAAGCCAAAGGCACCACTGATTTTCCCCATGTCTTTTCCTTCCCCCCCATCCTTCTGTCTTATTTTTAGCTCACCAGACGGAGACTTCAAAAGAAAATCTCTGTGCACACAGCAAGGCGAACCCGGCTCATCCTGGCAGAGGTTGTTTCGAGGTGGATTTGCAGCGCGTGGGTATGAGCAGCCACCAGCCGCCGTGAATCACAGGGTTGCGAATGCTGAGTAAAGGTCCACTCCCCAGAGCGGAGCGCTGTGATTCAGGGAGCAAGAGCGTGTGTGCGAGGCCATGCCTGCCCCACGGATTTTGGGGCTTACAACCTATTCCCTACAACCAAACCCTAGGTTTGGGACAGATCTTCCAACTGGGTGGGCATTAATCCCATTGAATCCCAACCAAGCGGGAACTGAGGGTGGGCATTCGTTGAGGTCTCCAAGGTCCAAGCACCCAATTTCCACTGAGATGGGCTGGGACCAGGGGAAGCCTTGGGGAATTGCGTGTTTAAATCCTGGGGGAACAAGGAACGGGGTCTGGAGGATCGTTTCAGAGGCTGGATGATGTGAAACGAAGGAGAAGGAAGAGAGAAGAAGGAGAAGGAAAAAGGGAAGGGAAGGGAAGGGAAGGGAAGGGAAGGGAGAAAGGAAAAGAGAAAGGAAGACAAATACTTCCTTTAGTGCTAGTAAATTGAATGCCCTGGGGGAAAAAATACCCATGAGTTCCCTCCTCAATGTTTGTTTTTGAAAATACTATTGCTAAATATGAACCATGGGCCAAACCCAACTGGGCGTAAATTGGCCCTACCCCAAACACTTCAAAGGCGCCAGCCTTGCCTTACACCACCAACACATTTGGCCCATGGAAGGCATTTTCTTGGCAGTTGGAGCTTCCAGCCACGTCAGGGCTCAGCTCGCCCTGGCCCGAGCGGGATGCTCTGATGAAAGCTGCCCTCGTTTGCCTCCGCAGCCCAACACCATCCCGGGCGCCGGCATTGGACAAGGCGGCGAACACGCCAGCGCTGGGGCTGGGCTTCCTTCGCTCCTCGCACGCGGCAGGCTGAGCATTTCACTTCTGGAAATTAATACATTAATTACCCAGAAGTCAGAATAATAAATACCCACAGATCCAAAATGTGCCGTGGATGCACGCAAGGGAGATCGTGTTTGGGTTTTGGGTATGCAGGGGGAAAACCAAGCATTTTTGTGTGTCTGTGTGTGCACAAGGATTGGTTCTCGGCTTAATAAAATCAGGAGAAATCCTTCTTTTGGCTCTGGTGCTCACCTAAAAGATCCACGTGTGTATTGAAGAATTAACTGGTTTCAGTTGTGGGATTATGGAGGGAATTTACCTTTTATTTCTGTAGCTGCTCTCACTGCTGCTCGTCCCAGCCCGTGTAAATCGGAGCCCCTTTGACAAGTTGGGACTTATCTCAGCAGGCTTTTTGCCACTGCCGAAACTCAGCAGGGAAAGGCAATTGAATAGGAAAGATGATGGCATGGAGTGACCCTCTTGCCCACCTCTGCGGGGTCCAGGGTGGTTTCTTTCCAGATCCCATCTGGACCAAGCAGCTTTTCACCTTGGCCGTGTGAAGGAAAACAAAATGCTCACATGGGACTGGAGCACACATCCCCAAAATTAAAACAAAAAAAAAGAGATAAAACAAAAGAAAAAAAATTAAAATCATGCTGTAATAAAGTCTTTTCTCTTCGGGCAGCTTTGGTGGCAAATCCCAGGGCAGAACAGGCAGGAGACATTTGCACCCAGACCCGTCTCTCCCATTTCCCACCTGCCCCCAGTCTCCTCTGGGAGCAATTCTCAAAGGATCCTTCCCAAATTCCATGCCCCAAAATATAGTGGGATTGGAGGCAAAGGAGATAACATTTTCCGCCTCAGACCTCAGCAATTTAGGGGCCAAAGAGTTAATTCTTTCTTGGCTTGGGCATTTTTGAAGCTCCTGAGCTGAACAGGCTCTTCTGAAACCGTTCCCCTGGTGATTTTCCGAGCCTTTGGAAATGGCATCCCTGGACTTGAAGTCCCTTGGCCATTTGCTGCCATTTTTCTCCCAGCTGACTCGGAAAGTTTTGCTGTAGTGATGGAAATAAATGAGACAAAAATGTCCAAGAGAAGGGGAAAAAAACACAGATTTTGGGGGAGGGGAGAAAGGTCTGGGAGAGGAATATTTCCAGAGGCAGCAAGTCATGGGAAAAATCCGTTGTTTGACTGGAAAACAGATTTTTAACCATGCGAGACACAACGGAGTGGGAAGGTTTCTTCAGCTTGGCCAACCAAATACATATTTAGTCGTGGGTGTGTGTGAGTGGGGTTGGGGGTGGGTTTTTTTTAGCTTTTGTTAATCAGTTCACATAAACCACAGCCGATCCCATTATTCCCCACGTTCGCATCCGGCCGAACCTCGCCAGCAGCTCTCAGGGCACTTTCACCCGTTCAACCATCCCTCTTCCCTCCCTCTACTGCTTCTAAACCCTGGCACCTCACTTTTCCAGCCCTCCCTCCCCTCAGCCTTTTTTTTTTTTTTACCAAAACCAGTCCTCTTGACTGCAATATTTTGTTAATAATATGGGGTCGTCTCCAGCCATCAATTTTTAAGCAGAACTACAGTCCGGGTCAAGAGGGAACTTTGTTTAAACCCAGTAAATGTACCATTTTCCTACCAAGAGGACTATTTCATAGAAGTGTGAGCCATTTCTCTTCCTGTTGACATGTTTTATTTTGTTGAATTTACGCCTGACAAATTTAGGAGGCAAAGAATGAGCCTGAACATCTCGTAAGGGCGGCGATTTTTCATGAAGGGCTGTTGTGAGAGGGAGGCATTTAAGGCAGAATAAATCTCTTTTTGCACAGGGAAGCACATGGGGGAAGAAGAAACCCAACAACCCTACAAGGTGGTAAATTGTAAAGTTGTTGTTTTTTAAAAAGCCCTCAAAAGTCCCTGAGCTCTAGCCCTTGTTTAGGAAATCAGGTTTTCTGGCAGCTGGGCAAGAAGAAAGGGGAAAAAGAACAACAACAAAAAGTCAAGTGAAATCTTCCCACCAAGAAATAATTTATCCAAGATTTCATCTGCAGGCACATCCAAAAGCAATTACAGGAGCCTCATTACCATTATTTATTGAACCACCCCCTCTAGCTAGAGGAAAAGCAAAATACATAACTAAAACGAGAGGAAAAGGCCTCTTATAAAAATAGTTAAAAGTCCATAAAGGCTGCTGGACGATGTAAAGGAAAACCAACAAAGAAACCGCGCTGGAAAGTAAATGAAATCCTTGTGTGGAGCCTCGGAGGCAGGAGGAAACCGAGATGGTCAAGGCCTGTTGCATGTCCAGGGGGTCCTGGCTGCGTTCAGATGTCTTCAGACCTCCTCACAGGGAACGGGAGGAAGGCTCAGCTTGTGCCTCTCTCCTCTGTTCAAAATATCCTGGAAACATAATGTACAACCTGGGAAAAAGGCTGGGAATATATTCCAGAGAATAGACACTGGGTGCTATCGTAGGGCTAGGACGTTGCTGTCCCCTTTCTCTGACCATGCACTGGTTGGAGGTGATGGAGAACATCAAGACTGGCCAAGTTACACTGGTGGGGTTGGATGGATGGATGGATGGATGGACAGACGGACAGAAAGGCAGCCCAAAGTTGACCTTCCTTTTTTTTCCATTTCCATTGATAATTTTCTTTGACAACTCTTGGATCCATAAAGAGCACTGAAGATTAAAAAAACCACCAAGTTGGCATTGAAGAGGAATTCAATATTTTCAATAAAAATGAACATTTCTGCCAAAAATATCATCTGGGGATAAAATCCCTGTATGCAATGACCCAGCTCATTGGGGACAGATACATGCATTGGTGTCCATGCTGAATATCACCTCAACACTGGTCCCTGCACCCCAGGGGGTTGGGGGACACCTTCACAAGGGCTTCAGCATCACGGGGGCTGCAAAGTCAGTCCTCTGGTCCTCCCTCCCATCTTCTCCTCTCTCTCCATGACCTTTCTGGTGATCCTGGGAACAATGGCCTCCATGGGCAGCCACCTATGAAGCTGCAGAGAGGACCAGGTCTTCCAGAAGACACAGTATTTCTTGCCCCACATGTCCTGCTGTGGGAAAGGGAGCCCTATAACCTGTGTCTCTCCTCCCTGTGCCTCCTTCCCAACTCCTCCTTCCAGCACACCTGCGCGTCGAGGAGGAAAACGGGGCTTTCCCAAAGAGAACAACATTCCCCAACACCTTTGAAGTCATTCTTATAATGGATATATTTGTATAACAGACCTCCTGGTCTTGAACCCATTTGGTCCCCCCTCCTGTACATTGTCCTCCTCTGGATCCTTCCCTCATAACCGGCGTTTGAGGGAAGACCATCTCTGGAGATGGACACCTGAACTGGAGTCTTGCTACGTGGGAAGGGAAATAAGGTCTCATTCTTCACTGGGAGAGCTCCAGCTTGATGCAGATGATGCATTTGAATAGGGTGGTGGGGACATCAGGAGAAGAGGAGAAAGGCCAGAAATGCATCAGGAGCATGAAGAGATGGGCAGTAGGTGGGACACGTCCATCTCCAAGGGACACCACAGCCATCGGTGCCTTGATCTGAAGAGGGGATGCACCCAGACATCATCTCTACACCCCCAAAATGGAGGGTTCCAGAGACAAGGGAGTGTCGCAGAGGTGACAAACTCCACTTGGCTTCCCACCAAACAGACACCAACCCCAGGGCCAAGTCGCCCCTGGGTTAAAAGAATGGAACCAAATTTTGACATTATAAAAAATACCCAACTGCTAGGAGAGAGAGAGGGAAAGAAAAAATTATGTAAGAATGGAAGAAGTGAGGGTGTGCTTTTTTTTTCCCTTTTCTAAAAAAAAAAAAAAAGAAAAAAGGTTGTTTTCTTCTGCATTTTTTATTTAAAGGGGAACAGGGAAGAGCAGTGCGTGTTGCTCGGGGCAAAAGAAGGGGGAATCGGGGCCGTACAAACACTGCGCGGGGAGGAATCCGGCGGGGGGGGGGGCGGGGCGGAGCGGAGGCGAGGCGAGAATCCGCGGCC
>NW_015091153.1:542442-547077 GCF_001431845.1 Calidris pugnax
GGGGGGCCCGAAAGAGCTGGGGGGGGGGGGAGGGGGGGGGGGGGGGGGGGGGGGGCGGAGCGGAGCCGAGCGGAGAATCCGCAGCCCGGCGCGCAGTGTCCGCCTGGGAGAAACGCCCCTACGCGCCCGCGCAGCCGGGGGAGCAGAAGATGCGCGGGCTTTGCTCCCGGCTTTTCCTATTCCCCAAAAATGCGATTTTTCTTTTTTTTTTTTTTTTTTTTTTTATCAGGCTGTTGAGAAGCGGGGGGTGCTCGGAGCTGCAGGTGCCGGGGGGGCAGAGCCCCCACACACACCCCCCACACCTTCCCCCGGTCGGCTGAGGCTGGAAGCGCTCATCGCATTAGTCATAGGTCACCGGGAAGTCTCCGAGTTAAGACATGCACAAACCATCATGGAAATCTCTCCCCATTCCCACGGGAGCGAGCTGGCACCCACCCACCCGCGCAGGGCTGCTTCCCTGCCTTTTTTATTATTATCATCTTTATTTTTTTATTAATTTATTTTTCTTTTTTTTTTTCCTCCGAGGAAAGCCCCGAGTAAATCCATAATTTCCTCCCCCCCCCGCCCTTGAAAACAGCCCGTCGATGGGTTTTAAAAGCACCTTCCCGCCTGGGGAGGTGAAAGGAAAGACCTGAGCACTTAAAGGGAAAAGAAAATAAAGCCCGAAGAAACGATTTCCTTCCTTAAATAAATTATTACCAGTTCAAAGACCGGCGCTGCGGTTTCGCGACTGATAATGATCGAATTTTTTTTTTTTTTCTATCAGTGCTATGCTTTCCTAAATTAATAGCTATTTAAATGAGAAAATTACAAAAAAAAAAAAAAAAAAAAAAAAAAGGACTGAGTAGGAAGGTGTGTATTCCCTCGGGAGCGGATATTTCCGAGGTTGGATCCTAAATTGAAGTTCCCGAAGGAAAAACATATATAAATATACCCTTAAAGAAAATAACCATTTCTATTTAAGAGTTGGTGCGTTTTGTCCTTACAGAAAAACACAACTTTAAGCCTCGAGGACCTTTGGAAGAACCTCTTTTTTCCCGTTTTAAAACAGATTTTCTTATTTTCGGTGCTTTTTCCTTTCAGTGTTTGTAACCTTTGTCCATCAGGTGTCTTATCCATAAGTGAAAAAGGCAGCTTTTTGGAAGGGAAAACGGAAAAACTTGGTAAAAATCGGATATTTTAGGGCTTGTTTGTTTTTTTGCCATTATCTCCGAGAAAGTTATTTAACCGGTTTGTGAGTTTTTTTAATATAAAGTCTAGAGAAACGACCCACACAGAGCACCAAGTGAAAAAAGCCTCCAGGACACTCTGTGGTCGGACATCGGAGGGTGATGGCTTCCCATTTTTGCCCGTTTTCACCCATTTTCACCCATTTTCGTGCAATTCTTGAGCCCAAAGTGGCGTCAAACGCTGGTCCCAGAGCGGGTAGTTTTTTAGAGCACCAATTCCCCACGATCTGCCGTGTTTTGTGCTGCAGCTCAGAAAACAACCGATCTGGATTTAAAAGAAAAAAAAAATAATAAAGGGAAAAAAAGGAAAAACCCGCGAAATTAACAACTCAGATTAAAAATCGGAAGGAAAAAACACGGGGCGGGGGGGAGGGGAGAGGCCAGAGGATCCCACCGGGATCCCCGACTTTGGAGGATGCTGTGAGCGAAGATGCAGAAAAATGGGGTGGAGGGAGGGTTTTTTCGGGGCCAAAGAGCGCGGGAAACTTGGAGAAAATAGGCCTTTGTTAGGAAAAAAAAAATCGAAAAAAGTTACCAAAAAAAAAAAAATTAAAAAAAAATACCAAACCGGAGAAAACAGGGACAAAATGAAGTGGGGAAGGTGCATCGTGGTGCCTCTGGGTCCCACCGGGATCCCCGACTTTGGAGGATGCTGTGAGCGAAGATGCAGAAAAATGGGGTGGAGGGAGGGTTTTTTCGGGGCCAAAGAGCGCGGGAAACTTGGAGAAAATAGGCCTTTGTTAGGAAAAAAAAAATCGAAAAAAGTTACCAAAAAAAAAAAAATTAAAAAAAAAATACCAAACCGGAGAAAACAGGGACAAAATGAAGTGGGGAAGGTGCATCGTGGTGCCTCTGGTCGGGTGGGAGGCGAATTTTGCCAGGTTTAAGCCCAGACACATAATTATTATATCTTTTTTCAGATTTTCTTTTTGGAGGGTTTTTTGTGGGTTTTTTTTTGTTTTGTTTTTTGTTTTTGTTTTGTTTTTTGGTGGGGAGAGGTGGGATGGGGGAAATAACAAGTTGCTCAAGTCACCCGGGAGTGCCCGGCCCAGGGTAATTATTCTCTGACAGTCACTGGTTTTATTTCTTTGGGCATTTCAGAGTGTCTGGGTTTCGGAGTCGGTTTAAAAGCATCGCCCAGAGCATCTTTCCCATTAATTAAAGTACCAGATCTATGCCAGACATCCGAAAACACAGCTCCCCCACTCTCCCCTCCCCATACCCCAAGACCATTAGCATATGTTAATGCTCAATTAAGATCTTCATCGCGCTTAATTAGAGCTGGGAGGATCAGCTCTGCCTCCCCATCCTTCTGCTGACACCCCCAAAATCCCGGGGGTCCCATCTCAGCTTCTTGCTCCCCTCAAACCTCAAGGCAGGGAGAGGCCACGAGCCATTGTCCCATCATCCATCTACAGGGACCACGTGTGTTTATGCACACGTGTGTTTGCATGTGCAAATTTACACGTGTGCGTATCTGTGGGCGGGTGTTTGCATGTGGATGTGCTGCAGAGGTGTATGAGCATGTGTGGGGCCATGATGGATGGATGGATGGATAGATGAAGGGATGGGTGGGTGGATGGATTGATAGATGAAGGGATGGGTGGGTGGATGGATGGGTGGATGGATGGATAGATGGATGGAAGGAGGGATGGATGGAGGGAAGGAAGGAGGGAGGGACACAGAGACAGATGTTCCTTAAAAAAAAAGTGAAGATTTGGGTTCAGGTTGGGAGTGGAGGTTGCCACTGTGGAGCTCCATGTCATGGTCCTGGACCAGGGGGAATGGGAGTGTCTTTGTCATTGCTCATCCCAGACTGTCCCCTTGGACAAGAGGCAAAGGTCTGCCATCCCTGGAGGTGACACCTTTCTTCTCCTGGTGTCAGCTAGGATTTCATCCAGATTGGGACAGACAGGGAGAAGGGAGATGCGTTTCTCGAGGGAAACACACCAGTAGGTGAAGCTGGAGGGGCTGGAGTAGTTTTTTGGGGAGACCTCTCCATTCCAGTACCCCAGGGAAAATGGACCAACCAAGATAACACAGGCAGAAGATGCCACTCAAGGCTGGCACAAGGAGGTGGCCAAAGGGACAATAAAAAGAGGGGTTTGGGGAGATCCCTGCATCCCAGCAGCCCTGGATCAGCCGTGATGGACCCCAAATTCTGCAAGGCTGAGGGGAGGATGGAGGACGCATGTCCCTGGCACAGAAGAGGCCAGATGTGGCCAGGCCCTGGCTATGCGCTGCTCCTATTGTTTTTGGGAGGGTGGAGATGTCCCCATTGTTCTCCGGGGAGGGGCAGAGGGGGTGGCGGTTGCTCTGACTCGGGGTGGCTTCTGGCACTTCTCCATTGCCTGGAGACCATGAGCAACCCCCCGTTGTCCCTCATGGGAGACAGTGGGGACAGCTTCATTGTCCCAAGGGGAATGGGTGGGGTGCTGAGACTTGAGCAAATTTGGGCCTAAAATGGCCAAAGAGGACTTTCTGTCCCAGATTTGAGGTTGGGGCAGGAAGAGAAGGGCTCTCTCTGGGGATGGTTAACTCTGAAGCCACCAACCCAGCTCTGAGGGTGGGAAAAACCCAGAGGGAGGGGACAGGGCAGGAGGGGCTGCAGCAACAAGAGACCTCGGGGCTGCAGTTAATCCTCATCCCCATCCAGGTGGAGAAGACCAAAAATGTGGAAGCTGGAAGAGTTTTCCAGGAGCAGAACACGTTCTGTGGAGGCACAAGGTGCCCACGGTGGGGGCTCTGGTTGGTGGCTCTGAGGCTTGACACGTGGGATGCTCCGAGCACCCCATTGGCACCCTTGGGTGAAAACTTCCCCTCAGCTCCAGAGCGACCCCTCAGCAGCCCCTGGGACATTCTGCTCTGCAGATCGCCCCCCGAAATTTGGCTCAATATGGGCAAATCATAAAATGTGTCGTGAAGAAGCGAAGAACAAGGAACACCAAAAGCAGCTGCCGTTGGGAAGAGAGGAACAGTTGCAATTATTCCAAGTTGGAGTTTTGCCAGTAAAATTTTTCCTCTTGTTTCTCTTGGCTTTGCTTGATCTCAATTGACTTAAAAAAAAAAATAGGAAGAAAAAAAAAAGGATTAAAATCACGGTCTTCTCTTCTCTTCTCTTCTCTTCTCTTCTCTTCTCTTCTCTTCTCTTCTCTTCTCTTCTCTTCTCTTCTCTTCTCTTCTCTTCTCTTCTCTTCTCTTCTCTTCTCTTCTCTTCTCTTCTCTTCTCTTCTCTTCTCTTCTCTTCTCTTCTCTTCTCTTCTCTTCTCTTCTCTTCTCTTCTCTTCTCTTCTCTTCTCTTCTCTTCTCTTCTCTTCTCTTCTCTTCTCTTCTCTTCTCTTCTCTTCTCTTCTCTTCTCTTCTCTTCTCTTCTCTTCTCTTCTCTTCTCTTCTCTTCTCTTCTCTT
>NW_015091153.1:547640-559146 GCF_001431845.1 Calidris pugnax
TCCTCTCCTCTCCTCTCCTTTTCCCTTTTCCCTTTTCCCTTTTCCTCTCCCACTCTTTCACTCCCTCTTTCTCCCGTTTCTCCCTTTCTCTCTCTCCCTCCTTTCCCTTTCTTCTCCGATGCACCACAGAATTTACAAGGAAATAACCACCTTTTTCACCTTCAGTGGACTCCCCCTTCCCCAAAAGCTGCCTCAAAATTCCCAAATTCGCCTAAAAAGCCGAGGCGGGTATCCCCCAAAGTCACAGCTTTGCTCCAGCTAATCCAACTTAATTGGCTGCTCTGGCCAATTAAACGAGTTTGATAACTCTTAATTAAATTCCCCCAAACCACTTCTCCGTATCTGCATGCAAATATGTATGTATATATACATAACCACAGGCACGGCCATAAATACATATATGCATCTGTGTAGGCATAGATCCTTCCATCTCTGGCTGGATATTTAGGAGGAGGAAAAGAGGAACAAATCATCTTTAAATTGCTCAACTTCCCCTTCGTGAAAAATTACTCCTGGCAGGGAACAAAGAGCCATCGGGGTGACTTGGTGGGTTGGTCACCATTAAATCCGTGGGAGATGCGGGTTTGGGGTCTTTTGGGGAGGTGTTTTTGTGTCAAGGGGGATTTAGGGGGGTAAATAATCTCTCCTCAGCCAGTGGTTGGGGTCTCTGCCCAGCTCAGGGCTGGAGGAGGCAGAAACATCCCGGGATGGAGCTCAGAGCATCCTTCACCACCCCCCCACGGGGCTCTGGGGAGGGTAAAACCTGAGGGTCGGTCCATAATCTTTATATTTTATTTATTTTCCTGGGGAGAAATGGCAAATTTGCGGATTGTACCTCCTCAGTGCCAATAATCCCCCCTCTCTCCCCCATCGGCTTTGCTGTGGGGTGAAGGGTGGGCGCAGAGCCGGTGGCCACCGTGGGGTGAGCGTGGGCCAGCAAAGGCGAGACATTATTTAAAAAAAAAACCACTTTTTTATATTGCGGTTTGATTTGGGACCGCACCAGCCCTTGGGAAGCTCCTGTCGGCGCGAAATGCGGGTTTGTCGCAATTAAACACTTTTAACCCGCAGTTTTCTTGCCTTAATCCTGTCCGGTTGTACAAAATAATTCGGAAAAAAATTGAATTTGTGTGTTTAGGACACAAAAAGTGTCCTAAATCTGCACTTTTGGGAGATATGGCATAAAACGGGGGCTTTAATCTTACTTTGGGTTTGGTTGTTTGTTTAATTATCATTATTATTATTATTATTAACGATCCGGTTTGCATTCAAATCGGCCAGCTCGCAAGAACTCCGGTATTTTTTTTCACGGAAAACCTCAAATCTTCCCCAAATCCCCGTGCTTTTCCCAAGTGCTTGGCACATCCTTGGAGCATGAGCACCAAAAAAAAAAAAAAAAAAAAAAAAAAGAAAAAAAAGAAAAAAAAAAGACCCCAACTCTTTGCAAGAAGGAGCAAAGCCAGGAGTTTGCAATAACCTCAAAGAACGACTGGGAAAATAACGCAGAAATATTTAGGTGGGATTTGGAGAGGGGAAAAAAGCAGTTTTACTGGTAAATATTTGGAGCCCAGAGAACTGGTACAGGCCGGTAACTGGTATTTATGTGTTTGGCAGCCGGCGATGCGAGCGGAGCAAGAACGGCTGGGTTGGGGAATAAATCCCAGTGCCCACGAGTAGCTGGAAAAATGTCCAATTTCATGAAAAAAAAAAAAAAAAAAAGAAAAAAAAAAATCTGCAAAGTTTAATGCATTACTTAATAATTGGGAACTACATGTTCTCCTGTCTAGAACTGGTCAAAAAAAGCCACAAGCAGATACCTAGGTAAGAATGAAAAACAAGTTTTATGTTAGCCTAATACTCTTCCAATTATCCAATATGATACTTTTGAAAAACTGTCCTGTTAAAAACCAAGCACTCAGTCAATATTGATAATGTGCTGAGGAATAGACTTCTGTGTGATGTTTGAATTGGCTCCACAATATGGTGGAAAAAAAAAAAAAAAGAGAAAAAAAAAAAGCCGATATGCAGAAGGGACCCAACTGGAAATTTGCCCTCCACGCCCCGGCTTTGCCTGTGGGTCGAGAAAGGAGTTGGCTTTGAAAGAGCTTTGCAAAATGGGAAAAGAAATGTTTCTTGGCCACTATTTAAAAAAAAAAAAAAATATATATATAGGAAAAATATGTTTTCCCCGTTATTTTTCACTGCAGCTGCTCAAGGGGGGAAAAGGAAGAGAGAGGGAAAAATCACTTAAGGAAGGTGCGGAAGCCACAGCGGGGATGTCACCCAAGGAAAACCGCTTTCTTCCAGGAAACTTACGGGCTCGTTTTATTTGGACGCCCAAGAACAGGTTCTCTATTATTTTTAGACAGTGAATCTATTGATCTGAGTAGATAAAACGTCTTTTATAGCCGGGATTTTTCCAAAGGTCGATCCTTTCCCCCTCAGCTCTTCAGGTGCTGTCGCCACACGTCGGGCAAAGCTGAAGGGAGAGAAGAAATCGGCGGAGACTGGTCCCCAGCAGAAATTATTCTACGTAGGTTTGATTGCGGCTTTTTTTTCCCGTAAATAGCTCCAGGAGGTCTCCAATTCATGGGAATCATTTGCATATAATGATATGATATTACATAAGGTTAATATAAGATGGGGTAATCGCTGCAGAAGCCACTCAACCACTTTCTTTCCCATCGCCAACACACTCCCAAGAGCTGCCTGAAGTTCCCAGCTCCTGTTCCCGGCAGTCGTGCTGAAATACCAATTAAATTCCTCCTTTCTCTTCCCCTTAATTTCTAATTTCCTCATTTATCTCCAGAATTAAATCCTTGGCAGCGGGAGGGGAACGCTTTGGCTCTCCGCCTGATCTGCGAGGAAGAACCGGGGATAAAGAGCGTCCTGAAGAGTTGAGGAGCCCAAATGTCCCCGCGTGAGTCACCAGGCGTTAATTAAAGGGCATAATTACGTATTTATCATTGGAAAGACACAACCTGCCGCCGCACTTTCAAAGCGAGCTGTGAGGAAGGAGGAAGACAAAGCACGTCGGCAATTATTTTGCAGAAAGATTTGATAAGTGACTCTTTTTTTGGTGTGTTTTGGCTTTTGTTTGTGAGCGCACGGAGTAACGTTGAGTTAATTAGAAAGTAAATAAAAGGCGAAGTATCTCCGAGGGCTTCAGCGTCCCTCCCGGGCAGGAAACTTGGTTTTCTTTTCGGGATGGACACGTAGGAACACACATAACCCCAGTGGGGGAGAAAAGGACTGTAAAGGAGTGTCTTAGATATATATTTATGGTATAGGATGGACAATAATTGCATAGAGAGGTGGATGGATGGATGGATGGATGGATGGATGGATGGATGGAGGGATGGAGGGATGGATGGATGGAGGGATGGATGGATGGAGGGATGGATGGATGGAGGGAGGGAGGAATGGATGGATGAGTGAAGGGATGGATGGATGGATGGAGGGATGGAGGAATGGGTGGATGGGTGAAGGGATAGGTGGATGGATGGATGAAGGGATGGGTGGATGGGTGAAGGGATGAAGGGATGGGTGGATGGATGAAGGGTGGTGGGTGGAGGGATGTGTCCCACAGATTCTGCTTGGCTCCCGGTTTGACCTACGCAACACGCTGCAGCCAAACACTCTAAATAAATTAATTTTGATTCTTATACCGACTTACCGCTAATTTGGGGAGAAACAAATCAGGCGGGTCCCCTCTCCTTCTCCTGCCTCCAACGTGCGCTCCCGCCTTGTGGAGTGGGGAGAGGGGGTTGTTGGGAAAGGATCCCCCAGAAGGGGGGTCCCGAGGGGGTCGGGGACAGCATCCCTCCCCCCGGGGACCCTGGGGGGGCCCTCACCTGAGCTGGTCCCTGTGTCTGTCCATGCCTGTGTCCCTGTGTGGGTCACGGCGGCCCCACTCGCCTCTTGGGGGTGGGGGGGCAAGGGGACCCTGGGGGGGCTGGCGGCCCCGACACCACCCCTGCCCTTGCCGAAATTTGACTGAAACGGGCAAACGGTGCTAACACCTAAATGCCCAACCTCTCGCAACCCTAAAAAATGAATATAAAAGGAGAAAAAAACCCATATTTTCGCTCCTTTTACCCTTTCCAGAACCGATACTCCACCCCCCCAGGCTCGCAGACGAAGATGAATCCTCACCCCAACACACACGGTGCAGGAAAAAAACGACATCATTTCTTTAGGAGATTTTTTAAGATAAACCTCCCTATTCAGAGGTCCCCCGTTTTTTTGCCAACTCAGCAGACACAAACTCACCCCCAGGCCCCCCTTTTCCCCCCGCTCCTGCCCGCCCCGCTCAGTCGTAGCTGTCCCCGAGGAAGACTCTGCTTTACGCACTTGCCATTTAATGCCGAAAAGCCGGGATTGATTTTTTTTTTTCCCGGTTTGCAAAGGCACATGCTCAGGGAGGAAAAAAAAAAAACCAACAGGAGGAGGGTTTTTTCTCCACGTGTTTGAGGAGGAGAAAAGCGCAGAGGAGCTGTGCGGGTCACTCCTTGAAAGCCACAGCCTGAGAAAGCCTTGGAGGACACCAAGGGGGAAAAAAACCACTCTTTTTTTTTTTTGCCAATCATGGGGTAAAAATTCTTTTTTTCACCCTTTTCTAACCGAGTGTAGAATTAAAACGCATCTTCGCTGGTGCTTTGGATGCGCTCAGAGGAGCTGAGGGAGAGGGGTTGAAAGGCAGGAGCGCTGCTCGAGTCCTGCCAGGGCTATTTGAGCCCATCTTTAACCTCAAAAAATCCGCATTTGGGGTTTAACCTCGTGAAAGAAGAATTTCATCAGGTTCTTGGCATTTAGGAGAGAACCTGAGTGTTAAAATTAAAATCAGTGTTATTACTCCCATGGAGGACAAACAGCCATACCTGAGGTGGAGGCACGGTCTCACTCCTGGGTGAAAATCCAGGTTATTCCCATCCAGGCGGATAAAGATCCTGCAAAAAAAGCAAAACGGCCCATCCCACATACAACCCGCACACGTTTTGGGGGGAAAACAGCCATTTCAGCCTCCCTCCGCCAAGGTGGAGTCACGCATCACTTTATTTCCCTAAAACTGTTTTCTCCTTTAAAATTCAGCCCAGCAAATCACAATTTTTTTGGGAACAGGCTGGGATTTCTCCATTTACCAAAACAACAACAAAAATGTTTTTCGAAGAGAAACATCGGGTTTGGTTTTTGGTTTGTTGGGGTTTGGGGTTTTTTTCCGTTTTCTTGCTTCTTTGCTCATTGCATACATATTTTCCCTAGCTGATGCCTAATAAATCCCAGGTTTTCCATAGAGTTCCGCTTCTCCCGTCACTGCGTTGCTCAGATTGAACTTGTGGGCATCGGTGGCGCCTTTATTCACCATTTATATCCCTCTATTTAATATAAACCCCCGGTTTGGCAAAGACACTTCATTGAAGTTCAGCTCCCACCTCTGGAAATGAAACTCTTCAGTGTTTTTCGCTTTTGAAAACGTGAAGAAACTTGGCAAAGAGCCCCCCAGCTCTTCCCCTCTCAATCCCTCCCAGCAGCTCCGGGGGAATGAAATATTTGGACACCAAGTGGACCAAGAAGTAAATAGTTTGGGTGGGAAAAAGGGGAGAAACGGCCCCGAGGACACAGCGCTCACGTAACTGGGTCTGAATGGTGTTTGGCGAAAGAAAGAAGAATTTCCTTACATTGGCCTGGTGTTAGTCTCCGTCCTTCCAAAAGCATCTTGAGTTAATTCGGTACCGGGAGATGGGGAGGGGAGGCGAAAATAACCCCAGATCGATGCAGTCCCACGGCCAAAAAAAGAAAAATTAAAAAAAAAAAGGAGGAAAGAAAAAAAAATGGAAAGAAAGAAAAGAAAAAGCTTCTATTTTAGAGTATGTACAAATAAAGAAATAAAATTACATTTATAGGGGGGGAATAAACCCTCACCCAAAGCTCTACAAAGCACCTGAGCGTCCCCGGCTCCTTTCCCTCCTTCTCTCCCAGAGAATATGAAGGCAAAAAACTGATGAGAAGCGATAATTACGCTCTCCAGATACCACTTTGTTGACACCAGCCGGACCAAATGGCCCCCTTTTCTTTTGTCAACGCTTCAGGCGACCTTGGAAAGAAAGAAAAGAAAACGCTTCTATTTTAGAGTATGTACAAATAAAGAAATAAAATTACATTTATAGGGGGGGAATAAACCCTCACCCAAAGCTCTACAAAGCACCTGAGCGTCCCCGGCTCCTTTCCCTCCTTCTCTCCCAGAGAATATGAAGGCAAAAAACTGATGAGAAGCGATAATTACGCTCTCCAGATACCACTTTGTTGACACCAGCCGGACCAAATGGCCCCCTTTTCTTTTGTCAACGCTTCAGGCGACCTTCTGTTTTAACTTGGAATTGAACTTGGACTTCCGACCAGACAGGGGCCCTAAATTGAGGCAGATATTTTATTTGTCTGTCTCTGAATCGCTGAGTCAAGAAGTACCTATTGCACCGGGCCAGCGTGGAAATAATAACAATAATTAACGGTGGGGAATTGCCAAGAGCTGGGACATTCCGCAGTGGCTGTAAAAAAAAAAAAAAAAAAAATAAAAAAAAAAAAGGAAAAAGGAAAAAAAACCCCACCAACAGAAACCACGTTATTCGCCCCAAAATGTGGGGAAGAGGCGACGGGATGGGAGGGACAAAAAAGGGCTGGGGGATTTTGGGAGCCCCCCGACACTCTGCCGCGTCCCTTCATTGTCACCCCTGGGTCAGAGAAATGGGACCAAGAGATATTTATCCCTTTCCCCTTCTCCTTCTCGACTTTAGCCCGGTTGGGTTTTTGTTTTTTTTTTTTTTTAGGGGGATAAAACAGGGCAATAAAGCCACGGGGTTGGAGACAGGGAGGTTTTTGGCTTTTTGCAAATCCACCTCTGGCCCTGCCTTGGGGCGAGAGGAGGGATTTTATAGATATATATTTGTATGTATATATATATATTTATAATTTTTTTTGCCCTTTTCTGAATGGCAAAATGCAAGGAAGCCAAAGCAAAAGACACAAAGAATACCCTCAAGATTTAGGAAAGTCCTTCTTAAAGAAGGGGGGCTGTTGGAAGGGGGGTGCTGGGGGTAGGAAGGGGTGGCAGCGCCTTATCGATAGCAGCTAAAAAAAAAAAAAAAAAAAAAAAATAAAAAAAAAAAAAAAATTAAAAAAATAAGAAAAAAGCTAAAAAAAAAAAAGAAAAAGAAAAAGAAAAAAGCCTGAGGGTGGATCCACTCCAAACAGGTTGCAGGAATCTGACAGGTTAGGAAGGAGAAAAGCCGGATCGTTTCGGGTCAGGCTCAATTCCCCGCCTGACACCACCCGAGACGGTTGGACCCAGCCCGGGGAGGGGGCAGAGAAAGGGAGAAGGGGGGGTTTGGGGAGGGGGGAGTAACCCGATAGCGTGTTTCCGTCCTCGATGCATCTCCTCCTGGCTCCCTCTCTCTTTAAAAGCATTTAAATTAAAGATTAGGGAAGGGGGGGGGGGGGGGGTATTTGATTCTTTTCCTTTTTTTAATTCCCTGTATAAACATCTCCATTGGAAGAGGGGGGAGGGTGAAGAATTGGTGAAATAAACCCAACGGCTGGGACAAATGTAAGTCTGATGCGAAACCTTTAATTATTAAATTTTTTGGTCCCTTTTTTGAGGTGTTTGGGTTTTGTTTGGGTTTTTTTTTGTCCCTTTTGAGGTGCAATGCGTCAAGGCACAGAAGACTCTATTTAATCTTCTTTTCCTGCCCTATTTCGGGCATCGCTTTTGCAAGAATCGCTCCAGCCTCCTTGGTTGTATTAATTCAGCAATGAATCCTGAACCAGGGATGCTGGGATTTATTTTTCTCTCTCTCTCTCAAAAAATAAAATAAAATAAATAACAAGACACGCGAAGTTTGGGAAAAAGAAGTCGGCTTTGGCTTTTATTTATCCAAAGCACATTTCGAACAAAGCCTGGGAAAGCTTTCCTTGGATTCCTCAAGAATATGAGATTTAGTGGAGTAGTTGTTGTTTGGGGCTTTTTTTTTTTTTTTTTCACTAAATTGGTACTCCAGTGGGAAAATTGTATGTTGATCTCAGATTTTCTCATACCACGGGCTCTAATTTCCCCGAGGGCTCAAAAAGCTAAAATTCCCCTCCTTAATTTCTCCCCCACTCAAAAAATATAATGGAAAAGCAACTCGTCTTTCCAAATCTAGGTAGAGGGGGGGTGGTTTTTTCTACGCGGGTGCACCGTGTTTTAGAGGTTGGAGCCGATTTTCCTTCAATAAAACTCATACCTTGGCCATTTTCCTTTGTGCGTGAGGTCTCTGGAGGTGGGAAGAACCACAAATGCGGGTTTTCCTCTAGAAAATGGTGCGTCGAGGGAGGGATTTCTAAATGTCTCAGACAACAGCGAGAGAGGAAGGGGAGAAAATAAGGTTAAAAGAGAGAAAATTATAAAAAGGAAAAGAAAAACACCCACGTGTCGCAGATTTGCGGTGAATAATTCTCATCTCTCCCCTAATTGAATTAAAGGATTTGCCTTTTTTTTTTCTTTATTCCCATCCAGCCTTTTTTTTTTTTTTATTTTCTCCCCAGAACATGTGGGTAATGAAAAGAGGTTTTATCGTAAAATTCCGCAGTTGATTTATTTTATTTTGGGTGAGATTTCCCTGGCCTGGAGAAGCAGCGCTTGACTTCGAGCCCCGAATGTGGCTCTAGATGTTCGGCCCCAAACACATCTGGATTTTCAGGGCAACAGTCACCTTCACGCTTTTGGGGCAGAAATCCCTCTTTTTGTGAGTCTGTCTTGAATACTTACAAGTCAAATTAGCTTTTTAACAAACGCGATACATTGATAACTTCAACATCTCCGGCTGCAAACGCGCCTTCACCTGCAAAACTGCGTTCAGCCCTAATTTTCCTTGGGTTTTGGTATTTTAATTTTTTTTCTAAAGGAGAGGGTGGCAATAAAGAAAATGGCTGATTTAAAGGAGAGAGGGTAGAAAAATGCCTTTAAAAAACCAACAGTGTTGGAGATAAGGTAATGAGAAACAACTTGCAGTTTCGCACAGCAGAAGAGAGCTGGAGACACCACAAGGAGAGAGAGATATATATATATTTAATTATTTTTTTTCCGCCCATGGACTCGGAGATGAATCTGTTTCTCTCTTCCTTTCCAGAGCTGGAATAAAAATAAAGAAATAAATACAGAATTTCTCCCAGGGTCTGTCTTCAAGGTGGAAGAGAAAGGGACCAGGAAAGGGACAAGGACCTTGTCTTCAGAAGGAGAAAATTCAGCTTCTTTCTTCTCGGAGCCCGCTGGTAGAGGGAGAGGGAACCGCTCCCTGCAAAAATATCCTTATAAAATCTTTTTTCGCGGAGCATGAGGATGAGAAAGAGGATTTTATAAGTCAGCGTTATTTGATATCGGTCCGTTCTCCCTTTATATTTCCCTAATTGAAAAATAATAATAATCCTGAAAAGGCGATGCTGCGGGGCTGGTGTGTGAGCGATGCGGACTCTTCCAGCCTTTTTTCCTATAAATGTGCAAACAGGGGAATATTTTACTTCAAGAAGAGCTTGAGGGGGGGAAAAAACGCTATAAAAAAAGCCTCAACCTAACGAACGGGTCTCACATCTGCTCTTATTTCTAATCGCTCCTTCCCCTCTTCCTATTTTTTTATTTATGGGTACCACTTTGCTAAGCGCTTCCACATTTTTGGTGAGTGTAAACACCCCTGGGCTGCTTTGAGTCCATGAACCCACTCGCCATCGCCCTCCAAAGCCGAGAAATTAAAAGAAATGACCAACAAATAGAGCAAATTTGGACGTGAAATTCTTTCCTTTCGGAGCTGAGGGTCAGTTTGCACATCGACCCCCCTCCTCCCTTCCCGGCCACCGACCCTTCCCCAAGGCAACCCCCGCTTTAAATGTGATTTTTCTCCTCTGTCAGCGCTAGAAAACAACCTTTTAATCTTGTTTTCTTCTCTTTTTTTTTTTTTTCTTTTTTACCTTTTTCTCATTTTTTCTTTTCCTCATTTTTTCTTTTCCTCATTTTTTCTTTTCCTCATTTTTTCTTTTTCTCATTTTTTCTCTTTTTTTTCCCTGTTGCTCATTTGTTTCTTTTTATCATTTTTTTCTTTTTTTCTTCCTATTTTTCCCTTGTGTTTTTCTTTTCTTTTTATCTTGATTTTCCCACTTTTTCTCTTGTTCCCTTCTCTTTTTCCCTCATTTCCTCCCCCCTCCCTAATTTTCTGCGCCCAACCCGCGCTAACCTACCGAATTACGAAATTCAATGTTTCGTTCAACCCCTATTTCCCCGAGAAGCCAAGTGGAAATGCCCTTTCCCCAAACCTGCCGGCCCAATTCGCTTTATTTTCTGAATTTATCCTGGCGGCTGCTTTCCTCGGGGGCTCCGACCTCCGCACCGAGCCCTGCCCCGCTGCCCGCTCCGCTCCGCGCATCCCCCGCTCCGCCTCTATTACCCTTACCATAAATCTTTACATTTTTAACATTTAATCCCCTTCCCACGCCGCGCAGATAAGACATATGCTACAAAATGTTAACTACTTCATAAAAATTAAAGGCGCAAAAAAAAAAAATAGAGAGGGGGCTGGTGGGGGAGGGAAGAGTTGTTGGGGTTTTTTTTTGTTGTTCAGCTCCCCATCCCTCCCCCCCCCGACGTGGCGGACACCCGGCTTTAATTTAGGTATAATTTCTTGCTCGGCTTCTTCCATCGCCCCTCCGAGCCATGTGGTTCTGGAGATGTTTTCTGCCGGGTGATTTCTGGGTGGACTCACCGCAGTTTGTGGAATTCAAAGGATGCGGGCATGGCTTTTATTATTTTTATATTTTAAAAAATATTTCTCTTATTCTGTTCTATTCTAATTTATTTTATTTTACTCCGTTCCATTTAAATTTATTTAATATTTTATTTTAATATTTTCATTTCTCGTCTTTTATTCCATTTTACCTCATTTTCTTCCACTTTATTCCATTTTGTTTTATTCCGTTTCATTCAATTTCTGCGCATTTCACCTCCTTTCATTCCCTTTGTTATTGTTTTTATTCCCCCCTCTCCCCCCTTCTCCCTTTTTATTCCCCCCTCCCCTGCCCCATCGCAACTTTTTCCAATTCCCATTTTCAAAGCCAGGTCGAAGCCCCTGGAAAGTGCCCCCGAGGCCGCATCCCCTCAAAACCCACCCCCCCCGGCTCCCCCCCGAGGCTCAGGGGGACCCGCTCGGGCTCCTTCGCCTTGAACTTGGACTTCGACGGCTCCTGAAGGCGCGGAAAATCCGCCCTCGGCCGCTCGGAGCGGGGCAGGTTGATTGGGAATCGGCTTCGCGGGGCGATTTGCCCCTTTGCCACCTGGGCTCCAGGATTTGGGGTTCTTTGTGGCTTTTTTTCCTTTTTCCAGCTTTTTACCTCGTTTTGTTTTGCGAAGCGCTGCGGGAGGGGGGAGGTTTACCCCAAAATCCAGCAGCAGCGAGGGATGGGATTGGGGGGCACTGGCGGGGGCGCAGAG
>NW_015091153.1:560167-563385 GCF_001431845.1 Calidris pugnax
CCCCCGACGGCGGCGGCCGAGGAAGAGGAGGAGGACGACGAGGAGGAGGAAGAAGAGCAGCAGGCTGCGGTGGTGGTGGTAGTAGCATTGCTGGTGGCGGAGGAGGAGGAGGAGGAGGAGGAAGAGGCAGCTCGGCATGACATGACGGCACCGCTCGGGCTCCCCCCGCGCTGGCCCGACGGCCTCGCCTGCCGTTGCGAGGACGCCCCGCGGGAGAAGAACCGCATGGAGGGGCTGGGGCACTGCCGGGAGATGATGCCCCACGCGGGACTCGCCGTCCCCACCGCCCCGCCGCCCCCACCCCCGCCACAGGGAACCGCTTACGCCGAACTGGCGGCCGCCGAGCCCCCCCGGCAGTGCCCGTCGGGGGCGGCTTCCAGCGCCGCGCTGGGCTACGGTTACCCCTTCGGTGGGGGCTACTACGGCTGCAGGTTGTCCCACTCCCACGGAGTCAACTTGCAGCAGAAACCCTGCGCCTACCACCCGGGGGACAAGTACCCCGAGGCCGGGGGACCCCTGGCCGGCGAGGAGCTGCCGTCGAGGGCTAAAGAATTCGCCTTTTATCCCGGTTTTCCAAGCTCCTACCAGGCTGTCCCTGGCTATTTGGACGTGTCGGTGGTGCCGGGGCTGGGGGGTCACCCGGAACCCAGACACGACGCTTTGCTTCCCATGGAAGGTTACCAGCACTGGGCTCTTTCTAACGGCTGGGATGGGCAAGTGTACTGCTCCAAAGAGCAATCGCAGTCCGCACACCTCTGGAAATCACCTTTCCCAGGTAGGATCCGCCGGGAATCCGGCGTCTTCACCCTCTTCCCAACCGCCAACTCCCACCGGAGGCGTGGATGTGCGTGTGTGAGGGTGAATGTGCCGTGATATCTCTATATATTTTTATTTATTTATTTCTATACACACATATACAGATAGATATGTATATGCCTGTATATGTAATTAAAGGGAAAGAAATGGCTCTGGAATGCCTCCTGTGCAAGGCAATGTGTATGAACATGTATGGGGAAGAAGGTGAAGCAATCATTTCTGAATCAAAATACACGCCGTGAGCTTGCTTGGAAAGTAACTTCACCGTTTAATTCTTCCCTTTCTTCTCCTCCTCCTCCTCCCTCTGGTTGCCTCACCTAAAAAGCGTCTTCTCTCGGTGCCCTTCTCTTCGTTTTCCCCTCCTTTTGGTGCCTTTCTCCTCATTTTCCCCTCCTCTTGCTTCTTCTCTGAGCGCAGAAAGCTTAAAAAAAAAAGGCCAAAAAAAAAAAAAAAACCAAATTAAAAACCTTTCTCCAGTGGTTCTGTCGAATGCGAAGTGTCGGGGGCTGGGACAGTAAATCATATCACAATTACACACAATTATAGGAATAGGTGTCAAGTGACAAATGAATCTGTTTGGAGGGGAAGGAGGGAGGCAGGGGTGAGGGCACCGACGCAGGCGCTGTCAGAATTGGGGAAATGTGTGGATGTGCCCAGAAGGATCAATGAGTGTGGGAGGCTCAGGGGCACCCCATGGCTGGAGGATGAGCGTGTCCCGGGGGGGGGGACACAGAGACTGGGTAACAATAGAATTGTGCTGGAGGGATGGACGGTGTCTGGAAGGAATCAAGGGATTGGAGAGCAAGGAATGAAGTAAAAGTGGGTAGTACAGAGCAGGGAAAGGGAGGAGGGGGGTGTTTCTTCCATTCAAGCTGCATTTGGGGGAGCTGCCGCCCTCATGGCTTTCTCTCCCCATCGCTCTGGTGAACCCCTCTGAAGGAGATTCCTGCCCCCCCACCATTGCAGCACCCTAAATTTCCAACCCCCACCACCCCAAAGAGCCTCTCACCCCCCCAAAAGCTCCCTCAGGGGCGCCCCAATTAACTCCTGTCAGCCATAATTGGGGCTGTGCTGCCTGCCGAGGAGAGCTCGCCTCCATCTTCCTGCTCCAGCCAGCTGGGTCACACCTTTGCGGCGAGGAGCTTTGTCGCCCAGGTCACCCCCTCCACACTCTGACAGGGGGCTGGGGCTGCCCGAAAGCTTGGGGGGAGCTTTGCCCCCCCTCCCGCCCCCAAATACCGCCAGAACAGGGGTGAAGATGCTCCCCGCATCCCTGCTGGACCCATTCCCCATAGCCCCTTTGCAAAGCACAGAGCATCTGCCCCTCCTCATCCCCCGCAAAAGCCACTGGTGGGGGGGGGGGAGAAGGTGTGGGGGCGTATTCTTGCCCCACGAGGGGCTTCTGGGCTGCCCCAAGCCGGCGGGAAGGTTTGGGGTGCGGGGGATGCACTTGTCTCTACACCGGGGGTGCGCAACTGCGGGGAGCCCCAGGAAGGTTTGCTGCTGGGGAAGGGGGGGGAAAGGTGGTGGTGGGGGGGTGCGCAGGACAGGAAAGAAAGAAATAGTGAAGAAGCTCCAGATTGTCCCAAATCTCTCCGTTGGGGAGGTTCCTTTGATTATCCCCCCTCCCCGCATCCGTCTGCGGGTTGACTGGATGCTCCTTCTTTATCAGCGTAGAGAGTGTCGCCAAGAAAAACAGGCTTTCCCCATGTGAATTGTGGATATTACGTTATTATTACTATTATTAAAGCATTATTCCCCTCGCTGGGTGCGTTTTCTGCCCGTTTTGTCTTTCCCTCCCCTCTCTTTCTCCCTTTTCTCTTCGCTCGCATTCCTTCACTCTTTATCCTCCTTTTTTTCCCCCTTTTCTTTCTCTCCCCGAGGTGCAAAAATCCCTAATCCACTTCCCGGGGTGCAGTAACCCCCTTATTCCCCTCTTTTCCCCTTCCTCTCTTTCGCTCTTCCTTATGTTTTTTGGTATTTTTATTGTTTTTAAATCCAGACGTGGTCCCTTTGCAACCCGAAGTCAGCAGCTATCGGAGGGGACGGAAAAAAAGGGTCCCTTACACCAAAATCCAGCTGAAGGAGTTGGAAAAGGAGTACGCGGCCAGCAAATTCATCACCAAAGAGAAGAGGAGGAGGATTTCGGCCACCACCAACCTGTCCGAGCGCCAAGTGACTATCTGGTTCCAAAACCGGAGGGTCAAGGAGAAGAAGGTGGTGAGCAAATCCAAGACAGCGCATCTCCACTCCACCTGACAGAGGGTGACTTTGGAGGCCAAAAAGGGCAAGGAAAAAAAAAAAGGAAGCAAGAAGCGTAAATATTTATCTGGTAGTTTGTACGATCGCATCATCGGGACTCTGCTGATTCCAAGTCATTATTTAAAAAAAAAAAAAAAAAA
>NW_015091153.1:563704-564083 GCF_001431845.1 Calidris pugnax
TATAGCAGATGACCCCATCACCTAAAGAGCACCAGGGCTTCCAGTTGCTGGGAACTGTTCTTTCCCCTGGTACCAAGGGACACCATATGAATAAACTTATGTCTTTGGAAATGGGGCAAGGTCTAAACCTCCCCAAAGGTCTGCTTCTCAGAGCAGCATTTCTCAGCTTTCTGTAGTTATTAAGATGACAACTCTGTTGTTTTTTGAGACAATTTCATTATTGAAATTACAAAAAAAAAAAAAAAAAAAAAAAAAAAAAAAAAAAAAAGGAATAATAATCGACATTCACAAATGCACACGCGCATCCCCTCAAAAAATACCCACCGACCGCATCTTTGATTTCTCCCCCTGCCCCCCTCTGACTGTGAAACCCCCCCTC
>NW_015091153.1:564093-579110 GCF_001431845.1 Calidris pugnax
CCCCCCCCCAGTTTTGCTCTGAGAAACCCCTCCGTAAGGTTAAACTGTGTATATTTTTAAGATAAAATAATAATAATAATAATTATAAGCTAAGAGCGTAGCTGCGTTAAAGGAGAGATGAACTGGGAATGCCGCCCCGTAACGCTGTATAGTCCGACCCCCCCGACCCCCCCCTTCACCAGCCTTTCATATCTCGGGCCATTTCACCCACCGATGTAGAAATGTATGGAGAACCTATGGCAAAGTGGCATCAGCTTCCTAATTTCTCGGCGCCAGGGACCGAAAATAAGAAATAAGGCTGCTATTTTGGGGAAGAAAACCATTGACCCGGCGTCGCTTAAATATCCCAACCGCCGGGTTTAGGTCCCGCGTGGAAGCGAGGTGCTGCGGGAGAGGATTTTGGGAATCACGAGGGTTTCTAGATCTCTGCCATAAAACTGGAATGTCTGTTCTCCGCTGACCAGACGGAAAATGCACAATATTGTCTTTGGGGTTTGTTTCTTTCCCTCTTTCAACCGGCTAATTATCGACAGTGTTCTTTGGATATGTAAAAGCATCTTCTTCTTTTTTTTATTTTTTTTATTTTAATGTCTTGTATATGTATATAATATTGTGGTGTCCAGATGATAATGTACCGACTGCGGATGACATTTCTTAAAAAAAAAAATAATAAATATCTTTTTTTGTTGTTGTTGTTTTGCCTTGAGGAGAGGCTCTTTGTGCACCTCTTTGTAACCCTCTCCCCCCCCCCTCCCTCCAGCCCCCTCCTCTCCCCACCGCAAATACAGAAACCCAGCCCCGGGCGGGAACCTCCGCAGGGAAAGGATGGAAAAAAATGGGGGAAACCTGGCAAATTTGGGCAGAAACTGCTCAAGAAGGGCTTCCGTGGCAGATGCGGGGGGGGGCAGATGCGCGTCCCCAAGGAAGGTTGTTCCCAGGGGGGAGTAAAAAGCGGAGAGAATAAATTGAGCCAGCTGAGCGCTTTTATATTTAATTTGGTTTTTATTTGTTTTTCTTTTTATTTAATTTTTTTCCCCTTGTTTTCTCCTTATTTTCCTCCCTCCCCGCAATTATCCCGGGTGAAAACGCGATGACTTTTCCGCAGACGCTTCTAATCTCTTTCCATCTCCCTCCCAAAGGACGCGTTTCGCCAAACCTGTTTGACTCCAGCTCCCAACCTGCCCTCGCCCCGCCGAGCAGCTCCGCGCCCGCGGATCTTCCGCGGCCCCCACAGCCGGCCGGGCAGCTGGGGAAGAAATACGAGAGAGGAAATTGTTTCCATAGGCGGATTACAATCTACCTTAATATCTGCTAGATTTAATCACCTCGTTAAATGATCAAAAAGGGGGAGGGGAAGGGGGGGGAAATAGAGGCTTTTAAAGGGATGTAACCTAAAATAATATTATTGCGGGTTAAATTTGCATTGAGTGTGCGCATATATTTATGTGAGGGGGGCAGATAGAGCAGGGGCAAGCTATATATGTATATATTAAAAAAAAAAAGATTAGCATTGATGTCCACAGAAACGCGCGCGTAAATTAGGTGTTCGAGCTGATAGGCTTAAGTGCGAATATATATAATATAAATATATTTATATAAGGGTGTGTAATGGCATGTGCGTATAACCGTGTGTGTCCGTTTCTTTTTATTACCTGGGCGTCGGTGTATATATATCTATATCTTATCTTATATATACATTATATATATGTTAAATGTCTGTGTGCGGGGCTCGGCGGTGTGCGTGTAATTTATAAAAATCTGGGTATTAAGGCGATCTGTGTCTCTCTGCTCTGTGACATATAGCAACGTATCTATCCTATAGGTATAAATCTATATATATTTACCCAAACGCAGCCCTCTACGTTACTCTATGAGATGGTGGGTAGAAAATATGATGTTATATATAAATTTATATATACATATGCAAGGACAACCCCCTATATTATCAAGCCAAGTGGTGTGTAGGTCTCTCGATGGTCCGTCCCGGCGGGTGTGTGTACGTATGGATGTACCTATAGCTTTGTAAATGCCGCCTGGAAGATGGATACAGAGGGTGTGCGTATGTATGTATGTGCGTATGTCCCTCCGCGGGTTCAACGCGGCGGCGGAGCGGTGCCCTGTGGAGCCCATACCACCGCCCTACGGATTTGGATGCTTCCCGGAGTGATTCCCACATCTCCGGAAAGGTGGGATGAGGATTTGGGAATGGGGCGACCCGGGGGGGGCTGGATCCTCCCTCCCACCTCCCCATCCCTGTTTTTGGGGGGGAATGTGTAGAAAAAAGGGGGTCCCCGATTTCTCCCCCCTCCAGTCCCTCATTTCTCCGAGTTGGGATTTAATGCGGGGGTTGATGTGGGGGGCGCTTCTTGCAATTCTTTCGGAGAGCTTCGGTGTTTTGGAAGCCGCCGAGCTTTAATTCGTATTATTTTAATTTTTTTTAAAAGATCCTCAGCTAGGAAATATCGCAAGACCTCGGGAAACCCAGCGCCGCTGCCATAAGCGGGATGAAATCGTGGGGAAAACCTGCCCCACCGCAAAAGAGCCACGAGAATATGTGGTTTGGGTGTAAAAAAAAAAAAGAAAAAAAAAAAAGAAAAAAAAAGAAAAGAAGAAAATAAATAAATAAATAAATAAAAGAACAGCCCTCTTCCTCTTAAAATAAAATAAATAAAAAGGTTGCTGTGTGTGCAGACACTGCAATGCCTGAGAGCAACTCCAGACAAGCCCAAATCCGACACCCCGACAGCGAGTGCCTCTCTTCTTCCACATCGTACCTGAATTTCACCACTTCTGAGGGAAAAAAAAAAATAAAAAAAAAAAAGTTGAAGAAACTGAGGTTACTGAGGGAGGGTTATTGGAGGGAATGAAGGGATATGGATAAATATATATATTTTAATTTTTTTTTTCTTTACGGATGGGGGATTGAGCCCAAGTTATTGGCGGAGATTCCAATTCGGGAAGTTTTTTGTCAACTGTGGGTTAATTTTGTTGGAGGGCGAGAGGGCTGCCTGGCTGTCGGTTTGTGCGCCGGTGGCTCTTTCAAACGGCGTGGGAGGAATTAAACGAGGGGGAAAGGGAAAAAAAAAAAGAAAATAAAAAAAAAGAAAAAGAAAACAAACTCAAAACCAGAAAAGAAACAAGAAATTCATTCACTCATTGCACTTCAGGGCACCAAGGGTTGTTGATGGTCTTGGTTGGCAGATACTGGCGAGAGCATGGAGTCAGGAGCTCGCTGGCCATCGCCCGCGTTTCCCAGGATATTTTAAATATATAAAAAATAAAATACTTATTTTTCATTGCGTCGCTGGACCCCTCGACCCCTCTGGGGGCTGTACCACCGCCCAAGAGCCGGGAAGGCACACGGATGCCGGCGAGCGATGCTGAGGTGTCGGCTGGGATTTGGGAAGGGGGGATGTAGAGTCCAGAAAAGGGGGACCCCATCCCTGACTGGCTCAGAACCTCGGGGTTCAGCCCCCCAAAAGTGGGGCTGGGTCTTCCCCGGCCCCAGGGGAAGTCGGGTGGGGGTGGCGGCGGGGGGAGGTGAGGATTGGACCTTTCCCCCCTCCACGCATCCAGGGACACTTGGTC
The DNA here is from genome assembly GCF_001431845.1 of Calidris pugnax. Classification (NCBI taxonomy): domain Eukaryota; kingdom Metazoa; phylum Chordata; class Aves; order Charadriiformes; family Scolopacidae; genus Calidris; species Calidris pugnax. The sequence goes on from NW_015091153.1 coordinate 567,682, forward strand.
CTCTCTTTAATCCCGGCGGTTTGGGTGAATAAAACCCCATGTTTTGGGGGTTGATGGGAGAAAAATCAACCCCCAGTAAATTTGGGAGATAAATCCTTCCTGCCGACTCCAGATACGGTGGGTTTGGGTTGTTTTTTGAGTGTTTTTTTTTTTTCCAGAGGAAGGGCAAAAGATGATCTACAAACTCAAGTTGTTTGGTCATCCTCTTCCAAGGGCTTTGGAGGAGGCACTTGCCTGGAGGAGACGAAATCACAACAAAAATTGTACGCAAAACCCCAGGACCAGCTCGTTATTTCCCCGCCGAAGCTCCGCGGGCGCGGAAGCCGAGCTCCCCCGGCCGTGACACCCCCCCCAAAACACACCCCCCCAGGAAGACAAATCCCATTCATTTCTACCTTTTCCCCACTCATTTCTTCACGTCCCCTTTAGGAGATGCCACTGGGAATCGCTCGCTTCTCTTTTCCTCGCTTTATTTCTCCATTAACGCCGCTCCCCGGGTATTAGGTCAGCAGGCCGTGACGTCACTCCTGTATTACCCTTGACCGTGACTAGGCGTTGTTTGACCTTGACATCACGAGCTGGGGGGATAATAAGCGAGGGGACCCTCACCCTTGATCTTCTCCTCCCCGGCCAGCCCCAAGCAGCCCCCGCTCTCCTGTTTACAGATAAACAAGGTGTTATTTGAAGTCTAGACAGGCGGGCTAATGGCCAACAATAAAGCCCTGAAAAGGAAGTTTCCCAAGTTTAGCCTTTTCTTTCCTTTGTATCCAGGACTTTGAATAACTTCCCAACCTCAGCCTTTATGGCAAAATCCCGGACAAGGGATTTCCCTCACCCTCCTTTCTTATTTTTTTTTCCTTCCTGCCAATTTCTTCTTCTTTTTTTCTTTTTTTTTTTTATTAATTTTAAAAATTTATGTAGCTCATCCGCATTTACCTGTATACTTTTTATACTTTTTTTCCCTAATACATTTTTTTTTTAAAGAATAACTTCCCAGTCTGGTGTCTTCTTTTTTTTCCCTTTTCTTTTTTTTTTTAATTAATTTTTTAAATTTATTTAGCTCACCCTCATTTACCTGTATACTTTTTATATTTTTTTCCCTAATACATATTTTTTTTAAAGAATAACTTCCCAGTCTGGAGGGGGAACTCTCGCCCAGTGCAGAGGTGAGTATAACTCTTGACTTCAACTTTCTATTTATTATGGAAGCGCCTGTCTTTTAAAAAAAAAATAGAAAAGAAGACTATTATTTTGTTGTTAGCAGAGAAAGAGAAGAGTCTTCTAAAGGCTTTGCCAAGAAATTATTTAAGACATTGACAGCCGACACGGGGGGTGGGTGTGTGTGTCCCCACACACCCCCCAGGCTCCCGCAGCACCGCTGGTTCCTTCCTCCCAAACCGCCCTCTCTGCCGCCGTGGTTCAGCACATTTGGGGAACCCCTTGTGTTTCTGGGTATTTAAGGGTTAGATCCAGCAAAATGTCGCGTCTCCTGTCGCCTCCACTTCGCGGGGGGGGGGAAGCTGGTGCCTGGCAGGGAGCTGGGTCAGCCCACAGTTGGACCCGCCGTGGGTTTAATAAACTCCTTTTCCTCCCCGCCACTTGCTCTTCCTTTACAAGGAACATTAAATAAGTGAGATCAGGCTTTTCGGGCTCTCCAAATGCGATTTGCTCAAGAGTCGTGAATTCTAGACCATTAACTGGTTTGTTGTTACAGTTGTTTGGGGGGGGGGCGGTTTCAGCCCTCCAAGGGAATTACAGTAGAAAACGCCAACTTCTTACTCAAAAAAAGCAGAGCTGGCGGCCAAAGCCAAACTTCCCCAAAGTTGGGGACTAAACCTCTGCCTTGCGAGGGGTGCGGGCACCAGTTTGCGTTCATCTAATGGGAGGAGAAGATCCTCTGCTGGCAGAGCTGGGGGGAAAAAAAATAAAATATATATATATAATGATATTCCAGGGATTTAACTATTCCCTGCTCCGAGCCTGGGACCTGCCGTGCTTAAAACTGAAAGCTGCCCCAGATGATTTGTATATGGGATGAGCTGAAGTGTCGTAGACATTTTTATTCCCATCCATTTACTATTTTTCCATGTTAATTTTTTTCTCTTTTTTTGCCCAGCTCCTACGTATTCCATTTTACTACCCTCTTATATAGATATATATAAGTTGTCTTGTACACTTATATATCTATAAGGTGTCTATAGACGTGCGTTTTCCGCACCAGAAAAGGGAGCGGGGGCAGGTTTCGGTGATATATAGCTACCCCCAAATAACAGTTCTGTGGGCTTTCCAAAGCCTGTCTCTATTTTATTCCCCGTGTCATGTATCTATATATTTATTCTAAATACTTCCTTTTCCACCCTGGCAGCTAACTTCTTGTTCGAGTCACCGCAGCTCCTTGCAACTCCCACCCAATTTGGGGGGAAATTCAGCTGAGCAGAAAAGCTGAGCCATGACGGGATGTGTTTTTCCAACCTCCACACGCACAAGGAGACCTTTTAATTTTGCCTTTCCCTCCCCCCCTTCCCCCCTTTTTTCGGGCAGAAAGATGCGAGATACATATTGTAAAAATACATGTTGTTTTATTTTTTTATTTATTCCCAAAGAGGGTTAAATTTCTGGAGAAAACTGGAAGTGGGGCTCACTCCTTCCCATCTGAAATGTAAATGTTTTGCTCGGGCTGTTGGGTTGGGGTCATTTTTATTGGGTTTATTTATATATTTTTATTAATATATCTTGAAGAGAGGAGGCTGGAGGGGGGTAGGGGAGAAAGAGGCTTGTTCGAGGGGGAGCCGCCAGCCGAGCTCGAGACCTTTTAATTTTGCCTTTCCCTCCCCCCCTTCCCCCCTTTTTTCGGGCAGAAAGATGCGAGATACATATTGTAAAAATACATGTTGTTTTATTTTTTTATTTATTCCCAAAGAGGGTTAAATTTCTGGAGAAAACTGAAAGTGGGGCTCACCCCTTCCCATCCGAAATGTAAATGTTTTGTTGGGGCCGTTAGGTTAGGGTCATTTTTATTGGGTTTATTAATATATATTTTTAATATATCTTGAAGAGAGGAGGCTGGAGGGGGGTAGGGGAGAAAGAGGCTTGTTCGAGGGGGAGCCGCCAGCCGAGCTCAGCCCCGGGGGCTGCGCGGGGGGGAGAAGAAATGCGGGAGGAGGGGACGGGGAAATTCTATTTCTCAGGCTTGGGGGAGAGGGGATGCGGTGGGGAAAAAAAAAATAAATAAAGGGAAGAGGAGGAAGGGAGGAGCGCGGGGAGAAATCCCCCCCAAAAAACAAGGAGAAAAAAGAAAGGGGGGGGGTCAAAGCACAGAAATTCAGCCCCAAATTGGGGTTGTTTTCCCCGTGCGGTGAGAGATGCTCATCCGAGACAGTCATTAGCATAAGATGTCGATCCTATTCACTACACTAGACAGTGACCTTGAACTGAGACGTTGTAATCTTGCTTTTCCAGCGTCTTTTTCTCTCTCCCTCTTTTTTTTTTTTTTTTTTTTTTTTTTTTTTTTTTAAAAAAAAAAAAAAAAAAAAAAAAAAAAAAAAAAAAAAAAAAAAAGTTCCCATGGGCAGGGAGTTTTCCCGGCTTCTTCCCACCAGCATTCCCCCAAATCTGCTCCTGTAACTTGTAGAGGTGGTGGGGGGAAAAATATAAACCCTGCTCGAGGATTATTAAATAGAAAGGTCTCTCTACTTGAAAATTGGGATTCCTGCAAATGAGGAAAGACTCAGAGATTTTTTTTTTTTTTTTTTCCCTGGGCTGAGCAACTTTTTTGGAGAAGGGGAAAAAAAAAAAAAAAAAAAAAGGATGGGTTGTTGAAAGCAATATGAGGTAGAAATGGGGATATATTTTTGGCGCTGGGGGTGGGTTGTTGAGCACGGAGGAGGCTGCCTGAGCTGTGCCCCAAAGCAGGAGGGCTCGGCTCAGGCTTTCGTTTTTAAGCACCGCTCAGAAAAGCCCAAGCGAGCGCTCAACCTGAACTGGGAAAACGCATTTTTAATGGGGAAAGAAAGACATTCCCAAGGAAAGGCGGCAGTTTTGCTTAAGAGTCCTTGGGATTTTTTTTATTATTTTTATTTTTAATTCTTTTTTCCCTTTTCCTTGGCTGTTTTGCAGCAGGAGCGGCGCTGGGCTGGGGAGCCCTCCTCAACCAAGGCCACCAAGAGCAGGGAGCGACTCCCCGCGCTGTGCTCCGCTTAATGTATTTCTGAGCACGGCTGTAGCATCTCCCAGCTCTTTAAAAAAAAAAAAAAAAAAAGAAGGAAAGGAAGAATAAATAAAGGAACCGGGGGTGATTTCCTCCCTCTCCCTTGCCGTGGTGCCCACATTATCCCTCCACGCAGGAGTTTGTGGTTCACTTGCTCCTCAGCTCAGCCCTGCAGCTGCCTCCCCGAATGTTTCCTGGAGGGGAAAAAAGTGAGATTTTGTATATTTTATTTTATTTTTTTTTATACGCCCGGCAAAAATAAAATTGAATAAAGAAGAAAAAAGCCCCAAATACCCGGAGAAAAAAAAAATAGATGTACTTTGCCAAGGTCCGGTGGAGAACAAAGCCGTGCAGCAGCCGGGCACGTCTTATAGGGGGAATTTTCCAAAGAAAAGAGCAAGGTAGAGGAAGGGTTTGGTTTGGGGTTGTGTTTTTTTTCTTCTTTTAAAAAAAAATCCAGCAAACAAAGCCAATTCAGACGGCAACCTCCGGGGATCACGTGCTCATTTTTATATAAACTATTCCTCCCCACGCTTGCCCAGCGTTGCGAGCGCTTCTTCTGCAGGGGGAAGACACCACTCGGGGAGAAATTGCAAGCAGCTTTTGCACTTATACCTGCAGGGAGAAAAATTCCTTGGCAAGGTTTAAAAAAAAAAAAAAAAAAAAAAAGGAAAAAAAAAAAAAAAAAAAAAAGGGGGGGAGAGCTAAACTTTCATTCTAGCAAAAATATTTCTAGTAGTCGTATTTCTTCCTTGGCGTGTAGGATGGTACGCACGTATCTCTCTGCAAGGTATGTGTGCAGCGTCTCCATAGTCGTGCCAGGGAGAAAGAGGGATGGGAATTATGGAAAATAGGTTTTTTCCACCTCCAGGAGCTGTCCATGGAAGAGGGGAAAAGCCCTTAAATGCGTTTTTTTATTGGCACCTGATTTTTCTTGCAGGGCTGGGCTGGGGGCTTCCAAACCCCAGAGGTTTTGCCAGATGAGGGGGGAAAAAAAATTAAAAAATGATGTTATGCTTGAGAAATATCTGCAATATTGCTGAGGGAGGTTGGTTTCTGGCTGGGAAGGAGGTGCGGCTGCACCCACCCGGCTCAGCCTCCGCGGAGCGCCTCCGCCCCCGCGCAGCGGTTTTACCTCTACAGGAATATTTACGGTACTTTGCAGAGTCAACCTGGCAAGGGGAGCGCTGGGGAGTTGCTTAAGGCAGGGAGGAATGCAAAGCCACGCAAAAATCCAGCAAACGGGGTGGGCATTTTGGGTTCTTAAAAAAAAAAAAAGAAAATAAAAAAAATTAAAAGGCAGGAGAAGGGGGTGGGAGGGAGGGAAGAAGAGCTCTGTGGTGTTACGAGGGCAGAATATATTGCTATAAGGTGGCGGGGAACCAGCTCCGCGCGCGCGTGTGTGTGTGTGTGTGTGTACACCTCTATTTCCAGGTTTGGGGACCAAAGAAATGGTGGGGTGAGGACTAGATTTTTAAAAATTCTTTCCCAGAAACCAAGGAAAATAAATGAGATTTGACCATTCATTCTATACGTGCCTGCGCCTTGGTGCATATGGAATAGATACCGGGTAAATTAAGGCGCTCTCTCTCTCTATATATATAAAGTCGTGTTCTTCCGGCTGCTTTATTCGACACAGATCATTAATAAAAAGCAATTGAGGATTGTCAAAAATAAAATCTTCCAGCCCTTCTTGAGAGAGGGGCAAGAGCCCGGGAAGAGGCTGCATTTCCCCAGCCCAGGACGGAGCCACCTGGTCGGAGGGGGGGAAATGATAATAATAATGATAATAATAATAAATGCTAATTTTTTTTTTTAAGAGTAGAAAAGCTCTCAAATAGCCCCAACTCTCCCATCCCACCCCGCGTAAATATGAGCCTGTTGCGGGCACCATCATTCGTCTCCTTAAAAAGCCCGTAAACTTTATATGACACAATATCTAATAGTAATTTATTGGGGAGATACTGTAAATTCGAACTGTTTTAGTTAATAAAGGAGCTAATTAATGAGAGCCGGCCTCGCTTTGGCGGAGGGTGGAGGGGGCCCGGAGTGCTGCCGGGGGAGGGGGGCGCAGCGGTTTTGGGGCAAAATCTTCGCCTATCGATTATCTTATGCTAAATATGACATTTTAGGGCGCTTCGCGATTCTCAAGCCAGCGCTGGGAGCCATTGCCTTTTTTTTTCTTTTTTAATAAAATGCTTTATGGGATTTGATAGCAATAAAGTAGAAGCTTTCGGTCAGGCCCGCGGAAATGGGCGAGCACAACCTCCTTAATCCCGGCTTTGTGGGACCTCTGGTGAACATCCACACGGGAGACACCTTCTACTTCCCAAATTTCCGGGCCTCCGGAGGCCAACTGCCCGGTTTGCCTTCCCTCTCCTACCCCCGCCGGGAGAACGTCTGCTCTTTGCCCTGGGCATCCTCGGAACCCTGCAACGGGTACCCCCAGCCCTACCTGGGCAGCCCCGTCTCCATTAACCCTTCCTTCGGTCGAGCCTGCGACCTCGCCCGGGTGGAGGAAAGCAAATGTTATTACCGGGAAACTTGCTCGGAAAGCGGCGGGCTCAAGAGGGAGGAGAGGGGCAGGGACAGTGCTTTGCTGCCCCTCGAATCCAGCCTCCCCAATGGCATGGGGGCCACTTTCAGCAAATATGACTATCCCGGCGGCGAGGCGGTGCCCCACGACCCTCCGTCCTGCCAGTCCTTGGAGTCAGACTCCAGCTCCTCTTTGCTCAATGAAGGGAATAAAGGCACCAGCGGAGAAGCGGGGGGTTTGGTGTCCCCCCTGAATCAAGGCAGCACTTTAGGCACCGGTGGTAAGACCCGCGCTAAGGGATGAGGGGGGAGGTGAGGGGGTCTTGGGGTGAATCTGGCCGATTTTGAGGAGGGGAGGGGGTTTGCTTGGAAACTTGCCGGCTTGGGGGGGCTCCTCCGCGGTGTAATTCGTGGGCTCAGAGCGCGTCTATGTGTGCTGAGACCACTAGGGGTAGCACCGAAATCCCTAATGTTTTATTAGGTGGTGCTTCTTTTAAAAGAAAAGGCTATAAACATGTAAATATCCCATAAAAAAAAAAAAAAAAAAAAAAAAAAAAAAAAAAAAAAAAAAAAAAAAAAAAAAAAAAAAAAAAAAGAGAGAGAGAGAGAAAGAGAGGGAGAGAGTCGGGTGGTGGTGGCTGCGCATCCCTGCGCGGCGCGGAAGGCCGGCGGAAAGACCGGGAGGCTTTTTGGGGACATCTCAGAGGTGTGTCTGCCCGAGGGAAGGGGGAAGAAGGGAGGGAGGGGGGGGATGCTTAAAAAAAACAACCCACAGCCTTCAAAGATGGCATTGGGGTGCAGGTTTCTCCCCGTTAGCGGGGCCGGAGCCCCTCCCGGGGGGGTCCCCCAGGCTTATCTCCCGCTCCTCGCGCGTCTTTTGCTCCGTGTCCCGGTTATAACGCTCCCCCACCTTGCCCTTCCTCTTCCTCCTGTGCCCGCCCTGCGCATCACCCCGGGAAGCAGTTGGGAGCATCCCTAAGCCCCCACAGCAGGGGGGGGGACCCTGGGGACAACGGGGAGGTGCAGAAAGGGGTGCTGGGGGTGCCCCCCCCCCCCCCTTTTTCCTTTTTTTTTTTTTTTTTTTTTTTTTTCCCTTGCCAAGTGCTCAACTCTCGCTCCCCCTTTGCCAGGTGCTCCTTGGTACCCGATGCACACACGGTCCCGGAAAAAACGAAAACCCTATTCCAAGCTGCAGCTGGCGGAGCTGGAAGGGGAGTTTATGGTCAATGAATTCATTACTCGCCAAAGAAGGAGGGAGCTCTCAGACCGATTAAACCTGAGCGACCAGCAGGTGAAGATCTGGTTCCAGAACCGGCGTATGAAAAAGAAAAGACTCCTCCTGAGAGAGCAAGCCCTTTCTTTCTTTTAAAGTTTTAGAGGCGGCCGTGTCGGGTATTAAAAATTAATAATAATAATGATGATGATGATACAACCAACAAAAAAAATCCCACATAGACTCTCTAGCGTTCACCCGAGCTCCCGGGACTTCACCTGACCACTCTTAATCCCCCCCAACCCCTCCCTTCCCAGAAAGCAATGAATAAAGAAAGAATATTAATAAATAACCAGTTTCCCTTAAAATATGAAACCCGACAGAGAGGGAAAAAAAAAAAAGATATATATAAATAAAATAATAATGCATCTTCTCCGCCGGGACCGCGGGGGGACGGACGGCTTCCAGAGATGCTCGGCGGGCTGAAGGGGAGGTTTTGAGTGCGACTTTAGCCGCTTTGCCTTTGCCAGCAGCACAGGTAGGGTTTCCGTGCAGCGCCGGGCATCGTCGGGGCCGTCGGGGGCCGCCGGTCCATCTCCCCCCCCCTCAACCCCCCCGCCCCCGCCCGGCTTCGGTTGGCGGCGAGAGCGGGGTTGAGGATGCTGAGGGTGGGTCCTGGATCTTCTCCTGGGCTGCCACCCTGGGGTTAGGGCTAATAATAATGCATCTTCTCCGCCGGGACCGCGGGGGGACGGACGGCTTCCAGAGATGCTCGGCGGGCTGAAGGGGAGGTTTTGAGTGCGACTTTAGCCGCTTTGCCTTTGCCAGCAGCACAGGTAGGGTTTCCGTGCAGCGCCGGGCATCGTCGGGGCCGTCGGGGGCCGCCGGTCCATCTCCCCCCCCCTCAACCCCCCCGCCCCCGCCCGGCTTCGGTTGGCGGCGAGAGCGGGGGTGAGGATGCTGAGGGTGGGTCCTGGATCTTCTCCTGGGCTGCCACCCTGGGGTTAGGGCTGGTTTGGTGGTTAGTGGGAAAGAGGGAGGGGGAAATAGTAAAATATAAAGGAATAGGGGCAAAAAAAAAGCCAAAAATCATAAGGGAAGGGGGTGCGGAATGGGGTCTCAAAGGACCGGCCCCGCATCCTTATGGAAGATGCTTCTTTTCAGGGCGCGGTGTGCCCCAAGATGTGTCTTTCTCAGTCTAAATTGAGGGTTTGCGGGTGATTAGTGTATCTAGGCTTAATCAGGATCCCTAGGCTTAATGAGGATCTCTAGGAAGAGGCGCGAGACAAAAGACTGTGCATATATCGGGTGTATATGGCATACAGCTATATAATAAATGAGGGGGGTGTATCACTATGTCCCTATAGATCCGAGGCTTTGGTGCAGGGGCTGGTGTTGTCCTCAAATCCAGAATGTCAGGAGAAGGAAAACGCACACACCTCCCCCTAGAAAACCCTCCCAGGAAAAGGAAAAAAAAAAATCAAAAAAATCTGAATTACCTTCCACGTAAAATGAGCTTTTGGGAGATTTTAATTTTTTTTTTCCCCTCCCTCTCGGAATTCACAGCGTTTCTCTGCACAACCCCGAAATTCTATCCTTCCTCTTTAAAAAAAACGATATTTCTTTGAGACAGCTCTACTGATGGATTGTGTACGTTGTTTGTGGATGACGACGTAGGAAAAATAGGTAGAAAAATCCCTTCTTTTCCGCACCCTGCGGTGATAACAGCCTGTTGGAGCCTGAGGGAGTCGCATCTCTCCTTCCCTGGGGTAACTCGGATGATGCGCTTTGTCGCCTGGGTGCTATTTTCTCAATTATAAAAAAGGAGATTGGGGGTCTGGGGGGGGCTGTTTAAGGAAATATATCACATTCAGCCACCCCTCCCTTCCCCGGCTGCCCATCAAGTTAAAAAAAACCCTGCAGGTTTCCCTCAAGGGTGATGTTTTCTTTATCTCCCTAAAAAGTCCTGCTAGGACTGGGGGCTTTGGGGTGCTGGGGGGGTTGGCTCCCTAAAATCCTGTCTGGCTTTTTCCATTTCAGGGCAGCAGAGAGGGGCCTGGTAGGATGCGACGAGGGCGCTTTTGGGTTTGGGATGGGTTTTTTTTTGCACGTGTGCTCGGATTTTCTGGAGAAAACCACCAATTTTCCCCATTCCCTGTCAGGTCTGTGTTTTAAGGCACATTTAGGTCGGGGGGGGGGAAGGTTAGGATGGGGGGAGCAGCAGGTTTAGGGCCCTGGGGAGCTTCGCCTGCATGGGAATTTGTAATTCAGGATGAAAAGGGGAAAAATATAGGAATTATTAATTCGGGCTGAAGGGGGGAGAAGGGGGGGCGGCGGTGCTTTGCCGCGCCGCGCTTTGCTCCATGCGTTTTATATCGGAGGTGGCGGGGGGGGGGGAGATTAATTTTATGGCAAAGCAGCGTTTTCTGGGAAGTCTGGGATGTTCACCACGTGCTCCCGCTTCCCCGCGTTCACGGTCATGACCAGCAGCGCCGAGGAATGCTTTTATTTACGAGCTGCAAAGGATGGAGCCGACTCCTTAAAAAAAAAACACACAAAAAAATCCCTCCCTGGGCTGAAAGGAGCCTTTTCCTTCAGCTTTAATTCTGCAGAAGCCCCCAACAGACCCTCTTGCCTTCACCCCCCTCCTTCTCCTTATTTTTCCCCCCATCTTTTTAAAAAAATTTAAATAAAAACATTCCCGACTCGGGAAATGTCACAGCTTTATTTCCTTCCGCTGTTTTTTTTTCTTGTTTTTCTTTTCTTTCTTTTTTTTCTTTTTTTTTTTCAAAGAAAGAACCCCCCCATCTCCTCCTTCTGGGCGAGGGTCCCCTTTTGCCCCCTCCTCCCACACAAAAGAGCCGCCGCGGAGGGTATCGCCTGTCGCGATAGGGTGCAATAAAGCCTAGGATGTGTTTAAAAACACGTGTATATATAGATATATCTCTAGATGCTCCAGCTCTACCATGTGCAATTAAAAGAGGAAGGCGATGTGGGGGAATGCAATGTCTCGGGGAGATTTTGCGGGGTGGCTGGGAGATTTTTTGGGGGCGGCAGATTGCGAGGGGTGGTCGTAGGGGGAGATTTTAAGGGGGGTTTGTGTCTTTGGGTGTTTTCAGGGCACTTTTGTGGCTGAGCCGGCTCCGCGGAGGGTGAGCGGTGCAGTGCGGGGGGTGGGGTTGTAATTCCATGGAAAAAAAAGGACCAAATCCAGCCAGGTTTTGCTGAACTGAGCTCCCAATGTCGTCCCCCCCCTCCTCCGCCCCCCGGCACCCTCCCCGGCAATGGGGCACCGGTGGGGCTGGGGGCTGGAGCCTGAGGAAGGTAGAAATGAGGGTGAGTTGGGCTGAGATGTCAGAAATGCTTGTGATTTCAATCCCACCCAAAAAAAATCCCAACTCAATCCCTTTATTTATTCTTCACCCACCAAAAAAAAAAAAAAAAAAAAAAAAAAAAAAAAAAAAAAAAAAAAAA
>NW_015091153.1:579120-582843 GCF_001431845.1 Calidris pugnax
AAAAAGAACCCAACAAAACAACCCACCGTCCTCCCCAACACAAAGGCCAAGGCACCAGCAGCAAACCCTAGAGAAAATGCCGAAGAAAATGAAAATATATGCAATATTTCTCTTCCAGATTGCTTTAAAAAGGCGGCTCGGTGGGATTTCTGTTCGTTCCGTGTGTGTTCTCCGTGTACGTGGTAGCGTTTTCTCGGCGTGTACCCCTTAGTTTAGGCGCTCGCGGTTGTTAATACGCATCCTCCGCGGTATAGTCCATATGTAATGTCTCTTACCTCAAGCTATTCTATGTAGGGTCTATGCAAATGTCTGTTATAGCACGTTCTGGCTTTATATAGTCCTGTAAAAAGTCGCTTCACGATGATAAGAATAATAATAAAAAAATAAATAATGTATTATTATGTGATTTCTTGATAATAAATAAAATTGCCCAAACGTCTACTTGGTGATTTACTGTTTACTGTTTAAAATTAGTATTAAGTTGCAAGGTTAATAAAAAGAGGAACAAAAATAAATATATTGGCCAGCCTCGCCTTCTGTGGCTTGTAGATCATCTTTTGGTAAAAAAAAGAAAAAAAAAAAAAGGTAATTAAATGAACGTGTAAAATGCATTGTAAAAAGAGAGAAATATCGCTTGCTGCGTGGCTCTAAATATAATTAGAAGAATCCTGGGGAAACAAGAAGCATAAGTTAATGTCCAAATTGCTGGTTTAATGAGAGTTATACTCGTGCGCGTAGAGTTAATGGGAAGCAAAACTCAACCGAGGTGCTATGTATATTTATTTATTTATTTTATTTTTTTGTAAAGAAGCTTGAATATGGGCTAATTGGGATTCTTTTGTCTCTGGTGGAGGGTACAGGGGGGGCTACACCTCTCCTTGGAAGCAGGTCCCTGCCCAAGGGGCTCCCACCCTCCCTGTGGACATCTCTAGGGATGGGTTTCCTTATGGATCCGGGAACCGGAGGAATGTCAAAAGAAATCCCGGGTACGGCTTTAAGATGGGAATGAGACGTGAAAGAGCAGCTCTTAAATTGGAAATATATTGGGCTGGGTTTAGATTCGGGCATGTTGATGCTTATTGTTATGGTTATGGTTATTAGGACCAGCGTTATTGCGTTTCTTCGGCGTAAACTCGCAGCAAATTCATTTAACAAGAGGAAAAAAAACAACCCCGTCAGGCCAATTTAAATAAATTAGATTACGATTTCCTCGATCTCTCTCCGAGCGGGTATTTATATATAATGGATTCTTGGCTTTTTTTTTCCTTTCGGGGCAGATGCCATGTTCTTCTCCGAGGCAGGGAAAAAAATAAATAAATTTTAAAAAAGGCTTTTAGAAGATCGATAAAGGATTTTTATTAAAGAAATGGCAAAGGAAGCCACGGTGGGGTTTACGGTGAATTGATTGATCCTTCCCCAGTCCTGGCCGTGTCCAGCCCCAAGCCCAGTAGCCCCCAGCCCAGCCCACCCTCCAGACTGGGCACACTGGGAGCCACCGACCAGAGCCTCAGCCCGGTGGAGTTCAGAAGAGGGGCTTTTTTCTGCGAAAAACACACGATCATGATAAATTAATATGTATTTTCCCCGTTTCCCCAGGCAGGAATCCCCAACATACGGTGGGTGCTCTCGAGGTCTTCCAAAATTATAAGATTAACCCAGTTTTGAACAGTTTCGTCTTTTTTTGTTCTTTTCAGGGGCTGCTCGATTTGGACAGGAGAGGAGGAAGGAGAAAAGCAAATATTTCTATAGGAATGGGCCCCACTTCTCCTTCCTCCAGCAGCAAACCCCCATCGCTCCTCCAGAGAGATTTAAGTTTGGGGATACGAAGAAGCAGCGTCTGGGGAAATCCGCAGGGGTTGGGGTGTCTACAGAGTGAAAATCCACCTTTTTTCCTGCAATAGTTACTTTTTTAAACTTTATTTTTTTAACACGGGTACACACACTTTCCCTCTGTTTCTCCTTCTCCGGGAGAACATACGTAGACATATATCGCATAAACAAACTCAAGTTAGAGATTTATTTTTTCAACACGGATACACACACTTTCCCTCTGTGTCTCCTTCTCCGGGAGAACATACGTAGACATATATCGCATAAACAAACTCAAGTTAGACTTCTCTTCACTTTTATTTCCTTTTTTTTTCTATGTCCCTGCACCAATCTGGCAGAAAAAAAAATGGGCAGGAGGAGGAATTACAGGTCTGAGCGCTATAGGGTGACATAAATTGTATATATTGTAAGTCGGTTCACCTTGAGCAGGAATAGTTGGATTTCAAAGACATTCAAACACTCACCAAAATAGATAAAACTTATTTATTACCAGAGAGCGGATAGAACAAATTGTTGCTTCGCCATAAAAATCTGTATTATTTCTGGGCTGGTTTCTTTTATTCGGCGGCGTATTTCATTGCTCCGGCTTTAAAATGAATTCGTTAGCGAGGGGAGAAAACCCTCGTCTCTTTAATTGCGAGGAATATTTCTACCCTTAATGACAAAGACCGAGGTGCTATTTCACCGCCACTGCAAAAATCGTGGTGAATATTAATGCCAGAGGGTCAATTTTAGGGATTTATTCCTGTTTTGGTACTTTCGATATGGGAAATAGAATGTGTAGAGCAGGAATATATTGTATTTTTTTTTCCTGAGCCAGGAGATACGTTCTTGACACCTTTGTGCTGAAGAAATGTCTGATTTCTTTCAACTCCCTCTGCAAAACGCGACCCGATTTAGCGCTCAGCTCATTTCAAAGCCACTTTAAGCCAAGTTTAATCAAACAAATCGCCGAAAATCGAGGCAGAAAGGCAAAATTCTTTTCTCCCTCTCCTCGTTTTCTCACAACCCCATTTCTCAGAGTCGAAGCGGGTTGCTTTTTGGGTTGGTTTTTTTTTTTTTTACACCCAAATTCCGGCGGCCCCAGAGGTGGTTTAGCAAAAGGCAAAAATAGGAAGAATTAAAAGTGCGGGAGAAAATAAACCCGGCTTCAGCCTGGAGGGGAGGAACCTGGAAACTCCTTTTTTTCCCCTCCTATAGGCCCCCCCAGAGTAAAAAATAAAGGCGTAGCCTATATAGCATGGAGCGCTATAGGTTGTGGGCGCGTAGAGGTGTCCGCGGGTGTCCGCGGGCTTTGCGTGGCCTCCAACCCCTTCGGACCTGGCCAAAAAGGAGCTGCAGAAAGAGCGAGGTGAAAGGGGGGAGGGTTCCCGGGGGTAAAAGGGGGTGATGGAATAAACACAGAGTGGGAATAATTAGCAGCATTTATCAGCATATGGCCACCCACCCCACTCTGAAACCTTCCAGACCCTGGGAGAGGAAAATGAAGTACGTTGCAAGTAATTAGTTTTAAGCAAATCATTGCAAATGGAAACTTATAGGTAAAGCCTAATGAAGTGCAGGGCGGGGGGGCGAAGGTGGGGGGAAAGGCTCTTTTTTTATTGCTTGGTAGGTAGCAAGTAGACACAGCAATATTTTACTGTTGAGAGAATAAATTAATTAATATATCTGTAGCTAGCAACTCCAATGGCTCCATGGATGACTGCATTTAAAGGAGATATATGTATCCAGTCTCATTGGTGTTGTTAACAAGAGTGATAATAAAGATGAAAAGGATAAGAAAGATAAAAAGATCAGCCGGCTTGTACTCCTCACTGCGGCTAAATTGCGCGGATTTTCTAATGGCTGCGTCTTGTTGACTCTCCACAAACTCATCTTTTTTTTTTTTTTTCT
>NW_015091153.1:582853-583090 GCF_001431845.1 Calidris pugnax
TCTTTTTTTTTTTTTTTTTCAGCGTCAGACTTCATTAAGTGACTTTATTTTCATGTTGCTCAAATAGGAAATAAAGATACGCGCCCCTCGCCCCCCAATAAATCTCCTATTAACTATCCTTCCCTGCAGCCCAAGGGGAGGGGGAGGCTCGCTCTTCTCCCTGTTTCACATCAAAAAATGACTATTTTTGAAAAGAAAGTCTATTGCCTGCTTTAGCCAGTGCGGAAATGCAATTTC
>NW_015091153.1:583153-584036 GCF_001431845.1 Calidris pugnax
AAAATTTAGTGGCTGCTTTTGCCAGTGCGGAAATGTAATTTCCCCCCCCCCCCTATTCTTTTCTTGTACCAGAAAAATGCAGAAATCTTATATCTCCCCCAGTCAGAATAAATCACATTCAGCCCGCGTTTTGGCCGAGCTGGAATATGAGAGCATGTGCCTCAAATCCGCGTTAAAAATCTACCTGTAATTTTTTAAGAGAGTTTGTGCTTTAATTTTAGGCTCGGGTTAGCCAAACACTGCCACAGAGAACATATAAACCATCAGGATATCTCATTATAAAACCGTTTGCCAAAATTAATTTATTTCAAAGGGAAAGCGTATTAATATTCCATTTATATTTTTTTTTTTTGCAGCCACTGCACTCCTGTGCCTCCCAAACCTCCACGTCGGGTGGAGAAGTGTCGATAATTACGGAAAGTGTGGAAATTCATTTTCTTTTTATGATGAACCAGTAAACTATTATGAGGTGAGACGAGACGCTGCTAAAGGAGAAAGCATTTTAAAAAAATTAGGTATGGAAAAGTACAGTGTGAGACCCAAGGCAGCAATGAGGAATGTCGGGCAGACACCAGGCCCGGTAAAATGAAGGGGGGGGAGGAAAAAAGGAAAAGGGAAAAATAAAAAGGCCATACACCCCTCAAATCCAAATAATTTCAGGTAGAAATAATCTAAAATACTGTATTTTCCTAGACGGTGCGGGCCAGGGATTTTATTATTTTTTTTTCATCGCGGAAAAATAAATCCCGTGGCGTTTGGGGGGGATCTGGGGGAGTAAATGCGCGGGGGGGGGGGGGGGTTTGGGGGGCCCCAAAACTTCGGGGGGGGGTTTTTAAAAAAACCCGGGGGGGAAAACGAAAGCCTTTCCGGGTGCCCCCCCCCC
>NW_015091153.1:585245-585629 GCF_001431845.1 Calidris pugnax
TCCTCCTCTTTTCCCAGCAAGATGCAAGCCCGTCTGCCGTGGAGGAAATTAAACATCATAAAGAAAAGCCCAATTAAGGTTTAATGTCTGAACATTACCATTTCCTCCAGAAAACAATGAAGTTCGCTCGGTAAGGAGAGAGGCAGAGAGAAAGAAAAAAAGAAAAAGGGGGGTGGAGGGAGGGAGAGGGGCAGAATTTTTTGTCTCCAAGAGGGGAAAAATTTGGCATAGAGGGGTAACGATTAAATAAAAAAAAGGAGGGGGGGATTAGGTGGGTGTAGGAGATATTGGGGGTTGAACCAAGCTCGTCTGCGCTGGGAGCTGGGGGCAAATTGAGTCAAATAATGTGGATTTTAATGCGTGGGCAAAGCTGGTTTCTGCTGG
>NW_015091153.1:585800-586434 GCF_001431845.1 Calidris pugnax
GATAAAACCCTTTCCCTCTTGCCTTGCACTACGTGGGGCTCTCCTTCCCCTTCATCTCCCTTTCTCCTCCCCCCACCCGGACCCGGCTTCAATCTAAACTTTTGAATTCCAGAAACACAAAAAAAAATAAAAGAAAAAACCTAAAAAAATCCAAAATGGGGACGGGGCTTTAAAAAAAATAAATAAATAAATAAAGAGGAGAAGCCAACCCAACGCAACGGCGGAATCAGCCAAACCCACCGCGCTCGGGCAGTGGGAAAAGGTCCGAAAGAGGAAAAAAGCTTGGCCGGGGGGGGAATTTCTCCATGTCTGGGTTTGTGTCTTTGCACCCCACTGTCCCCCCCACCCTGAGCCCCAAATCCCCCGGCTCCTCTCCCCCCCATCCCTCTCTGTGCCGAGCCGCGACCCCCGTGAAAACGTGGAGATTCCCCTTTTCCAGCGTTTTTCGCTCGCTCTTTCTCCTCGAACAGACCGATCTGGGGTGGGGGGCGATGGGGTCCCCCCCCTCCCGTCACGGAGATGTGACATAGATGTGACAATGACCGTCTGAACAGCCCCGTAACCCCGCGGGGGGGGTGGGGGGCATCGCCCGGGCCCGCAGCCCGGCTTCCCCCCCCGGCCCCCGTCCCCCCCG
>NW_015091153.1:586559-593905 GCF_001431845.1 Calidris pugnax
ATTCCCCCCCCCCCCCGGTTCTCGGCCTCTGCCTTAGAGTCTGCTCAAGGGGTAAAAGGAATTCTGTGTTGAGTACTGGGAGGTGGCAGCGATGGATGGAAGGGGAATTAGTGCAATGGAGAAGACAATTTTGCTTGTGCTTGACTTCGTTGGACACGAAGAGGTAGTGATACAGTTATTTAAGCAAATCTGTGCCCTACGGGAGAGAAATCCCTAGCATTATTCCATCAGAGAGCAGAGATGGCTACAACACGGATTTTTCTGCTCAGAGTTCCGCGTTCTGTGGACTCACAATTTTGCAAGGAAGAAAGGAAGAGAGAAAAAGAGAAAGAGGGAAAAAAAAAAAAGAGGGAAAGAGAGAGAGAGAGAGAGAGAAAGAGAGAAAGAAAAAGATAAAGAAAGAGAGAAAGAAAGAAGAAAAGAAAGAGAGAGAGAAAGAGAGAGAGAGAGAAAGAGAGACAGAGAGAGAGAGAGAGAGAGAGAGAGAGAGAGAGAGAGAGAGAGAGAGAGAGAGAGAGAGAGAGAGAGAGAGAGAGAGAGAGAGAGAGAGAGAGAGAGAGAGAGAGAGAGAGAGAGAGAGAGAGAGAGAGAGAGAGAGAGAGAGAGAGAGAGAGAGAGAGAGAGAGAGAGAGAGAGAGAGAGAGAGAGAGAGAGAGAGAGAGAGAGAGAGAGAGAGAGAGAGAGAGAGAGAGAGAGAGAGAGAGAGAGAGAGAGAGAGAGAGAGAGAGAGAGAGAGAGAGAGAGAGAGAGAGAGAGAGAGAGAGAGAGAGAGAGAGAGAGAGAAAGAGAGAAAGAAAGAAAGAGAGAAAGAGAGAAAGAGAGAGAAATCACACAGGAGGGATTCGATGAGAGTCCGATTATTGGACAGGTTTTTAATTCATAATTTATCTGCTCTCGATACATGAGGTATTTTAAAGCTAGTACCTTATTAACGGAGATCTCCGGCTACATTAATTTACATATATATTCATTCCAACCCAATAAGGCACCAACAAAACACTCAACCCCCATCCTCGGTGAAGAAAAAGAGGCGAATATAATTTATTTTATTTTTTTTTTATTCTGCAGGGGAGTGAAGGAGCCGCGCTGCTCGCAGAGGGCAGAGAGGAAAGCAACTTCTTTAAAAGAGATTTTTTTGGTGCCCCAATCCCGCTCCCACCGACACTAAGAGATGGATGTGGGGGCAGATTTTATAGGCGAAGGGCCGGGAGTGCATATGGAAAGGCAGGTATATACATTAGCTCCATAGGTAGATGGAGAGGGGTGGACACGGGCATTTTCCACCTCCTGCTCCTCCGCCGGCAGCATTTATCTTCCAAAAGCTGCATAAGACGTTTGGAAAATGTCACCCCGTGAAACAGCTGAAGGATTTTGCTTCATTTTCTTCTGATTAATGCGGGGATGGAAGAGAGAGCCCAGCGCCGTCGCGCCCTCAACTGCGAATAATTGAAGTTTATCCCCATAAACTGTTGAGATTCGCCTTTGATCAATGGTTATCGGAGGGAAATACATCTAGGTGCTAGCTGCTGTGGAGAAAAAAAAAAATTAAAAAAATTTAAAAAAATAAAAAAGGGGACATGCGGGAGCCAAAGATTTAAAGTGCAATACTTGGAAATGATTTCCTGAGTATTTAAGGATTAAATACCGCGCATGCAAACGTGTGTGCGGTTTTAATAAGGCTGGGGGGGGATTAGCCGCCCACCTTCTATCCTGAACTCTGCATTTCGGGGCTATTTTCCTAATAAATGAGTTACCCGACAGAAACCACATTTTCCCCCGCCACAATTTCCGACTTTTTACACGGTTTTGCACATTTTAGTGGCGCTGCTAAAGTTATCAAGAGGGAATGTCTGGCGAATAAAGGAATTTTTTTTTAAAGGTTTGGGTGTGTTTTATATGTCTTCCTTTGTGTTTAAATAAGTATTTTTAGAGGTTTGGAAGGAGAGGGAAAAAGAGAGGGAGGCTGTGGAATAGAAATAGGTGTTGGTTAACGAGCTCCTCTGGGTTTCCTGTCTCCTCTGGGCTGAATTTCGCAGCGGAGCGAGTGGAACACGCTGGGAAGTTTGACTTGAATTCCCCTAAACCTCGCTTTTTTTCGCAGGCTTCACAGCAAATCCCTGCAACTGAGTTGGACAGGGCGGGGAAAGAAAATAAATAAATGGATAGAAACACAAGGGCATCGCTCTTCTCCCGACCTCAGCTGCGGAGAAGGTGGGGAAAGCCCCGTGGTTGATGAGAAAAGAAAATTAAGTGGGAAGGCCCATTGGCAAAGCGTTACTTATATTGGTTATTCTTACGCCCAACTCTTCTTAACGCCTCTTCGGCATCGCTTCTATTTGAACCGACACCCGCCGCACATTTTTACCCCAGACAGTCCCAGCCTTGCCTGCGGTTGGGAAGCATAGTTCAATCCGCTTTTATCTTGATTAAGTCCACATGATTTTGAACTTGCAGCTCAGGTCTAGAGAGATCTAAGTCATTTTTTTCCCCCCTCCCTTTGAATTGTTCGCAGCTTATATAGTTCTCTTTCGCAGCCTGGCCTCCAGCCAATTAAATTTATCTTTGCCATTTGGGGACAATAATATTTTCCAAGCGCTTCCCACTTGTAGCTATTGTCTCTCCCTTCAGATTTCCTGTACGCATACGCGGTGTCTAGTAATCTGTTTACTGGCCTGAGTTTCCTCTTTTTCTCTTCGATTATTTCTTTTTTTTTTTTTTTTAAAGTCCATCTGAGGAAGTAATTGTAGTCCCGTCGTAGAAGGGAGGGAAAAATCACTTTGAGAACATCTGATAGGCCAAAGTCATTAGACATCAGAAGTTTTGGAGCCCGTTTAGCAAAAAGCAAAGCCCTTTTCTGCAGCTGCCGGGAGATGCAGCTGCTAAAGGAGTGCTTTTTGGTGAGCACAGGTTGGCCACGCAGGTTGGAAAAATTCATTTCCCCCCTCTCCCCCCCCAAAAAAAGCAAACTCTGATCAACTGGCTGAAATAGGGAAAAGTTGAGGGTCTAAATAATGCATCTTGAGGTACCTTGAAAGCACAGCCAGTGGGTAACGTGGTAAGCCAGGTTGGTATAAAATCTATTTTTTTCTATTTTTTTTTCTTTTCTCCCCCCTCTTCCTTCCCCCCTTTCCCACACAACCCCCCGATTCAGTAGTTTCCCTACTGTAGGGGCTCGGACAAAGGCTTCTTTATGGCAATATTTACAGAAAAGGTTTTCACCGAAGTTGGGAGGTTGTGAACGAATTTACATCGCCTTGAGAAAACTCCAGCTTCGGGGGGAAAGGAGAAAAAAATAATATCTTCTCTCCCAATGGGCGAAAAAAAGAAAAAGAAAAAAAAAAGAGCAATGATTTATTGAGAAGAGTTCAAGTACAGGATTAACCTAAATCAAAATATAACTTCAGATGTTTACACAGATCAGCTAAAGCCAACTTTCACAACTCCGAGGTTTTGATTTTGGTACAACTGCTACGATGTTTTTTGGTCACGAAATGCCTCTAACATCCCCTTAAAATTCATGTTAGTAACGCAAAACACATCTTACAAGCCTTGAGCTTATTTGCCTGCTGAAAACGCTGTTAAATGTGTTAAGTGTTTGCATTATATCAGGCAAATGAGTGCGGAGTCCGGAGCAAAGTGGGGGGTGGCTTGGGCAGGGGTGGCTTGGAATTATTTTTTCTTTGAATTTTGCTGTTTCTACTGGACAATTTGGGTAGAAAGAAGTCTCGGGTGAAGATGCCGGGATAAAGCTGGGCATTTATATATATTTAATTGCAGAAGAGGCACAAGGAGCGATGAGCTCGGTGCTGCCGCCTCCTTTTCCTCCCCTCTGCCTGAGAAATAACCAAATAAAGGGGAGGAAAAATCTTCTAGAAGGGGCATTTTCATCTTCTACACACAGTCATATCAAAATCAACAAAATCAGACCTTTCCTCCCCCCTTCTCAAGTTCCCCATGACATTTTTTTTCCTTCCTTTAAAGAGCACAAACACAGCTTTTCTTTAATTTCCCCCCTCCCCACGCTCCAACCTTCTCCCATTCTCTAGGAAATGAAGCAGGTTTCAAAAATAAATGAAGAGGTAGAAAAGCTCTGGAAGCTTTAAGGCTATGCCTTAAAGTTATTTGCCTTTTTTTTTTTTTTTTAAGGGCAACCAAAAGGAATGCGAGCCGCCAGCCCTCATTCCGTTTTATGGTGGTCACTTTGGTGGTCAAATTCAAGTGCTGTGACTCCACAGCTGCCTCTTCTCCCCTTCCTTGCAGGAAGCAGGCAAATCCCATCCTTTAAACTGGGTTTAAAAACCAAAACGACACCAGGGCTGGGTTTAGATGTATTTACCTACCAAGAGCAATAAATTATTCCCGCACCTAGAGGAGAGACGGCGGGTTTTATGCCACACGGGTTTTTGTTGTCTGCTGTTGTGTTAGGGGGGGCTTTTTCTTTTTCTTTTTTTTTTTTATTTGGAGGTGTATGTGCTTTGTTTGGGGTTTAAAAAGCTCTTTGGATGTTGGAGGTTTTTTTCAACACCACGCTCTAATTCCTCCCCTGGATGCCAAACTCAGCGCCTACAGCCTCTATGGAATCTGGGTTGGAATGGATATACCAAAAATTGGGTATTTTAGAGCCTTTCCCCCTTTTAATCGGAGGGAGAAGATCCTCCACGCAGGTTGCAAACAGGAGGGAATTGGGGGGAAAAAAATAATTACGCTCATAAACAATAGCTTAACATTATTAGTTTGTAGTTAGTATTAATATTGGTCCATAAAAAGCCAAGTTAAAAGATCGCTGACACTTTAATTAAAAGTTTTGCCCAAAACGACGTCCAAGTCATAAAATAGGGCAGATTACAAACCTGAAGAGATCCATCTCTGCAGCCAGAGCTCTTGCCCCTGTATGTACATAAATATATATATATATATTCATCAGCCAAAGGGTGCATTAGAGAGGAAAACACAGCTCATTTTGGGATTACAGAGATATTTATATGTGTGTATATCTCTATCTCCACACACACGCATTGAGAGAGACTCACATGCCCCGATCCCTTATAAAAAGGGTTTTATGAGAACGGCTTTTTAAATAGAAAATACAAAGCTGGAGAAGGCAGGGAGGGGGAGACCCCGGGAATTAATGAGAATTAATGATCGGGGGTGCGTTGTTGCGTTGGGAGGATGAGGAAGGCTCCAAGTGAGGAAGAGCCCTCAACCTTATCGTGTGAAGCCGCCATGTTTCTCTTCAAGATTTTCCTAATAAATCCATAAAAACCCGGGCACAGCGCCTGATAAACATTAGAGTTTGGAAAGCTCTACTGAAAAATACCCGCTGTATTTTTTTTTGCTGAAATCCTTTGCTTTCTCCTCGGCTTCCAGGTACGGACTTGCGAGGCTGTTTTCTTCCATGAAAATAAACTTACCCCCCCGCCCTTTTTTCTTTTTTTTTATTTTATTTTTTTTTCCTAAAAATCTTACGTTGCTACAGAATTGCAGGATAATTATATTTTTAGCAGAGGCTCCGTCCTCTTGCTCGAGGTGCGTTTTCTTCCCCATTTCTCTACGTCTCGCCCAGGAATGAAGCAACCCCCCCTGATTAAAATGCAAACAGCAGGTTGGGGGGGGGGGGGGGGGTGGAATCTTAATAATATTTAAACAGAGCCCCCCCTGATTAAAATGCAAACAGCAGGTTGGGGGGGGGGTGGGGTGTTGGACATTAAATAAAATTAAATAGAGGAGAGCGAAGTGCAAAAGGAGGTGCCCAGGGATGCTCAGCACCAAGGGGGACATCCCCGAGCTGGGCTGGGACCTTCTGATGCTCCTTCTTGGTGAATTGGTTATTTTCGGGTGAATTTAGGCATTTTTATTTATATTTTTTTTCCGGGGAGCAAAGCAAAAAAACGGCAGCCGTCGATTTTTTTTCTTTTTTCTGCTCCTAAAGGCTCAGTGCTGGAAGTGCTGAGCTTTGCCTTATTTTTCCCCTTCTTGCTGTTCGAATTTACTGCAACTCGATTTGCCAAGATTCCCCTCTCCCAAAGCGTCTCCCTCTTTCCTTTTTTGTTGGGAAAATTCAGCCCCTCACCCAACACACCCCACGCTGGAGCTCAATTCGGGTTTATGTGCGGATAATTCAATATTTTTATTTGTTTTTCCTTTTGCTGGGCGTTTTAAAAGGGATCATTTCAGGGGAAAAAATTGCTTAAGTAGCATCCTGTAAAGAAAAGGATAAAAAAATGGGGGATGAGCTGCAATATTTTCATAAATAGGTGGAAGCGGCCGCCTCTGCTCGGCAGGGAAATATTTTCCACCTCAAACAGACGATTTCTAATCCAGGTGAAAACCCGATTAGCGCCCAATTGTTGCAGGCGATTTTGCTCCTTCGAGACTATTTGAAGGCGGCGGGAGAACCCCTCGGAACCTGGTAGCGCGGAAGTTACGCGTCTTTCAGGTGCACCTTTCCAGAGGGTTTGCAGAAGAGATTTTTAAATTTGTTTTCTCCCCATATAATTTTGAATAATTCTTTGCAAAACTCGGAAAATATCTGGCAGCACTTCGATATAGCTGGAGTGTTTTTTCGTAGGAAAATGCGGAAAGACAGAGAAAGAGGAGGCTCCCGGGGCACGGGGTAGAAGACAAATGACTTTAATAAGAATATCTTTTTTTAATTCAGCTGGAAGAATAAATGATGAGAGTATTGCTGAAAGTACATTCATTGATTGACAATAAACAATTGCATTAAATATTCAATATGCCCACTCTTACGTAATAAATATTTAACCGAACATTAAAGGAGGTTTTCGAATATTTATTAGACACTGACTTAATTCATTTGTTCTATTCCCTGATATATCGCTAATTCGATATCAAAAGTCATTAAGGCAGGCCTGCTTTAACTTTCCAGTTGGAAACTTTACACGATCCCCCCGCACACTGTCATTGCCTAAATGGTATATTCTCCATAAAGCATGCCAACTGGGTTGATGTATAGTGGACGTGCACACAGAGATCAACATAATTAGCGTATGTTAGAAGCTTGTTAATTAGCACCGACCCCCTCACTCCCAGATAGAGAGAGAGATAGAGATTTACTTCTAATTTCGGCAGCCCAGCTGTAGGAAGAGCTGGGCATTCCCGCCTGCAGGAAGGTTTGGAGAAATCTTGGAAAACTTACTTCTGCATCTCCAGCGATTTTATTGAGCTACCTACAGCCTATTCTAAGGATAGAAATAGCCGTGATAATAAATTATAATAATCAGCGTAATTAAAATATGCTTAAAAAAAAAAAAGGGTGGAAAAACACCGCTCGAGCTCCCTAAGACCCTCCCTCTCTCCCCCCCCTCCCCTCCACCTCCCCAGCC
>NW_015091153.1:594222-599427 GCF_001431845.1 Calidris pugnax
GGGTTTAATATTTTTCCTAGAACTTTTTTTTTTTTTTTTTTTTTTTTTTTTTTTTTTTTTTTTTTTTTTTTTTAAAAAAAAAAAAAAAAAAAAAAAAAGAGGAAGAAAAAGAAAAAAAAAAAGAAAAAGAGGAAGAAAAGGGAAAAGAGGAAGAAAAAAGAAGAAGAAGAAGAAGAAGAAAAAGAAGAAGAAAAAAAAAAGAAGAAAAAAAAAAGAAGAAAAAAAAGAAGAAGAAAAAAAAAAAAGGCAAGGAAGGAGGGAGGAAAAAAAAAGCGAGGAAGGAGAGAGGGGAGGAAAAAAAAAAAGCAGGAACTTCACAAGCCACCCCTTGTACTTGTTCTGCTGCGAAGGCTGGCGAGGGGTGTGCCTTCGGGAAAATGAATACAAATCTGCAATTGATTTTCATAATGTTTCTGCGGTGTTTGCAAACCAATCGTTTGAACCTCTGAGATCTTACCTAAGTGAACCACTCCTACGCATCTAAGTGCTCCAAACTGATATATGACAATATCTACTTTGGATCACGTGCCCGCCGGAGCGACTAAGACGGATAGCGCGTCATCTCGCCTTCCCAAATTTTTTCCCCTCCGCGCCTCGGATCCAAAACATCGAGCTATAGGAGCGAGAAAAGGAGAAAGAAAGATGTTTAACTCGGTGAACCTGGGCAACTTCTGCTCCCAGTCGCGTAAGGAGAGGAGCGCTGAGTTTGGAGAAAGGGCAGGTTGCGCTTCTAATCTCTACCTCCCCAGCTGTACCTATTACGTCCCCGAATTTTCAACTGTGTCATCTTTCTTGCCACAGGCCCCCTCTCGCCAAATCTCCTACCCTTACTCCGCCAACCTCTCGCAAGTGCAGCCCGTGCGAGAGGTCTCCTATGGCTTAGACCCCTCGAGTAAATGGCACCACCGAAGCAATTACGCCTCGTGTTATTCCGCAGAAGATCTGATGCATAGAGAGTGCATCCCGCCTTCCACCATGACCGAAATGCTAATGAAAAACGAGAGCGTGTACAGCCACCACCACCACCCCAGCTCCAACCACCCGGCGTCGACGGGATTCTACACCAGCATGAACAAAAACACTGTCCTGCCCCAAGGTTTCGACCGCTTCTTCGAAAACGCCTATTGCGGGGGGGAAAACCCACCCGAGACCTGCCTGCAGAAGGGTGAGGGCAAAGTGGAGGCAGAGTCCCAACCCCACGCACTGTCATCCCGCGGAGAGCAAGGGCTAGACCCGGAAGATGAGGAGGAAAACACAAACCCAGGCTCTTCAGCCTCGTCCTCTTCTGTCACCAAGGAAGGAAGCAAAAGCAGCAATTCGAGTAGGTAGAGCAGTAAATGGAAAGGTTAAGGGACTAGCCCGTGTGTTTTGTCGGTCAAATTTTATGTGGAGTTTTATAAGCATTCAAAGGATTTTATTATAACCTACAAAGCTCTTTCTTCCAACGAGAAGAATTTTTACGATGGGAAAAGCTCTTTGAAAAAAATGGAGATGTTAGGCGCAGACACAGTATCTTAGAGTCTGTGAAATTTTAAAAGCACACCATCGTGACAAATATTAACTTTGATCATGAACTTACACGGGCATTTTAAAAGGATTTGGTCCCGGGTTGCTGAGGGTAAAAGGCAATTGGGCAGAACACTACTTCAGCTGCCTGTGCTTTTCTTTTAGGCATTAGGATGCATGCAAAATGTTGGGGGGGGGGGCTTTTTTATTCATTTATTATTATTATTTTAATTAAAACTGTGTGTCGAGCCTTTTCTCCTGGTGGGGGTGCAGCGCTAAGGCGGGGGGGTGGGGTGGGTGGAATCTGCCGAATTTGCAGGCAAAGCTGAGCATTTTCTTCGACTTTGCTCTTTAAAGTGGCATTTATTCTCTTCCAAGCCTGGTGGAGCGTCCAGCTTTTGTCAGGAAGGGCTTTTACTTACGTGGTTGTTTGCTTGGGTCTTCTGGGGTGGTGTTATTTTATATTTTTTTTTTTTGCTTGCATTCACATTTTTTCTAGGCAGCCTTAGAAGAGCTTTTTTTTTTTTTTTTTTTTTTTGGGGGGCTTTTTTATTCATTTATTATTATTATTTTAATTAAAACTGTGTGTCGAGCCTTTTCTCCTGGTGGGGGTGCAGCGCTAAGGCGGGGGGGTGGGGTGGGTGGAATCTGCCGAATTTGCAGGCAAAGCTGAGCATTTTCTTCGACTTTGCTCTTTAAAGTGGCATTTATTCTCTTCCAAGCCTGGTGGAGCGTCCAGCTTTTGTCAGGAAGGGCTTTTACTTACGTGGTTGTTTGCTTGGGTCTTCTGGGGTGGTGTTATTTTATTTTTTTTTTTTTGCTTGCATTCACATTTTTTCTAGGCAGCCTTAGAAGAGCTTTTTTTTTTTTTTTTTTTTTTTTTTAAAAAAAAAAGGCTGAATCCAGGCAACTTTGCAAGTTCGCGTTGAGCGTGGGGCTCTTTTGGGAAGAGGGGAGGGTTGTTTTGTCTCCCTCTTCGCTTTCGTGATGCGAGTCCCCTTTTGCAGCTCAGATGCGAAGTTCTCTTTTTACTTTGATTCCTTTTTGCGTGTGTGGCGAGGACTGGAGTTAATCAAAAACTTATGCGGAACATAATATCTAGTTCCTCTAATTCCAACCTTGCTCATGCTGTTTCTATACAGATAACAGATTTGCAGCTGAGCGTGGGGTTTGGGGGTGGGTTGGTTAGGTTTTTTTCCCAGCCTCTCTAAACCCTGCTCCAGCAGCCTCCTGCCTCCTCTCCCAGGCTGTTCTTTATTTTATTTCATTTTATTTTTTAAAAAATATCCTATCTGCACTGAAAAAATGGCTGCGTGTGCCTGCGTTAAGCCCCGTGCAGTGGGAAAATAATTCCACCACGGTCCTTAAGACCCTGTGCAACCTCACCTCTGCTACCCCTAACAATAGGCGAACTGCTGGAAGATATCTCCCCCCCCGCATTAATAACTGAAGTTATTATCGGCTCCAATCTCTCTGGGAAGATGGGTCTGTGTCTTGTGTTTCCTTAGGATGTTTACCCTGCCTTCTGGTTCTTTTAAGGTGCTCCCAGAACGAGGAAGAAGAGATGCCCCTACTCGAAATTCCAGATCAGAGAGCTAGAGAGAGAATTTTTCTTCAATGTCTATATAAACAAAGAAAAGAGGCTCCAGTTGTCTAGGATGTTAAATCTCACTGACCGACAGGTTAAAATTTGGTTTCAGAACAGAAGAATGAAAGAAAAAAAATTAAGCAGAGACCGCCTGCAGTATTTCTCTGGAAATCCCTTGTTGTGAACATCTTTTGCAATCCCCTCTGCTGGCGAAGTGTATGTGTATCGAGAGGAACAGTTGCGAGCACGGGTCTGCCCTTTGAGTCGACAAAGCAACCTCAAAGTTTAAGCCTTTTCGTTACTTTTATCTCTATGTCTGGGACAGTGCTGAGTAACAAAAGGAGTGAGATTTTCTTTCAGTTCCCGCTTCAAGGACTTGGATTCCACGAACATTTTATTTAACTTTTTTTTTCTCTTTTTTTTTTTTTTTTCCTGAACAGGTTGGGATTCCCTTTTTTTTTATTATTATTATTTTTATTGTTGTTATTATTATTATTATTATTAACAATGTATTAGCCTTCTTTTTTCTCTTTTTTTTTTTCTTTTTGACCCTGTCCAGTTGAATAAATGGCAGTACTGTGTGTAACTACCCCGGTGATTGCAGTATGCAGCTGTGTTATCACAAGAGCGGCCAAAGTCTCCCTGTAGGATCAAATCACTTCATCTGGGGTGAGTGTGTGTGTGTGTGTGCGTGTGTGTGTGTGTGCGTGTGTGTGTGTGTGCGTGTGTGTGTGTGTGCGTGTGTGTGTGTGCGAGCACACACACAGGCATGTGTGCCCTCCTAATGTGTGTGTGCACACTCACACCCACCCCGCTCATCTGTGTCCGAAGGAAGATCATTGTTTCCACCTCCTCCATCCACCCTTTCTATCTAAAAATATATATATGCATATATAGATAGGGGAGGTTGTGCCTATATATCCATATATATATTCTCTGCGGTATCATTTTCCCATTTGGAGTCGGGAAAGGGGGGAAATCCAGGAGAAAACACATTTGCAATAACTGTCTCTGAAAGAAATGGTTTGTAAATAAATTTCGTAGTGCTCTTTATTTTTTTTTTTTTTTTTTCCTGGAAATGGGAGACGAGGAACAACACAAAAAAAAAATCCTGAAAAAAATCATAATTAAAAAAAAAAAAGACCCCTCTTTGTGTATGTAAAGTGAGTCCCCGGGATACTCTGTGAAATTCTGTGGCAAATAAAGACATTGCAAGCTGTTCTACATTATGATTTTATTTGACCATTTTATTAGAATTTCCCCTCTTAAAAGCCTCTTTGCGGTCATTGTGGTGTGGGGTTTTCTTCTCCAGGAGTTCCAATACCTGAACGCATATCAGAAATATCACCATCCATATTCATGGGGGCTGGCTGCGATCTGCTCTGGGAGGACTGGTGTGAACCTCAACCCTCCACCTTGGAGCCCAGGTTTTGGGGGGGAATCCATTGGATTCGGCAGCGAACTGAAATTTATAGGATTTTTCTTGGCCCAGTCATCCCACCCTCAGTTTGGCTCCAGATGCCCTTTCGCTGTTTTCCGGTTGTAGTTAATCTTTTTTTTTTTTTTTTTTTTTTTTTTTTTTTTTGAGAAAAATTTTTTTGCCTTTTTTTTTTTTTTTTTTTTTTTTTAAAAAAAAAAATATATAATTAAATAAACAAAAATGAATGAATCCAGGAATTCCGCCGAGAAAGGAGCTGCGTTTCCATGAGTCAAGGATACCTTATACCTACAAAGCACAAATGCAAAGTCAAGTCCTTTAAATTCCTGCTTAAGGAAAAACAAGTTCAACTCCCAGGCACGGGGCATAAAAGTGATTTTTTTTTTCCTTCCCCCCTCTCCCCCCCTTCTTTGCACAATGACTTTTTTTTCCCTCGCAGTGTCCGAGAGCAACACACCGTTGTCGAGGACAAAGAAATCCCGAAGATGCCGTTGGTGACGGTGGTGCATGGATTTTATTTTATTTTCTTTTATTTTGTGCGTGTGTAAATACAATTTGGAAGGGTTTCGGGGGGTTCTTTTGGGGCAGAAGGGGGTGTATTTGAGGGTTCCCATCGGGATGCCCTCCTGCTTTCTGATGTGGAGCGATGGGATTGTGCATATGGAGGAGGGTG
>NW_015091153.1:599783-600353 GCF_001431845.1 Calidris pugnax
CCGAAGTCAAATGGAGAAGACGAAGATCGGAGCCATCTTCCTGGCAGATGGAGCTGAGCGCCGGGACCGGCCCGAGGAGGGGGCTTTATCTTCCACCGCAAAAAAAAAAGCATTGACAAGCAGAGGGTAGCTCTGCAATTAATAAAGACCACAAAAACGTTTTCCAACTCTGAAATTGAAAAATGACTTCAGAAATGCAAATAGTGGAAAAAAAAAAAGGGGAAAAAAAGGGAAATAAAAAAAGAAAATATCTAAAAAAAAGGACCAAAAAAAAAAAAAGAAAAAGAAAAAAAGCACCTTTCTTTAATGAGTGTTTGCCAAACCTTCCCAAGGTTAGGAAAACTAAAGAGAGGTGCAATAAGGTGAATATCGGGAGGTCAGAAGCGGCAGTTAATGCTCCGTAACAGCGGCGGCTGTCCGGACAAAAGCGGCTAGTCTAGACATTGTAATAAAGACTGCGGCACTAAACAGCTTAATTTTTCTTAATTACCCCGTCTGGCTAAAGGAAAAGACTTCCGCAGTAAATAGTAAACAAATAAGGGAGTCTTGCCCAGGGAATTTTTTTTTTTT
>NW_015091153.1:600451-601482 GCF_001431845.1 Calidris pugnax
GGTGGGGTGGGGTGGGGCGCGTGGGGGGGTGTCGGGGTGAGGAGAGGGTTGGTGTGGGCTCGGGGGGTGGCTAGGATGCGGTGTGCTGTGGGAAGCTAAGCAGGGTCGGGCCCGGTGGGCAGTTGGATGGGAGGCGTCCCCGGAGTGGCGGGGTCGGTGGAGTTTTGGCCTTTTTTGGGGGTGGGGATGGTTGTTTTGGGGAGTGGGTGTGTGGGTTGTGGGTGAGTTTTGTGGGGTGTTGGTGGTGTGTGTGTGGGGTAGGTGTGGGTCGGGGTGTGGGGACACCCACATTTTTTCCCCGAAAAAGAACCCCCCGAACTCTAATTTTGAACCCCGCGTGGCGTTTATGACGCTTAATATTTAACTCAGCTGAGCAGCGTTTAATGCATCTCGAAGCAGGTTTAACACACACGGCGCACACTCCTTATTATTGTTATAAACCTTTTGATATCTTAACGCATGAAAAGTTTTTATAACTTTGTTTGGCGTAAAAGTTTTACAAGTTTTTCCTCTTCTTTTTTTTTTTTTTTTCTTCTTTTTTTTTTAAATTCCCAGCACGCATTTAGTCTTTTCCATCAACTTTATTCCTACCTCGGGTGTCCATCACAATAAAGCCTCCCTCATAGGCTGGGGAGCTGGCTCTGTGCTCTACGTTAATGACACCCAGACTAATTACGAAGGCCCTTTCCTCGTGACGTACGAACACACCAACCCAACCTGTTTCCTATTGCTCCCTGGATTTCATACACAACATCTTGGAAGCAGCTCTGGGGGACTTTGTTGTGAAATATTGCAGAGAGGGAAGGAGGCGAAGGGGGCCGGCTTCTAATTGGCTTCTTGCGGGATAATCATGTTCACTTAGGTTGGCTTCTATACAAAGCAGATGAATTCCATTTTTGGAAAAAAAAAAAGAAAAGGAAAAGAAAAGAAAAATGAATTCCATTTTTGGAAAAAAAAAAAAAGAAAAGGAAAAGAAAAAGAAGGAAAAGGAAAGAAGGGGGGAGAGAAAAATAAAAAAAAGGGGGGGGGGA
>NW_015091153.1:601577-602860 GCF_001431845.1 Calidris pugnax
AAAAAAGAAAAAAGAAAAAAGAAAAAAGAAAAAAGAAAAAAGAAAAAGGAAAAAGGAAAAAGGAAAAAGGAAGAAAGGAAAAAGAAAAGAAAAAAGAAAAGAAAGGAAAAAGGAAGGAAAAAGAGGGAAAATAAAGGAAAAAGGAAAAAAGAAGGAAAGGAAAAAGAAAATAATGGAATAAAAGGAGAAGAGAAAATAAAGGAATAAAAGGATAAAGAAAAAAGGAAAAAAGAGAAAAAAAGAAGGAATAAAAGACAAAAAAGAAGGAATAAAAGAGAAAAAAGAAGAAAAGCCAAGAAGCTTGGTTGGGAGGGGGGGTCTGTAAGAGCCGCAAATGCTGGATGAGAGTGTCCAGAGGTTCCCGTGGTGTCGGACGGGGCTGCGCACCCCCGGGCACCCACCTGCACCCACCCCACCCCAGGCAGCCCCTCCCGCGGGGGCCGGCGCAGGAGCGCGTAAACTTGACTGTGTGATAAGGCGAAAAAAAAAACCCAACCAAAAAAACCAACAAACCAACCCAAAACCCTCCTCGGTGGCTTGTAAATAAACAACTTCAGCTGAAGCACTCAGCGGGAGCGGCACACAATAGCCACGAGGGGAAAATCCCTCCTTTTTTTTGGACCGTTTTCCATTTTTTCCTCCCGGGTTTGACGTTGGTTTGCGACTTGGCCAGAACTGGGATTTTCGGGAAAAAAAAAAAAAAAAAAAAAAAAAAAAGCAAGAAGAAAAAAACAGTGGTTTTAGTTTTTGGTGGGTTTTTTGGGTTTTTTCTTTTTCTTTTCTTTTTTTTTTTGGCAAGTGGACTCGAATGGACCATCAATTGAGCTAATCCTCGCCTGTGGATCCCGGGGTGAATTCATTTATTTGCGGAGCAGGAACTTTTATAGGAGCAATAGCTGGCCCCGACGGGGAGGCCGGGCTGTCCCCAAGTCCTGGAGCCCCCTCCCGGGGACCCTGGTGGCCCATAACCTTGGCGAAAAGGCGATTAAATTGGTTCTCCTCAAGCACCGCTCTGCCGAGGGGGGACCGGCGGCGAATTTGCTGCTGAAATATTGGAAAACCACCGGCAAAAGGAGGAGGGAGGGGAAGGAAAGGAGAGGAGGGGAGGGGGCGGGGGGGAGAGAGAACTTTGGGGGAGGAATTGCGGGTTTGAGGCAAGGCGTGAGAGAGCTTGCGGTTTTTAACACACCCCCAGAGGAAAATTAAAAAAAAAAAATATTAAAAAAATTTTAAAAATTATAAATACCCCCTTACAAATAACTAGATCCCCTAAATAAATTAGC
>NW_015091153.1:602870-605351 GCF_001431845.1 Calidris pugnax
ATTTCCAAAAAGAAAAAAGCCCTCTATAAATAAAAAGCCCCCCATAAATAAAGCCGCCCGTAAGTAAAGCCCCCCATAAATGAATACCTGCGCACAAAATAACCCCCTAAAAACACATAACCCCCCCAAAAAATAGCGGCGGAGGGGGGGGATGTATTAAAAAAATATGAGTTATCTTATTTTGCCCCAAAATGGCGGCTCATTAAGGCCTGGCTTCTCCGCCTTCCCTAAAGTTGGGGGATCCAGGGATGCGCAGCACATGTTGGCTGGAAGCACGTTCCTCTGCTTTTGATAACTTCTAAATTACAACATGAAACCACGAGAATGTGGTTTGCAACCTCATAAGGCGCTTTTTCTTTTTTTTTTTTTTTGATTTTTTTTTTTTTATCTGGAGTTGAGGAATTAGGCTGGAACATATTGCTGATGGAGGCCATAAAAAAACTTTATTCATTTTGGAAAGGAAAAAAAAAAAAAGAGGAAAAAAAAAAAAAAGAGGGGAAGACTTAATGTAAACATTACAATTGTTTATGTGCTACAAGTAGCAGAGTAAATTCGTTCCTTTTAATTGTTAAAAAGCGGGCTCGTTCCTCGCTTTGAATGAAGTGATACATGCTCCAGGAGAAAAATCTGCAGTTCTCTGCTTTAAAGATGTTGCTTGATCCAAACCGTATGTGACGGCTCCAAAAGCTGAAACTCTTTTGGGGTTTTGCGAGGAGCGTGGGATGAGGGAGGCGGGGGATGCCCGAGGTTATCTCTCAGGCCGAGGGTTTGCAGGTATGGCAAAAAAAATATTTAAAAAATTAAAAATATAGATAATTACAGCGGGTTTTTTTAAGCAAAATTCTCTCTCTGCACATCTATCTCTCCCCACTCTCCACCTCTGCGGCGGTGCCCGTGTTTGGAAGGGAGAGACCCTCAAATTGCAGCGAATCCAGCCAAATAAAAAAGTCATTTATGTCCAGCTTATTTCCCCGCTGTAGGTGTGAAATTTGTATTTATTCAGATTTTTTTTTTGTGTTTTTTTTTTTTTTCCTCCCCAGTCGCTCTTTTTTCTTTCTCAAGGAGAAACGTGAGTGTTAATCGCCCGTCCTCGCGGTGTTCTCCATATTCTGTGAAAACTCCTAATTGAAACAATAATGTTTATTTTGAAGCTCTCAGCAGAGCGGCGCTGCCTCTTCAAAGACGCCTGGTAAATTATCAGCGTTTTGACAAAAGTTTGAAAGAAATCATTTTCCTAGCCTCATATGTGAAAAATAGGGATTCTTTGAGGTTTGCTCTTCACTTGCGGGGCAGACCCACATTTTAGCACGTCCTTCATTGTTTTCAATTTTTACCTTTCATCGTTACTCTTCGCCTCTTTCAACTTCACTCTTTTTTTCCCATTATTTTTTTTTCTTTTTTAACTTTATAAAAGGGGCTCTCCAAAATCCACATTGCCATCCACCGCTCGCTGATTTTGCAGCTTAAAAAAAAAAAAAAAAGCCGCAGCGGAGCCACCAGCGATTCCCAGACCAAAAAAAAAAAGGGGGAAAAAAAAGAAAATAAATAAAATAAATCCCCAAAACCCTCAATCACCTTTTAATTTTCCAAATATGCAATAATCGACATTTCCAGAGCTCCCACATGGATTTTCCCACCTCTGCTATAAATAATTTTATCCTTTTTTTTTTTTTAATTTTTTTTTTAGGGGAGGGAGGCGTAATATTTAAGTTTGTTAACGCGGTTGGAAAATTAAAGGAAACATTTCAGCACTGAATCAACTCCTCGGAAATCTCCGTGTCACATCATTGCGCTCTGTCACCCTGCCTGCTCTTGCTTTATGTATGAATTACACTTTCCAAATTTCGCCTTCCTGATCAAAGGGAGAGGGAAAAGGGTCCAAAACTCCATCCAGTCCGTGGGTGCTATGTTGGGGGTAGAAAAACCCGAGCGCGGTTTTCACTACCACCTCAAGGAACATAATATCATTCCATAATTCTTTGACTTAAGTTACTCAGAAAGAAGGAAGCAGGGTAAGAGGGATTGTAAAGTTTGATAGATTTCTTGTGGTGATAGTTTACAGTTTCTAAGCCAACATATAAAGGCGTGGGTTTTATTTTTGCATCGCTGTTATTGTACTCCAGTGTACTTTGTCATAAATCAGAATTATTTCCGCTACAACACGGGGCATAATACCGGGCAGAAATACAAATTTAAGGTAATCATTAAAGTGTTGCTACCAAATACTTCCTCCCAGCGAAAATGAATGTTTGTCATAAAAGTGTAAGAAAACTTGGTCAAAAATACAATGGGCGTAAGAAGCGCTTTCTACACATAACTCACGGTTAAATAATTAGATTGAAAAGGGGGACAGGTAAAATATTCCGGGGAAGCCTGAGAGATGCTTTGTCTTGGAAATTGTAGACATTTATATACTCCTCGGGGTGATGAGCAGAAGAGGGGGTTTTCTGGCATCTTCCCCCCTCCTCTCCCCCCCCCCCC
>NW_015091153.1:605551-608853 GCF_001431845.1 Calidris pugnax
TGTTTTGGTGTGTGTGTCTTGGAATTCATTGGGTAAAACCCCTTGAACTGGCCCAAAAAGGCCAGGTTGAACCCACGCTGGGGAAGCGGGGGGGGAAGCACCTTTCTAGGAAATGCTGGGGGGGACACGACACGAACATCCGACCTGCATATGGTTCCCCTAAAAGTGTGTAAAATTCAAAGTAGGTTATTAAAGTCCTTACCACGGGTAGACTCTCTCCTTTTAAGTTTTAATAGCATTTGTTCGTATTTATTTTCTGCAATTAGAGTAAAGCATTTTTCCCAACGGGGGTTCCACTTAGGCTGATGAATTTTATTTCTCCTTCCATTAATGACCCATGTTTATCATACTTCTAATTATTTTTAACTTTAAACAATATTCGGTCTCCTGGAGACGCCTCAGCGCTGCTTCCCAACGTCAACTTTCTTTTCCCGTGGCCAAAAAACCCCATTTCTCGGTGAAGTTTCGAGACACGTCCAGGTCATATTTTTATGAAGAATCTGATTTTCTGTTTCCTCAGCTCCCTTTTTTTTTTTTCTCCCGAAGATGCTGATGAACAACTCGCGGAACAGGCTGGAAACCCTTCAAACGGTAGCTTGGGCTGGCAAAAAACTGGTAAACAAAACGCCTGCGAACGGTGTAAATCTTTATTTTATACTCACAACATTTACACTTTCATAAAAGATGAGGTTTCCAGCACCGGTTTTGGGTTGTTTTGTTTAGTTGGTTGGTTTTTCCCCCCCCCTCCTCTCTCCAACAACCTGGATGGGGAGGTTTGCTCCGAGATGCTCTTGCGAAGCGCCTGGTTCCGCGGAGAAGCAAATTCCAATTATTTCATGTCAGGGTGCAACTCCTTCATCTCGCCTTGGACAAAGGCACACTCCAGAATACAGGGTGGAAAAAAAAACCCCAACTCCCCCCTCCTTCCAAAAAAAAGAAGAAAAAAATTTAAAAAAATAAATCAGGAAAACATATTTAATCTTTAGGTAGACAATAGAGGAAACTATGAGGTCAAATTTTGGTGTACCCCCAAAAAATGCACATGTGTAACTGTTTGACTGAGCGGCATAAATTATTGGCCACATCAGCTGCAAAAATAAAGTGGAAGAAGGGGGGGTAAAAAATCAAACCGGGGGAAAAAAAAAAAAAAAAAAAAGCAGCAATATAATACAAAATTGCGTTGGTCTTTAATTTCATCACCTATAAATGAGAAAATATTGGCTCCCACACTAAAGTTTTATTCTTTGCTTATAAATATTATGTGGAATTTTCGTTGGATATCATAAAACTGAACGATTTCTATCAAACTGTTTTAAAAAGACCTATGCAGATAACACAAATAGAGGCAATAAAGTGGCAAATAGCTTTCCAGGGGGAACCAAATGGCGTCTGAAGCCTACGAAAGCTTTTACTCTGCTGGAGAAGGGGGCACACGAAATGGGATTATCCACTTTTAGGCTTTTTCGGCCTAAGATATTGAAACTTGTCCCGCTTGATGCGGAGAGAAGACCCGCAAGGCTCTTGAAAGTTAAGTCGAGGGGAATTTTACAGCCCTGCTTTGGAAAATCTTTGGGAAAACAGGTTTGCAGACGTGAGAATATTTAAGCAGGACTTTGCTCTAAACCGTTACAAATCACCCCAAACGGTCAAGTTCCACTTTCTCTGCTCCAATGTACTTTTTTTTTTTCTCCATGATTTTGTTCCCTTTCCTTCCCAACCCCCTTCTTTTTCTTTTCCTCTTCTTTTTCTTTTCCTCTTCTTTTCATTTTTCCTTCTTTTTCTTTTTTTTTTTTTTGTTTTCCCCCTTTCTTGTTTTTTAATGAAAGGTGGCGTTTTCTTTTTGTTTCCCTTGATAGTGACTCTGAACCCGTCTCTTTCTAATCGTAATGATCTTGAAATTCCGGGCTATCTCCCTTTTTATTTATTTATTCGCCATTGCCCTAATCCGCCGCTTCACCTAAAATCAGAGTTCACCCACCAGCATTGCAACACGCCGGGGAAAATAATGAAAAACAAAACCAAACACACTATAGAGCTTAATTACTACACGATTTAGAAAATAATAAAGAAAATAAAGTCTGGGGGGAAGGGGGGTCGATAACCACGAAGGTTTACATTCCGTCGCGTTTAAGACATCAAATCCTGCTCGGAGATTTAAAATTTCAAAGAAAACAACAACTTGAGCTGCCATCGCAGCGAATTGCGCCACGAAAGAGAAGAGAGGAAATATTGGAGAGAAAAGTAACTTTCCAAGTGAAATCACCCCAGGAAAAGAAAAATTTCAATAAAATAAAATAAAATCCGGACAAATCGGGAGAGTTTCAATTTGGGAAGCTTTCTGCAGGGTATTTAGTGAGTCCCAGGTTGGATTTTTCTCCCCCCCCCAGTAGATATTTCCCAGAGAGAAAGAAGTAGCAGCCGGGGAGACAGACAGACAGACAGACGGGAGGGGAGAACACCCACCACAGCACCGCACTCTTGCAGTTCACCCTCTGAAAGTCGCTCCCTTTTCACAAATTCGACCCCTTTTTTTCCTCTCCACGAGGAATTTTTTTTTTTTTTTTTCTCTTTTTTTTTTTTTTTCTCTTTTTTTTTTTTTTTCTCTTTTTTTTTTTTTTTCTCTTTTTTTTTTTTTTTCTCTTTTTTTTTTTTTTTCTCTTTTTTTTTTTTTTTCTCTTTTTTTTTTTTTTTCTCTTTTTTTTTTTTTTTCTCTTTTTTTTTTTTTTTCTCTTTTTTTTTTTTTTTCTCTTTTTTTTTTTTTTTCTCTTTTTTTTTTTTTTTCTCTTTTTTTTTTTTTTTCTCTTTTTTTTTTTTTTTCTCTTTTTTTTTTTTTTTCTCTTTTTTTTTTTTTTTCTCTTTTTTTTTTTTTTTCTCTTTTTTTTTTTTTTTCTCTTTTTTTTTTTTTTTCTCTTTTTTTTTTTTTTTCTCTTTTTTTTTTTTTTTCTCTTTTTTTTTTTTTTTCTCTTTTTTTTTTTTTTTCTCTTTTTTTTTTTTTTTCTCTTTTTTTTTTTTTTTCTCTTTTTTTTTTTTTTTCTCTTTTTTTTTTTTTTTCTCTTTTTTTTTTTTTTTCTCTTTTTTTTTTTTTTTTTTAATCCTGCACAATACCACACATGCCATTTTAGCCCAGAAACTTAAGACAGTTGGGGAATGAAAGTGGATAATTAAAAAAAGCTGTCTTCGCAGAGTCAGGGAAGGCGAAGCTGCTTTGCTGCGGGGAAAAAAAAAAAAAAAAAAGATAAAAAGGAAAAAAAAAATTTTTTAAAAAAAAGGGGGGGGAAAAAAGGAAAACTAGGGTTTAATCA
>NW_015091153.1:609017-609302 GCF_001431845.1 Calidris pugnax
AATTAAAAAAAGCTTTATTCGCAGAGGCAGGGAAGGCGAAGCTGCTTTGCTGCGGGGAAAAAAAAAAAAAAAAAAAAGGATGAAAAGGAAGAAAGAAATTATTTAAAAAAAAAGGGGGGGAATAAAGGAAAACTAGCGTTTCATCAGCTTTTTCTTCATTAAAAAGCTGCTTGGGAAACATCCAACCTGCTCTAAGGAGCTTCAGGGTTTCGGGGAAATGCCTGGCTGAAGGGTCTCTGATTTTTTCCCCCAATTCCTCCCCCCCCCTTCTCTTCCCACATCTCT
>NW_015091153.1:609545-612045 GCF_001431845.1 Calidris pugnax
TCCACGCGTGGCTCCGTAGGTAAACAAACGGGCGGGCGGGGAGCGGGGGGGGGAGGGGGGGGTCTCTGCCTTTGTTCAACGTGAAGGTCCCGGCCCGGTGCTGGCAGATGTCGCTGTTGCTCCACGGTGACGCTCCCGGTCCCGCCAACTTGACCCCCGTGACGTCGTCCCCGTCTGAATCATCAAGGCCATTTTCAATCCTCATTGGCCTGGGCGTCACGTGGGGGGGTGGAGGGGGGGAGAGCGATGCGTGGATAATTATGGTTGCTTGATATTTTTTCCCCCCTTAGAAAAAAAGATGTCAGCCCCTGGCTGGAGTATTCCTCCTTAAAAACCCTCTCTGAAAATGTCATGTCCCAACAATGTGACTTCTAACTCCTTTTTGATGGACTCGTTGGCCGGGACCTGTAGAGGGGAGAATTATTCCTCCAGCCAAGGGATGTACATGCAGCCTGGGAGCGATTTCAGCTGCGGAGTCATGAGGAACTGTGGAATTATCCCGTCTCTTTCCAAAAGGGACGAGGTGAATAGCGCTACCTTGTCTCTCAGCACCTATCCATCTTACCTTTCTCAGCTAGACACTTGGTGTGACCCCAAAAATACGTACAGGATCGAGCAACCTGTTGCAAGACAGCTCCCATCCTGCTCCTTCCCAACCAATGTCAAGGAAGAGAATGTTTGCTGTATGTATAACGCTGATAAAAGGGCAAAAAATGCCACAGAGACAGCCCTCTACCCCAACCAAATGCCTGAGTCTTGCCTAAATGACCATGAAGTCCCCGTTCCTAGCTACTACCGAGCAAGCCAAGGTTACCCCTCCATGGAGAAGACGTCAAACTGCAGCAATCCAAATGAGTTTGAGGCAAGTTTTGAATCCAGGGCGAGCCTGAACCCAAGGAATGAGCATCTGGAACCAGCACCACCACCTCCTCCACCTCCTCCGCCGCCCCCGGTGGCTAAAGTGAGTTTTCCCGAAAACACAAAAACAGATAATACTCAGAACACATCCACGAACGAAATTAAAACAGAAAAAAGCGCCCCAGCACCCAAAATAAGTCCTTCGGAAGCAGAGAAGGAGCTGAATAAAAACACTGACACCAGCACTGACAATTCTGACAATGAAGCAAAAGGTAAGGGAATCATTCATTACCAGTAGCTAATTTCAGCAGTTAGTAATCATCCATAGCTAATAAGAGCAAGAGTAATGCGAATATGCAGTAATGTGCTCGCTAGCCTGCCAACTTCTCCTCCAGAAATTGGCACCATAATGTTCTGTATTGTTGCTGGCTTTTGGGGGGGAAAAATGTTGTGGTTGTTGAAAAAAATATATATATATTAGAGTTGAAAAAAAAAACCCGAGGAGAGAGCTATTAGAGAACTCGTCCTTTGGCTGTTTGTATGGAGGAATCGTGCTGTGCATGTACTTATTAAAAAAAAAAAAATATATATATATATATATATATATATATATAAAATTGGTCCTTGCAATCAAGGCTGCGGAATGTAATAAGACGAGATGGTTTTGCTCTGGAATCGCGGAGATTTCGGGTCTTGTTTATTTGGGGGCGAGAAGGAGGGGGGGGTGTTTAGGGGATTTTGTGGTTTTTAAGGCAGACGAACCCTGTCTTGGTTTGATTTTTTTTTATCCCTTCATGTCGCTTTCTGTGCAACTGCTTTATTTCCGCGTGTTGAACCGATTTGTCTCCTCTGGCTGCGCTCGGTGTTAAAGTGGGGTGAAAAAAATTGAGTCTAATTCGCAGTCGCAAACATCTCAGGCTGGAGTTGTGGCTCATTTTAGGGCTTGGAAGCTCGTTGGAAGACTCAAAGAGGGGAAAAAAAAGCTTCTTTTTTTCTTTTCTTTTTTTTTTTTTCTCCTTGGCGAATTGAGGTCTTGTTTGCGAAGCTAAAAAATGTTTCTGTGTGTTGAGCAGATGTTTTAAGTTTGGGATTGTCTGAAAAGAGGCTTCCATTGAACGCGTTTTATTTTTCACTGTAGGGACCGCATATGGCTTGAAATCTCTGTCTGTGTGAATATTGGGGTTTGCTCCTCTCCTAATTCCAAGCCGCGTGGATTCGGGGGGTTCTTGGGGGTCAAGAAGTGAGGATGATGTGAAGGGCTGGATTGAATTTCCCGAGGAAAAAAAAAATAAATAAAAAAAGTTGGGAGCGAAATTTCCTTGGGAGCAAATAACTGCTGAGATCTAAGCGAGGCGTTGCATGGTTTGCCTGTGGTATGTGGATTAAAATATCCGCCGTGTGTCAGGGTCTGTGCTATAATTAGGGCTCCAGCAGCAGGAGGATGGGGCTGGGGGCTGTGGCGTTGTGTGTGCACGCAGGGCTACATGCGTGTGGGTCGTGTGTGGACCCCCATGCACACACGCCTCGGGTGTGTGGCACCAGCAAAACCTGTCCTCTGGCGTTTCCCCCTCCAAAATTGGCCTTTTTAAAAGCAGAACCCAGCAACAATTCTTCTTTATTATTATTTTCTCCCTTTTATTTT
>NW_015091153.1:617441-620671 GCF_001431845.1 Calidris pugnax
GCCTCCAAAAACATCAGGGATAAAATTTAATAACCCTTTTTCTTTTTTTCCATGCTCTAATCGGGGTCTGGGGTCTCACTTTCAAGACCAGGGTTCCTGTGTGGCGGCTGGTTCAGCCTGGATTATCAATTACTTTCTAGTAAGGACACGTATAAAAGCTGAGTAACTGTTGATGAAGAAAATCAGGCGTCTGTGTTACATGAGAGTGTCTCTCTTGGGCAAAAAAAAAAAAAGAAAAAAAAGAAAAAAGGGTTATTTTACCTCCTTCTTCCCCAAAAAAATGCGCTGTAAAAGTTGGGAAAGTTCTATCTGCGTCTGAACGTTTCAATGAGAAAAAGGGGGAATAAAAGAGGGGAAAAAAAAGGAAAGCGAAGAAAATATCAGTGGAGTGAAAAGGTCCTGTGCGACGTGAGGGGCTAGTGATGTTTGTGAAATGGCAAGAAGAAGGAGGCGTAAATATGCGGAGGGCAAAATAGAGGAAATAGAGAGGGAAATGCGCTGAGTGCTCTGCAGAGATTTGTGTGTTGTGATACCTCAAAAACCCCGAGTCCGGCGGGTGTTGTCTGAGGTTGTTGGGTGTTTTGGTCTTCGGGTGGAAAAGCGCAGGTTGGCGTGGAGAAATAAAGTCTTAAACTCGGAATATTTGGCTTTTTTTTCTGAGGAAGCAAAATGGCAGGTTTTCCCAAGGCAGGTTCGGCTCTGGCGGGAATGGTGTATTTTGGGATTGTATTTATTTTTTTGCTGGTGGATTGTGATATTTCGGGTTTGGTTTGGTTTGTTGGTGTGGTTTTTTTTCCCTAGGCTTTGAGTTCATGTTTGTGAGCCTCGGGGCAAAGTTTCTGCGCAAAGAGAGTATTTCGATTGCAAAAATGGCACATGGACGGGCGCTTGGTCGGAATGTTATAACCCAGAGGAGAATAAAAATCACGTGAATTAATGTGTGGTTTTAAGCGTCGGTTTGAAAACATGTCGCTTTGTGTTGTGTGCTGTGTTAAAGATGCGGGATTTGAAGTGTGGAAAAGACGAAATACTCGCTGATTTGCTTCAAAGCGCTGATTGCGCGGAGTGCGGTTATTTTCCTCATCCTTTTAGGTTGAATACACCAAGCTGGAAAGAAATGTAATAAGCGAGTTTAAAACAAAAAAAAAGGGTAAGGAAAGGAAAAAAAAAAGAAAGAAGAAGAAGAAACTAATTCACGATACTGTAAATTAATATTTCAACAGGGACAAGGTTGATTACTGGTACTTTTAACCATAATTATTTGATATTAGTGCTGTGATAATTGAATGATTTAAAGGATTCATTACATGTATGATGAGTTTGCCTTCTCTGTATTAACTATCTGCAGATTTCTTTCCCTTTCTTCTAACAGCATGTACAAGACAAAACAGTATCTATTATGTGTATATTAAGATTGATTTTATTTCTGAGAGACCACCCCCCTGGCGAGAAAGAGAAGAATCTAAAGTTAATATATGTTTAGCAACCCCACTCCAGAAATGCAATAAAAGTTAAAATCTCCCCTACTGTTTTTTAATTATGATATTAGATCAGGAGGAAGGACGGTGGGAATTTATTGCTTCGCCTATTTTGTACGGATGTGCCTGGTTTGGTTGGTTGTGTTGGTTTTTTTTTTTATTATTATTATGTAAAAACATGGGTAGTCAAAAAAGACACCACGCTGTTCGCCTTCATCTCTCTTCGCGGAATATTGTTTGCTTTGTTGCTAATGCTCAACGCACTTTCGGATGCTGTTCCCGGAGTAAAATATTAGCGATATTACGATGCGCTGGATTGCATAATTTTCCTTGCCTCGGTTTCTCTAATGCTCCTCTCCCAGCAGGTGGAATTTTAAAACCTGGAGGCTTTTCCCTCTGCCTCCCTGCGCGCGTTGCCCATGGATGAACTTTATCCTTTTCTGCCAGCAATGATTTTGGGGCGGTTTTTTGCGCAAGACCTCCTCGCAAAAGCTGTGGGGCGGAGAAGTTGAGTAGGAGGTTGTGGGGAGATGAGGTTGCGTTGAT
Source organism: Calidris pugnax (assembly GCF_001431845.1). NCBI lineage: Eukaryota > Metazoa > Chordata > Aves > Charadriiformes > Scolopacidae > Calidris > Calidris pugnax. Next base: position 619,466 of record NW_015091153.1, read on the forward strand.
AAACTCTCCTTTATTTTATTTTATTTTTTTTTTCCAGCAGGGGAAGAACTGGGCTATATTATGGGGTTTTGGGGTTATTTTGTTTATTTTTTGTTTTGTTTTGTTTCCCCCCCCCCCTCCCCTCCTCTCCCCGCCAAATAAAAACTCTCCTGACTTCTGGCGGATATTTGCTGGGCTGGATTTTGGGAAAGTCCCCCGAAGGCTCAGCTCTTCTCTACCAGCCGAAAACCCGCTCCAGGGCTGGAAAACAAACTGGGGCTGGTGGAAGGGCTGGAGTAAAGGGTAGCAAATGTCCCTGCTCAAGGTTGTTATCTTTAGGTGTCTGGGTGTCTGGCGCAGACACCCAGTTTTTACAGAGGTATTGGCTCTGCAGATGACCTTTACAAACAACTACTTGGCGGGGAGGGAAGGGGGGGAGGAGGATTAAGACATAAGACCGGGTCTTGCCTGAATATTCTTAATTTAAAGCCATATTTGTGGTAAGATAGAGGCAGGTTTAAGGCTGGGCTGATCTCCTGGAGGAGACGTTTGCACCAGGCCAGAGATATTGCGGTGCAGATTGGGCTGGAATCCATCGCCTAAAGCAGCACCCTTCGCCCCCCCTTCCCGTCCCGTCGTCTCCCCCCGCCTCCCCTGTACATTTCGTGGGGTTATTGTCTTATTTGAGGGCACCAGGCTCTTCCTAACACCTTGTGCTCCCTTTCAAGCTCGCTGGTGTGCAACCGGAGCAGCCAAACAATAGAATTTGCAGACACAACTTGGAGCTTGCAACTATAGTTATCTATGCTAATTACAGGGTGTCTGACAGAAACATAATAAATGTAAAGGGAGAAGTATAGAAATATGTTTCTCCAGGCAGTGTACACTTCGCCTCTCTGGGTTCAGGCTTGTTTTCTTGCTCGTCTTTTCATTTACTTCTCTGGGAAATTTTTTTTTCCCCTCCTGTTGACCTGCCTTTCGTCTCACACCCAAAAACCCAGCGAACCTGGAGAGGAGCTTTATTTTTGCACCCTCCCCGGCTGCTGGTGGTGAACATCTGCGAGCGAGGCTTCGTCTGGCGGAGACCTGAAATTTTTTGGAAAAGGAGACCATAACCCACTTAAAGAAATTGTTCTTAGCTTTAATTGCACCTCGGAATTTATTGTCTATTAGCCGTACCTCCAACACTGGAGAGACAGGAATTCTTGGCAACAGACAGAAGCGGGG
>NW_015091153.1:620999-622670 GCF_001431845.1 Calidris pugnax
GGGGGCGGGAAAAAGGGAACTTTATTCCGGGTTGGGGCTGGAAATGCAGTGGGAGCTGGAGAGTCGCTTTCGTTTCGCTTCTGGAGACCCGAAGCCAGCACCGCCCTTCCCTGCGCCTCCAAAAGGGGGGGGGGGGGGGGCAAAGGGGGGGGGAAAACCCCGATTTTTTTTTACCGATTTCTTTTTTAATCCGAACTTGACAGTGTTAATTGAACCGAGGAAAAGCGGGGGAAGGAGGATGGTTGGGTTTTTTTTTTCTTACCCCCCCCGCTTTCCGTTTGTCTGTCAAAGGGGGTGCGGGTCCCCGAACCCCCCCGAGGGAAGGAGAGGGGGGGCCGGGCTGTGGGTCCGGGGTTACCCCCGGTGGGAGCTCCGGCCTCGGGGTGCCCCGGTGGGGCGGCAGCGCCGCAGCCCCTCTGCGGAGGAGGAGGAGGAAGAGGAAGAGGCTGCTGGTGGGGCTGGGGCCTGGAGCTGCCAGAGGGAGAGGGGGGACAACATACACCCCCCCCCTCCCCAGTTACCGGGGGCGGCAGGCTGCCTTCGCCTGACCACCACTTTTGGAAAGAAAAAATATAATTCATAAAGCAAGAAAACCCCAAGAAAGCAGTGTCACCTCAGCAGGCAGGCTGTCCAATAGATGATTTTTTCTCTTTTTTTTTTTTTTTTTTTCTTTTTTTCCCCCCTCTTCTGTCTTTTTTATTCTTTTTTTTCTCTCCCTCTTCTCTTTCTTCTTTTTTTTTTTTCTCTCCCTCTTCTATCTTTTTTTTTCCTCCCCTTTCTGTCTTTTTTATTCTTTTCCTTTTTTTTTTTTTTTTTAAATTTTATTAGAGTTATTTTTTTGTCTCCCTCCCTTCCAATCAGGGGGAGAATTTCGCAAAGCGAAACCAAAAAGATTTGGAAGTGGGGCAAGAGCCCGGGTGCGCGCAGAGGGCAGGGGAGGGATGCAGCTCGGGCTGAGCACACACAGCACTTGCAGGGAACAGGGCGAACATGGGAAGGAGCATTTAGCTCCGAAAAGGTGTCAGAAGTCAACTGGGCAGGACAGTGCTCAGACAAAGGCTTGATTTTCTGTACCATCCTAATTTGCGACTCGATTTTTTTTATTATTATTATTTTTTATTTTATTTTTCTCCGCCAGGAAAAAAAAAATATATTAAATATATATAAAAATACTCAGACAGCTTGTGGACTGCTAGCGTTAGTTTCGCTCAATGCAATTAAGTTCCTTCCCCCCGCAGATTCAAAAGGGGAGGTGAGAGGAAAAGATATTGAGGCTGCCTGGAAGGGATGTGATAGTTCACCATCATTTCAGAAGAGGTAATCTCCCCTCAAACAAGTACGGAAGCTTTTGTGGAGGCACAGGAGCCTGGCTGGGACGGGCATAAAAGCTGGGAGATAACCTTGTAGCTGCTGAATTCAATAGCAAAGGCGTGATTTAATTCCAGGCTGGATATTTGCTGGGGAGCCCCTGCTACTGAAAAGAAGAATATTTCAGGATATTACTTTCTTTGCCCTGCACTCTGAGTGGACTTTATTCACATAACTTTTGCATCCAGCCGGGGGGGGGGGATGGTTTCACGTCGAGATAAGCGTGAAAGGACAGTATTTTATGCGGGTGCACATCGTGTGCAATTTTGGGGGGGGGTCCGGGTGTGGGTTCCACGTCGGGGG
>NW_015091153.1:622845-625701 GCF_001431845.1 Calidris pugnax
TTTGCATCCAGCCGGGGGGGGGGATGGTTTCACGTCGAGATAAGCGTGAAAGGACAGTATTTTATGCGGGTGCACATCGTGTGCAATTTTGGGGGGGGGTCCGTGTGTGTGTTCCACGTCGTGGTGCGGGATCCTGGGGCAGAGAAAACGCTGTTTTAAGCCGTGTCTTCAGCCTTAAGCCGTGTCTTTAGTCCGCTTTAAGGTGAAGTGTCTCCATCTCTGCTTTGTACTGCTTAATTCTCACCCCCCGAATGAAAGGGGGTTGTATTACAAGCGCTATCTTAGTTCTTTTTTTTTTTTTTTTTTCTCCTCTTATTATTATTATTATTTTCAATTTAAGGTCCCACCACAAGACGGGGAGTGGGCAATTCCGTGGGGTGCAGGTTTCCGTGCAAATAAAAGAAATCTTGGCCGGATAGGTTTGCCTTTGTGTAACACCAACACGCACCATCCACCACTAATTTAGTGACCTTGCCTGCTCGCATTAAGGTTACAAAAACTGCTGCTACTTATTATAACTGCGTGGCTTTGGTAATTTCTGCTCGTTTTGCGGTTCGTCTGTGGTCTACCCTGACATTTTAATTTAATTTTATTTTTTTTTCTCTATATATTTTTTTTCCCCCCTCTGGAAAGCCTCCCCACTGGCTCTGCTTTTCAGTGCTTCTCTCCCTCTGCGAGCTCAGTCCTTCCTTTTTCTCTCCCTCCTTTTCTCTCTCTGCCTCTTTCCCCTTTCTCCCTCTCTCCTTCTGCACATACGCCTGCAGACAACCCTTCTTTTGTAAGGATTCTCCCTAAAATAGTCCAGCAAAGTAGAAAAGCCAAGCTGCTTTTTCCCCAACCACATGTCACAGCCCACTATATTAGCAGCCCTGCGGAGTAAGTATTTTTAAAATGGGGATAGATAAAATAATGATGAGCGTGTGTGTGTGTGTATATATATATATAATATTTTCTCGCGAACATAAAAATAACCGTCATTGGAGACTGGTGATTGACAGATAAATTGGTCTCGATAAAGGCCAAAGAAGACATTCTGCTCCTGCAGGAATATTTCCCTTTAAGGGCTCACATAAAGCAGGGGACTTAAAACGGAATGAGGAATAAATTCTGGGGGGGGGAGCAGCGAGTCCATGACTTTTCTCTTCGAATTTGGAAAATCCGGGGTCCCTTGACAAACAGCCCCCGTCGTATTTTTATTTTAAAGCCTTCCCTATTTTTCGAGAGGGAAACCCTCTTCCTACCAGCAGCGAGGGCAACCTTGGGCATTAATTTTAATTAATTTATTTTTTTCCTGTGAATTGAGGTGCAGGATTTTATCTTGGCTCAGCTGAGGGGGTAAGTTTGGAGGGGCTGGGGGGGGGTGTGAGGGGGTTGTCTCCTGGCAGCATCACTCCTTCTTGACTTTTTATCCCTCAATCTGCCTTAATCTCTTTCCCCCCTTCCTGCTCGCATTTCCCATGCAACTTACTTGGGGGGGGAGAAAAAAATAATAATAATAAATAATACTAATTGAAGAGGTTTCTGCCGTGTCCGTCCGTGGGACTTGCAGAGGGAGTACAGATCGCCTGTCACTGGTGAATGCTGCATCACTGGAGACACCCTGCCCCCCCCTTGCCTCCCTCTCCCCCGGAGGAGCCCCCATCGCTCTCTGAGCCCACACTTTTTCTTCTTCTTGCACATTTTGACCATTTCCCTCCATGTCCCCCCAGCCCTAGAAAACCCGAGGGGATGGAGAGCCCAGACAAGCCATATTTTTGAGGAGTTCGGTTTCTTAAAAAAAAATAACAACCTGAGAGGTTATTTTTGGTTAGGTATCTTAATTATATTTTTTTTTTCTTCCAGAAAAATCGCCCAACTCCCTTCTTTCAGACTCCAATGGGCGTGAGCTATTTACCTACCTGTCTTTCCTTACAAAGGAAAGGTTATTCTCTCAAAATGCAGGCAGGCTATCAGCGATTTTTTAACGCTCCCAACTTCTTCAATCGATTTGGCGCAAAAAAAAAAAAAAAAAAAGTTTCCAGGCGTTAATAATAAAAAAAAAAAGAAAAGGAAAAAAATATTAAGAACAATCATGTGCCCAACACACATTGTTGCTTCCTCCTGATACGCAAAAGCTCCCTCGTCCTCAGCTCTAGAGCTGAAACTCAGTCCTACGGTTTTATTTAATGAACGACACATTTATGAACAATCAAATGATCCTCGTAAAAATTTTATTGAAGGACATAAAAACATCCACGACTCCTTGCCGAATAATGCAGCCTTTCACTGCAAAAAGCTTAGTCTTTGCCTTTTTTTTTTTTTTTTTTTTCAAACGGCCTCTTGTTTGCTCATATTGACTTTCATTGTTCTCTGAAATCCATCCATCTTTGAGACTACAAGGATTGCTGATAATTATGCACTAAGGCCGTTAATTTTTTTTTTTTTTTTTTCTGCGGGGGGGGGATGGTATTATTCCCCCTCCTCTTTGCAAAGATGCTCCTTATACTATATATATATTATTATATTTTTTTTCCCCTTCCTGAAGACACTTATTTCTTAAAGCAGGACTGGATGTGCCTGTGCCCCACAGATCTCCCAGTTGCTGAGCAGCCTGAGGAGGAGACAGCGCTGCAGAAGATGACAAAAGCCCCCTTTCCTTTTAGGTTCAAAGCTTCCCCCCCCTCCCCATCACCCTCCTCTTCACGTCCCCCCCCCCTTATAGCTCCTTTCTCCAAGTGGGGAGCCCACCTCCACCGCGCTTCTCCCCTTCCAACCCATATTCCATTTAATGTATCCATTAGAGGCGAGAAGCTGCAGAAGCAAAGGACAGAGACAAATTACGTCAAGAAATAGTTCCTGGACTACCTTCCACAATTA
>NW_015091153.1:626384-627316 GCF_001431845.1 Calidris pugnax
GCTTCCAGGACCCTACTCAATAAAATGAAATTACCTTAGAGAGAGCCCGACCCTAAAACTCCAGATACGCAGGAAGATCTGGGGGTCTGAGCGAGCCCGCCTAGCAGAGCCGGAGAGCGAATATCTCTACTTTGTTTGGGGCTCTTTAGTCTTTTTTTATTATTTTTTTTTCTTCCCCCTTTTTTTTTCTTTATTTTTTTCTTTATTTTTTTCTTTATATTTTTCTTTATATTTTTCTTTATTGTTTTCTTTATTTTTTCTTTATTTTTTTCTTTATTTTTCCTTTATTTTCTTTCTTTATTTTCCTTCTTTATTTTCTTTCTTTTTATTTCTTTTTCTTTCTTTTTTTTTGCAAGGGGGGGTATGGGGGGGCTGTTGGCTTCTTCCACCCAATATTCATCACCTTCCACCCGGGGTAGGGGGGGGTGGTGGGTTGAGGGTGGGAATTTAAAATAAAAAAATAAATAGAGAAGGAGAGTGCGTGTGTGAGAGGGAGCGAGAGGGGGGCAGGCAGAAGGAGAAACCTCTTCGCTTTCAAATATTTCCACTTTCAAAGAACAAGGAAGAGTTGTAGCTGGCTGGAAGTGAGCGTATTGGTGTGGGGGTTTGGGTTGTGTTCTTTTTTAGGGAAAGGGAATATCTCTGGCTAAATGCAGAGATGTCTCTTTATCTATTTTAAAAATCAATAAAGGCTCCACCGGTGCAATTATTCCTAAAATGCCCCAACACGTGGGAATAAATGAAAAGGTGGGTGCCCTGAGCGAGGAGCAGGGGGGGTGGGGGTGTGTGGAGAGGGGAAGTAAGGAGGAAAATTTGGATTTAAAGGCAAAACTAAGTGTTTGGAGGCAGCTGAGGGCAAAAGGCAGCGAGCGCAGGACATTGGACCATACACTTGAGGAAACATCTTCTGCAGCCCAAGTGAGAGAGAGAGA
>NW_015091153.1:636896-643725 GCF_001431845.1 Calidris pugnax
CCAATTTCTGGGAGCCAGTGGGACACCTCGCGTGTCATCCTTAAGATATTAAAAAAACAAACTCGGCTTTCCAGGTCTGGGAAAGCTTCTAGGGAAAGTATTGGAGAGCTGAGGTTGTAAAAAGAGTTTATGGGCCTATGAAATGGTGGGAATTTTGACTTTTTATGACTATGTTCTTAGATTACTGCTGGTAGCAGTCATGTGGATAATTATTATTTTAAACCCATTGCTCCAGTTTTATTTACTGAAACTTTTATGTGAGAACAGCAGCAAAAGAGAAGGAAATGACCCCTCCAAAATAAACAGATTAAACTCTCCTGAAGGTCACTTAAAATATTTAGGTAAGATCTGCTAATTAAACAGGTTTCTTTCCATAGATACAGCAGGGCGTGGAAGGGGGGGGAGGGAAGAAAGGCCAGCTGTATACGTTGATTTTTTTTTTTTTCCCCCGCCAAAAATATATATATATATAAAAAATCTTCTTTCTCAGACAATCCCGTCGCAAATTGGATTCATGCGCGCTCCACGAGGAAGAAAAGATGTCCTTACACAAAGTATCAGACCCTGGAACTGGAAAAAGAGTTTTTATTCAATATGTACCTTACACGGGACCGGAGGTACGAAGTAGCCAGAGTCCTTAATCTCACTGAACGCCAAGTCAAAATCTGGTTTCAGAACAGGCGAATGAAAATGAAGAAAATGAATAAAGAAAAAACCGATAAAGAACAGCAATAAAGTTGGCAAAGTCCGGTCAATGAGAAGCGAGGGTGGAGAGAAAAAAAAAAAAAAAAAAAAAAAAAAAAAAAAAAAAAGGAGAAAAAAAAAAGAGGCTGTTTTTGGGGGTTGAAACGTTTCTGACTTTGAATGTGCGGATGAATGTTTAGCGTTATAGGCAAACACAGCAAGCGTTTTGGGACACGAGTCTTTTCTAAAATGCAACTAAATAAAAGAAAGATGTTTGGGGGGGGTTTGTTTTCTCTTCCTTTCTTCTTCCTTGTTTTGTCCTCCTCAGAAAACAAACACAAGAAGTACTTGAATTTTATTATTTTTTTGTTTTTTTAGTATTTTATTTCATAAATTAAACTTATCCAGTATTTTTATTTTTGAATTCCGCGAGCTCGTGAGTGAATATTTTGTACAAAAGAGAGGAAAAAGAGAGAAAAAAAAAAAGAAAAAAAAAAGACTGAAGGGAAATATGGCTCAATGATGTTCTGTCATGGTGTTGAACGTTTCTGCTGTACTTATTTGTGTATTTTATTCTCGTCTCAGAACCGTTCTGTAATATTGTTATGTTCGCTATTGTAGAGCAGCTCTATGTAAATATACCTAACGTCACGGGAAAAAAAAAAAATAAGAAAAAAAAAAGCCCAAATATCAATATGTAGGTGTCTTTTTATTTAAAGCCCCTTTGCGGAGGAGCAGCCCCGGGGCTCGGCCGGGCGGTGCCGGTGCCCGGTGCCGGTGCCTCGGCTCGGGGGGGGGGGGAAGGGGGGGCCCGCCCCCCCCGGCAGCCGGAGGAAAAGCGGAGATTTTCTGCTTCCTTCCCCAGCACTTTTTTTTTTTTTTTTTTTTAATTTCAAAGCACCATAATAAAAAGGCGCTGAGGTAAGGGGTTATATGTGCCATCAATTTTTAGATTGGGATAATTAATTGTACTAATTTATGACCCCGGGCGATCGAAGGATATGTAAAAAGGCTAAATATGGATGCTGGGAATAGAGGAGCTGGCAAAGGCATCCGCTCCCTGCCATCCACTCGTGCCTTATCGATGGGTTGCCAAAAAAAAAAATGGGAGCTTTGCTGGAAGTGCTGCTTCTCGCAAGACAGCCCAGGAGAAAGGGGGGAAAAATATAAAATAAATTAAATAAATGGAATAAATGTCTGGGGTGGAGAAGGGCTCGGGAGGAAAAAAAAAAGGAGCAAGGGAATAAAGAAATAAATGTGTGGTGGCGACGCGGCAGCCTGCAAATTTTCGGGCTAAAAGGGTGAAAAATAAAGGCAGACCCCCCCCTCCCTCGGCCCTGGGAAGATTTAAGGGTAAAAAAAATAAAATAAGGGGGGGAAAAAGGGTTGTTGGCTGCGGAAAGGTCAACCCACCCCCCCGTCCTGCCAGGGTGAGCCGGGGCTGGTGCTGCAGTGGCTTGCGCGGAGGCGAGAAATGCGCTGCCCACAGCGCAGGGAGCCGGGATTTATCAATGGCTCCTTCTCTGGGCGCTTTCCAGGCTGCTGAATGAGAAACAAGAGGCAGGAGATTGTATAAAAAATGAGCAGCGAGGGATGTTTAATCATAAAAACTTGTTATAGGTCCCTTTCTTTAATGAAATGAGCGGAGCAGCGTTTTAATCTTTCTAATCAAAACCAGATCGGGCGAGCGAGATACGTTTGTCGCCCTCGTCCCAGTTCCTCCGAAATAAAAAAATCTGGAAGCGATTACTTCTGCTGATCTCATAAAATATTGCTCTTTAATATTTCTTGCTGAAGCATTTGGAGGTTTTTCTTTTCCTTCCCCTTCGCCTGATTTGTGTCCTCGCTTTTAAAGCGGGGGTCTATTTTTTTTGTCACCGGAGGGGGGGACAGGCGCACCGCGCTCTATCAGCGGAGACATCCCTGGAGCAGGGGAAGCTCAAAAGCCCCTTTTACAATCCCAGTTTTGTGCTAGGTCTGCTCGGCAAAAAAAAAACAAAAAACAAACCCAACCTTAACGAGCGCAATGAAATGGTCAGGTTAGAAAACATTTTAGCGGAGAGAAAGATTTATGGACCAAAAAAAAAAAAAGAAAAAAAAAGAAGAAGAAGGGGGAAATCTTTCCACTTAAGTCATGTCATTTTTTTATTATTATTGTTATTATTTCATTATTATTATTTTCCCTCTTGTCTGCTTCTCTCTCTCCGTTCATCCCTCCTCAAATAAAAGAATAAAATGGGGGAGCGGCTCGCCCGCGTCCTTTCCGCGCAGAGGGGAGAAATCATCCCCGTTTTATCATTATTAATTAAGGGATGGGGGTTGAGGGGGGGAGGAATAAAATAAAATAGAGATGCCGATCATCATTTGGACAGGACTTTGGAGGCAGTTTCGGACCCGGCTCTCTGGAGGGGCTTGTCAGGAGCGTTTAGCGATGTTGAAAAGCCGTGATGTATGGAAGTTCATTTTGGCCCCCCTTTCATTCAAGCGGATCTCATTTCCAGTGCGACCACAGCCTGCTCCCTCCCCCTGCCCCCCGCTTGTTTAAAGAAATCAGCCCAGGGCCATACCTGGAAATGCAAAGCAAAAATTATGCTTTTGTCAACACCAAAAAAATCTTTATGAGGGTGGAAGTACACTCTTTAAGGGCCACATGCTTGTCCTCTTTTGGTTGCTTAGCAAAGGGTAGTTCTGGCTTCACTGGAATAATGTTGCTGTCATTCCATACTCACCACTTCAGACCCTGGCATCATACAAGAAGGGAAAACGCTACTGTGCCCTGCCTGCTAGTCTTCCCTGTGCCACATCTCCCTTCATGTCTCGCTTTGTAATATTGGTAGAAAAGCCTGTTTCAGTTGCCATATCAGTTTCTCCTACACATCTAATCCAGAGCATTTTAATTTGACTATTAGGCATTTTTTGATTTGTGTATATGAATGTGAAATATAATAAGGAAATTATAGGGCCAAGTATTTAATAATGCCTTCCATCAGCTCCCAACCACATACATGGTGTTCTGCTCCCAGGAATGGAGAAGAAAATCCATCACCAAATTTGGTAAAGAAATTTGGGCACAGTACAATTTCTATACATTGCATGAAGAAAACACTACAATTCACTGCTGAAGCAGCAAATCCCAAATGACTCTCAAAAGGCTCCAGCAGCCTGGGTTGAACTGGAGAGAAATTTCTCCAGCTCTGCTGTCACACGCCGACCACATTCCCCTGCAGTACAGTCAGACGTGCAGAAGTCCCATCAGGTTTTTTCTTTACCTTGCACTAGCACTTCCCTGACTTTCCTGTTGGTACTTATAATCTTGCATTTTTGTGTTTGTTGAGCTTGTGTAACTGTACTCTTCACCAGGTTATTTTATTAAATTAGACTTAATGACGTGATATTTGCATTGCTAATATTTTTGGTGTGCTTTTGACTCTTGTTTGCCTTAAGGTATTGCTGAGTAGGGAGCTGCTGTGAGGCTAGTCCAGTCACAGTGCATCTTCTGCATTACTGGTAGTGGATAGGACCTAAATTTGATTGGAGTAAGTGAAGAGTAACAGGCAGGGAGTCTGGGGGAGGAACCGAGCAGGGATGCACTGAAAGGAACGTAAAGCTTGCCAAGGATTCAGAGTGGCAGCCTGAAAAACAAATATCCTGTTCTTTCTTCAAGCAAAAATGTTTCTGTGAGCATCGTATTGTTTTATCTCATTTATTTCATCTCCTTTAGAAGGCAGCCTGTTATGATTAATTAGGAATTGTTTTCAAAAAGCCTCTTGAATATGAAAAGACGTGCTTTACTTCATTATTATTTGGTCCTGTGAGTAAAAAGAACCATACCAATTTGTACTGGCAGAGTAAGAAAGGCAGTCATGGCCCACTTGGGTTCTTCTAAAGGCTTTCTTGGACAAAGATGTAATGTACTGTTCTGTTTCTGGTGAACCTCTCTTTCTGGGTCAAAAATCACTTTGAGTGTAAACACTGAAAACTCTCAGCTATAGAAAAGGTTCTCAAGTTGGGTTTTCAATTTATGCCCCCACTTTTTCATTTAATCCTGAATATTGTCTGGAGATGTAAGTTTATCATTCTGTTTGATGGTGGTTCTATTTCTCCTGTGTTTCAATTCTTGCTCCATTGAAGGGACCACAAAAATCTGTCCCCTGGCAGACACGTGCCCCCACAAGTCCACTCACATATGCACGAGGATCCCATACAAACAAACTTTACCACTTTCATTGCAAGTGTGGCTGTTTCTCTTTTTTGATACCTTCTACCACCAAACATGCCCCAGGAAATGTAGCTTTTTAACACGTGCCAGAAAGCAGCAGTAGACACCTCCAGTTAATTCCCTCGACAGACCAGCAAGCAATTAGACTATTTGCTCCTTGTCCTTTTCTCTTTCTGGGATTGAGAGAATGCCAAGAGATGGAAGGCTTCTCCTGCTTCCCTCACATTTTTCCCAAAAACCTCATAGCAAGAGCACGTTGTGTTCTCTGATTTCTTTCTTTCCATCTCAGTCGGCAGCGAGGTCTAAACGACGTTTCTAAGCCACAGTTACTTCTGTAATGGGTATTCACCTCATTCTTGATGCACTGTCAAAGCCCCGCGCTATTAGCTTACCATTCGCCCATGCTATTTGAGATATTGAGTTTTAGTTTGATAACAGCTCTTCTCCCCTTCTAACAAGACAAGTTTCTCACAGTTTCAGGTTTTCATGCAACAGATTTCACAGTTGCTTTGGCAATTACTGAAGTTTAAAAAAAAATGACTTTTTACATTGTTTGCTTTTAAAATAACAGCTGACTTTTACTGGCGTTATTCATGTTTTCAGCTATGAGCTTGTATGAGTGTGTGCGCTCAAAACCCAAACCCACTCACTCCCTCCCCCAAAAAAAACCCAAATCCCCAGCATTTTCATAGACGTGCAACACTAGGAACTCATTTTAAAGTGAAAAAAAAAAAAAATAGCAGCCTAAGACACACCTTAAGCTTAAGAGTAGACATTTCTACCTTCCTTGTATATGGTGGTTTCTCATGAGACTGATTGGATATGAATCAGTCGATGAAAATGTATCAGGAATCTTTTTCCCAAACTCCAACCTCATTAGAGTAGCAGTAATGCAGCCCCTCTCCCTGAGCCATGTCCCATCTGTCTGTCTAAGTGATCCATGGCTGCATTTCAGGTTTTGCCAATCACTGTGGCATTAGCAAGCCCTGCCGTGTTAACTTGTTTGTCCATTTCAATGAATATTTACATCGAGATGAAACCTGGTGTGGACTTTCTAATGCATGAAAGGAGGGATGGGGGAAGAAAGACAAAATGCTCCCAAGTGTCCATCAAGGAAAATGTCTTTGAAATAAGATCTGTGTGTCTTCTTGAAAGCGAGAGACGCTCAGTGTCCTGTAGTGCAGATGTGCATAAATGAGCTACTTTAGGCTCTGGTAGGTCTGGTCTGGTTTGGGGATCATGGATTTTACAGAGGACTTACCAGTCCTGGTCCTCTGCTGGGCTGTGAAGGTTTTGCTGAGCCGTGTGTTGCTGCAGCCAGGTGATTACTGAAATGAGAATGGATTGCTGGAGCCTTGTATGATTACTAGAAGTAATACTTTTTTTGCAGAGGAAAGGAGAGTAAGTCTGTATGTAACAACATTATTTTGTTTGACTTCTATTATTTGACATGCTAAGTGTTTATAGTTGCCTATGTAAAAAGTACAGGCTTAGCAAGAAGGCCAGGAGCTTCTTCAGACCCTAAGACAAACTGCAAGTGAAATGTGTTCCTGAGTGTGTGTAATCATTTCTCTGGCTCTGCTCTCGCTATGTCAGGCAATGAAGGAATTCACAGAATCACATAATTTATTTTTTTTTAACCCATTTAATGTGCACTACTATTATATACTACAAATTTAAAACCTAATATGGCTTTTTTATGATGTAAAAGTAAATAATATCTTTCAGAATGCTCTTGGCGAGCGTAGCTGAGATGGTATTTTTCTTTTTTTTTTTCTCTCCCTCCACACTTGAAATCGGTCAGAGTCACCCAGGTCTCTCCTGAAAATAATTAGGCTGCTTTTTTCTGTTTTTAATGGTGGAAGAACATGAGGGAAAGATTTGAAGGTCTGTAGACTTTTGAGGGAAACACGGAGGGGGGGGGGC
>NW_015091153.1:643881-644321 GCF_001431845.1 Calidris pugnax
CGAATCTTGGTGATTTGAGGTGATTTTTTGGGGGGGTTGTTTTTAATGAGCTGAGTTCCTTCGTGCGGTCGTAAAAATGAAGTGTCCGAAGTGAGAGGTTGCAGCGAGTGGTCACTTCCAGTGGGAAGGAAAAAGTGGGGGGCGAGGGGCACAAATCCCACTCGCGAGGGGAAAAAAACGGGGAAAATCGCTATGTTGGAGTGCGAAACCATAATAAAAAAAATAATAAAGAAAATACAAAGGTGGATGGTTATTATTTTTTTTTTACAGGCATGCACAAAAGGGAGTACATACTTTCTGTCTCACTTTGCCTCTCTTTTCGTCCAAAGTAGCTCTCTTTAAGCAATGGTTCTACTTTATTCCCTTGGAAGGATTCTTTCCCTGTTATTTCCAGCCGTGGATTTTCAGTGGTTGGTTTGAAAGGAAGCAAGAGGGGAAGA
>NW_015091153.1:644350-644749 GCF_001431845.1 Calidris pugnax
AACACAACAAAGCAAAACAAAAAACAAAAAACGAAAAGAAACCAAACATGAAAAAAAATAAATAATAAATAACTCCCCATAATTTTCTGCCTTTATTTTCTTTAAAGAAGGACAGCGAGAAGCAGCCAATCAATACGGAGACGCTTCCCTCGCCCGCTCGCTCCCGTTTTGCTTTTGTTTGCTTGTTTGATCCCAATCTCCCAACCACCAGCGCCACAACAACAACAACACACACACACACACGGAGCCCCCCCAAAAAGCAGGGGGGGATAAAAAAAAAAAGCAAAAATAAGGTCAAAAATAAAAAAAATCTCTCCTCAGCGACTCCAACCACACCAGAAACCCCCTCCCCTTTATCCTTTCCTCTCCCCCCCCCTCCCAGGTGGGACCAAACCCACC
>NW_015091153.1:645059-645412 GCF_001431845.1 Calidris pugnax
GCGCCCCAAAACGCTGTCATTTGGCTGGCAGGCTGGCTCAGCGTGGCGGAGGGATGTGTACATATCGCGTGTGAGGGGAGAGAGGAGGGAAAAAAAAAAAAAAAAAGAGGAAAAAAAAAAAAAAAAAAAAAAAAAAAAAAAAAAAAACCCCACAACCGGCACCACCGGGATTTTGAGGAATTTGCCTGTGGTGTTAAAGGGAAGGAGCAGAGTTACAGAGAAATTGAGAGAGAGAGCTCTACCTACCGACAGATTACAAGAGAAGTCAAGAGCACCGAGAACCAACCGTACAGACACACAGAGGCACCATGAAACGCCTTTGAGATCGCATTAAAAAAAAAAAAAAAAAGCCA
>NW_015091153.1:645481-649292 GCF_001431845.1 Calidris pugnax
TTTTTTTTTTTTTTTTTTTTTTTTTTTTTTTTTTTTTTTTTTTTTTTGCATGCGAGGGTCATGAGTTCCTACTTTGTAAATCCTCTCTTTTCCAAGTACAAAGGCGGTGAATCGCTGGAGCCAACTTACTACGACTGCAGATTTCCACAAAGTGTTAGCAGGAGCCATGCTCTCGTGTATGGTCCGGGCACTACTGCTCCCACCTTCCAGCACCCTTCACACCACGTCCAAGAGTTTTTCCACCACGGAACCTCCAGCATCTCCAACTCGGGATACCAGCAAAACCCATGCGCCTTGGCGTGTCACGGAGACGCTTCTAAATTCTATGGATATGAAGCTCTACCGAGGCAATCGCTTTATGGTGCTCAGCAAGAGACGACTGTTGTACAATATCCTGACTGTAAATCGTCTTCCAACAGTAACTCTAGCGAGGGACAAGGGCATTTAAATCAAAATTCGTCTCCCAGTCTCATGTTCCCATGGATGAGACCTCACGGTTAGGACCTTTTTTTCCTCCTCCTTAAATGTTTTCCTTTATTTTTTTCTCTCTTTCTCTCTCTCTCTCTCTCTCCTCTCTCTCTGTCTGTCTGTCTGGCTATATATATATATATATATGTATGCATATACAAGCACAAACATATGTATAGCTGTATAAACATGCACATACACACGTATGCATACATAGATGTATATATATAAATATAAATATAAGAGGCGTAGATGTAAAATATGCAAGGAATGAGCAGTTTTGTGCTAATGTTTCTTCTTTTTAGGAAGACCTTTGAAAGCAAACAAGACAGCAGTTACTAGAGAGCCAGCAAGGTGATTCCCTGCAAAAGGCTTAAATCACAATAAAGTAAAACTTGTTTTTTATTGCTTGCCTTGAGGATAGGCAATAAGATACAGCTCCCACGAGGTTATTTGCATGTTGATAATACACTGCTCTTTAAAATGTCATATAGCCTTTCATAACCGCTTGGAGACGAAGCCTGAAAGGTGGGAACTTGTATAAGTATTACTAATACTTTACATCTGTTTCTTAAAGCCTAGAGATAAAAGTTTAAACGGAAAGGGAAACTTAGCTCAGAGCTATGGGGTGGGGTGGAGGAGAACAGTCTGCTGTCCTGGGTTAAAAAAAAAAATTTAAAAAAAGAAAAGAAAAGAAAAGGAAAAAAAAAAGGGGGGTGGGAAATTCAAAATAATTTGGGCTGAATGGAACTTTGCTCATGTGAAGTCCAGATAATTGCACAGAAACCGAAATACTTCAAAGTACAAGTTTCCCCCCACCTAAGGACCAAGGTTGTCTAGAGAAGCCTTGTTAATTCAAAACATGTGAAGGTTAGTGTTAATTTTAAGGACAATCAGAGCCCCAAAGTTTTCCCCCCCCTACCCCTAACCATAATTTAACAACAACAACAACAAAAAAAGAGGAAAATAGAAAGGACTTGTGGTCAATGCAGGGAGGATGTGGCCCAGAGGCTGGGAGAGAGATGCAGAGGAAAACACGTTATTTATCTAAGCTTTGACCTAGAGGTAGTCTCAAGGATGCAATCAGTTCGAACTGGAGCATTTATTTTTCTTGCAAATATGTTGTTTTTCTCATTAAGGAAGGACGGTGCAGAAGGAAGTGCAGGGGCTCAGCTGCACATACCTCAGACCTCTTTCTTTCTTCCTTCCTTTTCTGTCTTTCTGTCTCTCTAACTTTCTGTCTTTTTTTGGCTATTGCTGCAAATGTCCATCTCGAGTTGTTTTAAATCCCATCTCTTGTGTTTGCACAGGCAAATATCCATCTCTGTCTGTGTCTGCCTCACAGACACACAGCCCTCACCGAAAGGACGGGGCGAGGGGCTTCAATAGAAAATTCAAATTCTCAGGGCGTAAATATTAGCACAGAGGAGGACCCTGAGGCTGTATTTTTGGGGAGCAACGTTTGGAAAAGGAAAGAGGGGTCGGATATTTTGAGGAAGAGGAAGAGAGAGAGGAAGAGGGATAGAGAGAAAGAGAGAAAGAGAAGGAGAAAGGGAGAAAGAGAGAGAGGGAGAAAGAGAGAAAGAGAGAGAGAAAGAAAGAGAGAAAGAGAGAAAGGGAGAAAGAGAGTGAGAAAGAAAGAGAAGAAAGAAAAGGAAGAAAGAGAAGGAAGAAAGAAAGAAGGAAAGAAGGAGAGAGAAAGGAAGAATGAAAAAGGAATGGGGAGAAGGAGAAAGGCTGGAGATGATTTTATGGTGAACAATGCACCTTTCATAGGGAAACATATCCTTTTTTTTTAATGTATATAAATATATATATATATATATACCTTGCCAGCTAGCCAATACATCAGCTCATGGTGGTGGGATCCAGGTGTGAGACTTTTCCCTGCCCAGTCCTCCCCCAGCCAGGGAAAAGGAGTTCTGGAAAGTAATCTGGATTTTGTCTGGATCATCATGATGACAAATACTATTGGGGGTAGAATTAAGAAGTTATTTGATGTTTGTGTCCTACAGCTCCCGGAAGACGCAGTGGCAGACAAACTTACAGCCGGTACCAGACCCTGGAGTTAGAAAAGGAGTTCCTCTTCAACCCGTATTTGACACGGAAGCGGCGGATTGAGGTCTCTCACGCCCTGGGACTGACCGAGAGACAAGTGAAGATCTGGTTCCAAAACAGGAGGATGAAGTGGAAAAAAGAAAACAATAAAGATAAGCTGCCGGGGGCCAGGGACGAGGAGAAAACGGAAGAAGAAGGGAATGAAGAAGAGGAAAAAGAAGAGGAGGAAAAAGAAGAAAGCAAGGACTGAGTTCTCAGCCCCTTGAAGTCTCGTTTTATGGCAGATGATAAATCGAGATGTTTACGACGGTCATTTGCTTTTATAGAGTATAGAATGGAGAGGCTCACACAGCAGTAACTACCTGTCAAACAGTTGTAGCCTTTTTTATTGTCATAGAAACTTCCCCTACTTTTTTTTTTCTTTTTCCCTTCTTTTTTTTTTTTTTTTTTTAATAGCTGGGATTTTAGTTCAATAAATACATAGCTGGCTTGACTGCAAGAACAGGCGGTGGGGGGGTGGGGAAAAAATAATATTAAATGATCCAGCAAAGCAAAACCACCCCCCAAACCCCCTAAACCAAGGCTGGCAGCAAATGTCACTGCTTGTCCCCTGCGACGCTGCACACAGGGATGGGTGCAGAATATGGATTTATTTGAACAGCTTTGACTTTGTCTTTTTTTTTTTCTCCCTCTCTTTTTATTTTTTTATTTTTTTATTTTTTTTTGTTATTAAAAAAAAGCCTGGTTTTTGCCTCTCCCGAATGACCCCAGGGGAAGTGCGAGGGTGCTTCCAGCTTCCTTAGCTTGTTTGTGTAGTGTCTGTCTAATCTGTGGAGATCTCCATTCCTACCAGCCATTTATCAATTCCCTCGGAGGGGCCATTCCTGCGGCCCCTGCCAGATAAGAAGAGGAGCTTGGAGGGTGAGCATACCTGGTAGCGCCCGCAAACACACACACACCCCCCCCCCCAAAAACCCCCCCCCCCCCCGTATCTATAGGATTGAGGCTTGTATATACCTTGATAGGCCAAAATACGCAACCCGTTCCTTATTTCTATAGGCGCTGTTTACCCTTTGCCTGTGTGAGCACTCGAAATTCTTCCTGTACTACCTAAAGGGAAAACCTGCAATAATTATCAAACCTATTATCAACAAGGGGCTTACGTATCCTAAATTTTTCCCTTGGTCAGAATTTATTTAAGAGAGCTGTGTTTTTGCCCTGATGCAAGCTACTAAGTAGCATTAAAAAAAAAAAAAATAATAAAAATACAATAAAAAAAAAAAAA
>NW_015091153.1:649493-649799 GCF_001431845.1 Calidris pugnax
AAAAAAAAAAAACCAACCCAACCAACCTTGTATTGTACTTTATCACTACCTATAGAAGGAGTCATGCTTTGAAAGTATTTGTAATGCGGTTTTATTGTCGTTTGTTGCTGCTTATTTTCTTGGAAAAAAAAAATAATAAAAAAAAAAATCCCAACAACTGAAACTGCCTAGTTGAGAACGCACAGTATTGTATTATTTTATTGTGCTTATAAAGTAGTGTAGAACTAAATTGCACTGAATGTATAGTTATCTATTTGTCTTGACTTATCTGTTAATGCAACATGCTCGAAACAAAAAAAAAAAAAA
>NW_015091153.1:650049-650358 GCF_001431845.1 Calidris pugnax
CAACACATTTCTGGACACCGTGGATTTGTATTGTATACGTGAGACATTACGTAAATAATAATAATTATAATAATAATGATAATAATAATAAAAGATTTTAAAAGGACTGCGTTGCCTCCAGTGCTGTGTCTCTCTTTAAAAGCGCCCACGCGTCCGCATCACTTCAGAGTGGGCTCTGACTAATATTTCATCCTTCAAATCATCTTTGGCACGCTTCAAAAAACCAAAGCTCATCTTGATTTGGGAGGAAATCAGCTCATCTTGGCTCAAGCACCAGGAGCGGAGGTGGCTCGGGCAGGGTGCGGGGTT
>NW_015091153.1:650608-653533 GCF_001431845.1 Calidris pugnax
TCCTTATTACTCTTCCCCCAAATTTATACCTTCTTCATACCCCACGGACACCATCCCTGACCTGACACATCCGCTTATTTTACTGCTATTACTGCTATTTCTATTACTACTATTAGTGCTATTAGTGCTGCTGCTATTATTACTGTTGCTATTGCTGTTACTTGTATTATTTGATGGTATTTTATTATTATACTTGATTATATTTTATTATATTTTATTGTATTTTATTATATTTTATTATATTTTATTATATTATTTTATATTATTTTATTATATTTTATTATATTTACAGCAAAACCTAGCGGTGATGCCTTCAGGTCCCTCTTCTCCTCGGCTGGGAGGTGAACTTCCTAAATATTTCCCTTCCCACCAGCCTCATTTCGTTGAACGAGGTCTATTGATCTGGAAAACCGGGTCTATCTCTTTTTTTTCTTTTTTTTTTCCTCAGTGGGTAATTAATACTTAGATAAGTAATACATTTAGATTGCAAGTAACTATTCATGTCAAAACTTGGCAGATGCTAAAGTGACACATTCACTGAATCTTTGTTAAACTGCAGTAGTCTAATCCTTTTTGCCCTCCTCTGGCAGGTTTACCATGGCACTTAATACTGTATTTGTATGGGATTATGTCTCAGAATTGCAGATTGAGAGACTGCACATGGATGCTGCATAGGAAATGGAGGATTAAAGACTGAGAACTTAAGTGTGTAGCATAGTTTCTTATGATTAAAATAAACAGAGTTTAGCGGATAATTTTTGATCTGTATTTTTTTAAAACAAAGAACCATAAACAGTTTTATCAAAATAACTTTGAACATAGTCATAAAAAGCAGACACCATGTATTTGTTGTAACATCCAGTTTGACCCCCAGGGTGGAATCTTCATAGGGGTATCAGCATATGTGTTTGAAAATATTTAGTTACCTGAAAATATTGAGTTACCTGCCCCCCCCCAGTCCCACCAAAATACTCACAGGGGCAGATCCCCCCTCCCCGCGGAGCCCGTAACGCCCTCGTTACCCGGCGTTAATCTCCCCAGAAATACATAAAAAACACCAATAAGGGTTATTCTAGACCTTTCCATGTCGAGGGCAGGCGCGGAAGGTAAGCAGTTTTATTACTCATAAAAAAAAAAGAGAGAAATAAATAATTAAAAAAAAAGAGTGGTTTATTCTAACAGAGTTGTTTTTATTTTCTGGGGGGTTATTTATCCTTTACAAGGAATATCCCCCCCCCCGTCTTTGCTATCATAGGATGGATGCGTGTTCCTTCATTCCAGCGATGAAAAAAATCCGTAGAAATCAGTGAAAAGAAAATATTTTTTGTTAGGTTACTCAAAAAATAAAAATAAAAATTAAAAAACGCGATGAAGGTGTTGGGTGGAAAATATCCTCCCCAGGAGGGGGGGGGAAGGAGAGGGAGAACTTCTCAAAGTGTTTAAAAATAATAATAATAAAATCAAATAATAATAAAAAAAAGAAGTAGCTGCATCCGCACTCTATCCATCATATTTAAATCCACAAATCTAAGTAGTTTTATCCGAACGAATACTAGGGAATGACATTTATCTATCAAAAGGGTCTGGAGTTAAATTATTGAAAACTACAGCCGCAGCAGTTAGTTTTGGGGTAAATGTTTATGTTCTGTAGTCAACACAAGAGAGTCGCGTCTTCAGATGACATCCAGTTATTTCTGTAATCGCTCCATCATTTCAGGAGAAAAAGAGAAGAGACCATTTTATGGGGGAAAGTAATTTGAAAGAAGATTCGCTCTCCACAAAGTGGCTTATTCAGAAATGATCATAGCTTCGGTATTACTGAAATTAGACTCATCTACCCGCCTGAAGTAAGAAATATCGTCCTATTCCAGGCTTTTTATTAGCCAATCAAATTTCCTTCGGATCTCCGTTTGTGATTTGTGAAAAATATAATTCCTCGAAAAGCTGAGTTTGAGCATATTGCTTATTTTCCCTTAATTTATTATTCTAATCACAGCCGCCGCCGCGCGATAATGCAGCCATTAGGCGAAAAAATTCGTTTAGATTTTATACTCCGAAATGGGCAGGGATTATATTTGAGAGACAACGAATTTCTCGGGCGTTAAATTTTTTGTCTTGCGCGGATGGAGGCGAGGAGCGAGGGAGGGGAGGAAGATGCGCGGGGGCGGAGGTGGGGGAAACTTCGTGAGCTAGGTTTGCGAAAAAAAAAAATAATAAGTAAAAAAAAAGGGGCAATTCTGCCCCAATTTTATTTTATTTGTTTAGCTCGTCCTATTTTTGCTTCCTAGACTGAAACACCCCCCCTTCCCTCAAATTCACAGCTCTTTTATCCTCTCCCCCGCCGAAAATACGCTGGGTAATATTGGGAGAGGGGAGGTTTTCTAGAGGAGGGGGGTGGGGGGGGCTGATGGAGGGAGCGGAACGAGGGTCCGAAATTCCCCTTTGGCAAATCCGCGCCCAGGTTACTTTTTGCCCGCCGGGATCAAAATTTCCTCTCCCCATTATGGAATTTATTATCTTGTCTGCTTGGCTGGAAAAATGGGATCTCCATTGTGCTCGGGAAGCTGTTGTGGTCGTAGTTTCCCCCCCTCGTAACTTTTAACTACCTGTTATAAAATTTATTGGCGGTTTGTAAAGTGAATAAAGTAATTTCCCTTCCATCCGGTTGTATTACAACCTTTGTGTTGTTTGGGGCAGACAGACACGCATCCAGCCAGGGGGAGAAAAAATAAATAAATTCAAGAGGCAGGGCGTGAGACAACCCCCCCTTCTCCTCTATCCTCCCCCCCACTCTTTTTTTTTTTTTTATTTTCCTCAATTAAAATGAAATAATTAAGACGCGGGAATACCTGGGGGAAAAAAAAAAAAGAAAAAGAATAAAATAATGTTGGAAATGTGCGGGGGAAGAGGGAAACGGGGGGGGGG
>NW_015091153.1:653938-654735 GCF_001431845.1 Calidris pugnax
GAAAAAAAAAAAAAAAAAGAATATAATAATGTTGGAAATTTGCGGGTGAAGAGGGAAACGGGGAGGGGGAAAAAAAAAAATTGTGGCAAAATGTTTTATCTTCCCAATTTTTCTTGTGGCGGGAGGGCGGCGCGCGCGCGGCCCTGGGAGCTGAGATTTGGGCTTGGGAAGGGGGGAAATGAAAACATTTTTACAAAAATAAAAGAAAATAAAAATAAACCAATATAGATCTCTTTCCGTAAGGAGAAAGGGAGCAGAAAGGGTTTCATGTGGAGGGCTGGGCTTTTGCGGTTGTGGGTTTACACCAGTTGTGGTTCGCGCGGTGCCTCCGAAGCAGGCCTCTACACGGCAGAAAAATGTCGCTCCCCTTCCAAATCAATATTTCCCAGCCGTCTACAAGGACCCCCCTGGCTTGGGGGAAAAAAAAAAAAAAATCAAAGGGCTAAAAAAAAAAAATTTAAAAAAAATTAATAATCTTAATTTCGCCTTTTCTCGAGTTGCGCATCCCCGACACCGCGGCGTGGTAAAACAAAAGGCTGGAGGGGAAATAGCTTAGAAAAAAGAATTTAATAATAATCAAAAAAGGTATCTAAAGCCATGTATGGAGGTGTTTCCAACAGCAAATCATCGAGCTGGGTGGGTTTAGGGGATTTGGAGAAGGGGATGCAAGAGTTTCTGGGTCAATACCGCGCCTTTGGCTCAAGTTTTGGGTGGAATCTGGGCAGCTCCAGGTGCCCCCCCGGGGGCTGGGTTGGGCAGACGGGGCTCCGCGGGGTGCGCAGGGATGGAGAGGGGCG
>NW_015091153.1:655090-655444 GCF_001431845.1 Calidris pugnax
GGGGGGGGGACAAGGGGAAAAAAAAGCGAATATTAAAGGGGAATTGTATAAACATGGCGACAGACGAGAGCATTTGCACTCGTCACAAAAAAATGCAACGCATTCCTGGTTGTTTGCAGAAAATTTACAGCTGAGCAATAAAAGTTTACGACTGAATCACAAGTTGGATTGGCCACAGGAAGTCATGTGGACTCCATCCATGAACGTGAACTTTTTATTGTGGTTTCTCTTATGACTCTTTCGCAGTAGTCTTGCCTTTAACAGTCCAAGCAGTGCCAGGGGTAGGATGGTATTTTCCCCCCCCCACCCCCCCACCTTAATTATTAGCGTGATGATGAGGAGGATTTTTTTTTT
>NW_015091153.1:655454-655716 GCF_001431845.1 Calidris pugnax
CCCCCTCCCCCCCCCCTCCCCTCCGTCTCCTTGGGGTTGGAATTCTTGGTTGCTTTGGGCATTTTGGCATTAATGAGTTTACTGCTGCGTCTGGTTGCCGCCTCCTATTCCCCACCCCTAGGGGCAAAACGCAATGCATTTCCTTTTGCAGGATGCGATGATGAGGGGGCACAAGCAGTTGTAAATACCTTTTTTTTTTTTTTTTTTGGGAAGCCCAAAAAAAAAAAACCCAAAAAAAAAACCAACCCCAGAGAGAGAGAGA
>NW_015091153.1:655783-656125 GCF_001431845.1 Calidris pugnax
GAAAAAGCTGTTTTGTTTTTTTTTCCTTCTTTTTTTTTTTTTTTTTGCCTTCCTTTTTTTTTTTTTTTTAATGTTTCTGTGGAGCTGAGCTGCTTCTGTGGATCAGAAAGAGGGAGAGACAGAGAAAAAAAGAGAGAGAGAGTGAGAGAGAGGGGAGAGGGGGAGACAGGAGCCTCTGGTAAGTGTTCCCTTATTGGTTAAAATGTGTAACTAATGATCCATAGCCCGGGTGTTAAGGATAATGATGCATCGTTGTGCGAGCGAGGGGTGTAGCTTGGATATGAGGGAAAGCTGCTGCGGGGCGGCAGAAATGCAGTTAATTCGGGGGGGGGCCGGTGGTGG
>NW_015091153.1:657213-657627 GCF_001431845.1 Calidris pugnax
GCTTCTTCCGCGGGGTTGCGCGTTCGGCTCCGGGGGCAATAATTAATATTAAGCGCGGGCTGATTAACAATCAACTCTTTGCATCCCGAGGGCTCCCTCCTTTAACTCGCTGGTTCTCGGCGCGGCGGGTGTGAAATTCGGGGGAGCGGGGGCTTTCATGGCGTTTTAGGGGATTTTTACGGATTTTGATGGGATTTGATTGAATTCCCTCCCTCCCCCTTTCCGAGCAATTGAAACAAGCTCCAGGTCTTAAAAAAAATATATAAATAATAGCACTAAGAACTTTGGGGAGCGTTCTCTGGTTTTCCTGCGAAGCGGTTAACGCGCTGGGGGCTTTTATATTTTATTTGCATGAAGGTCCCACCCCTTTTCCTATTTTTTTTCCCCCATTATTTTTATTCCCCCCCCCCCCCC
>NW_015091153.1:659206-660455 GCF_001431845.1 Calidris pugnax
GGAAATTAATAAACGAAATAAATCAGGCTCCTACAGAAAATTTTCAAGGGAAAAAATCCGCTCTCCCAAATGCTTCCTAATTTATTTAGGGGGGCGTTTTATTCCGAGGTGTTGAGTACGAGCCCATTCGCGGCTGAAGGACGTAAATACAGTCGGGGCAAGAAGGGGGATTTTTACATCTTTTATTTGAACGCGTACATATTTTCGCACATTTAGACCCGGCCATAAACCCGTTTGATACGATCTTTCCCCCCTCCCCCCCCGCGGCCCCGCGCGCGTGGGCGTTAATCTCCGCGCCTATAAAAGCGTGTTACGATGTTTTAATGTGTATAAATACAGAGCGCGAACGTGTGGGTGTTTTATGATGCCAAATCCGCCGTGTTGTAAGAGCCTGGAAAAAACAAAAAAAAAACAAAAAAACCCAACAAAAAACCCACAAAAAAACCAAACACAACCCTGTAACTACAAAGAAATTATTAGAAAGAAGCGATTTCCCAACTTGTCATCCGAAGGAATTTCGGTTTGGGGAACGAATTAACCACCAGAAATAATATATGAGACATTATATATATATATATATATTTATAGGCAACCGCCACCAGCGTGAGGTGCGAGCGGTGAACGTGGCGATGCTCAGATCGATTTGCGACGAGGACCCGTATTTCTGGGGTTATTTCCCCAATAAATGTGATTTTTTTGGGGGTGGGGGCTGTATTTCTACCCGGAGCTTTGTGCAGCAAAACGGCTTGGTTTTGATTCTTTTTATTAATTTTTTTTCTTTTCCTTTTTCTTTTTCTTTTCTTTTTCTCGAGAGATAAATTTGCGGAGCTCGGCATGTGGGGGATTAAAAAAAAAAGGCGAGGGGAGATAAAAAAATTAGTCATAGAGGGGAGAATATACTTTGGGAAAGGATGAGGCGGAACATCGAGGGATTAAGAATTTTATTTTTTGGAAGAGATAGTTGGAGGTCTTGTTACTGTTGTTGGCGGGGGTTTAATCCCTGCAGCTCGCCCTTCTCCGGGGGGAAAAAAATAATGGAGAAAAAGGGGGTTAAAAAAAAAATTTCAATTTTCAATGCTAGTATTTAAAGGTCAGGACTTAAAAAAATAAAATAAAAATAAAAATGATGGCCTTTCGCACTGGATTTGGGGTGGCACCTAAAGTGTGGGCTCGGGATTTGGGAGGAAAAGCCAAGGAGTCGGGAACAGAGCACCCCAAAATTTGAAGAGGGCGATTTTTTTTTTTTTTT
>NW_015091153.1:660903-664099 GCF_001431845.1 Calidris pugnax
CCTGCCATAAAATTAAAAAAAAAAAAGACTTTGCAAAGAAGTTTTAAAACGTTTAACATTGAGGCGTGTGTGTCCCCCCCCCGAGCCCCCCTCCCCGTCCACAAACTTCCCCAAGTTTCCCAAAGCCATTTGAAACTCTTCACTTGCACTTTCTGGTAATTCAAGGCGGTTTTGGGGTTGGGTTTTTTTTTGGTGTTGGGTTTTTTTTTATTATTATTATTTTTTCTTTCTTTTTTATCCCTTTCGTTCCGTGTTACCGGGGTTTAAATCATCCCAATGTACGTGAACTCATAAAAATAGATAAGGCATGGCAACTCGGGAACGGCTTTTTCCCCCGGAAAATATGAGTGTATTTAAGCAAATCCTGAAATATTAAATTGTTGCTCGATTAAAGGCGATGCAAATGTATAAATCCAACAAAGCGCTCAAGAGGTTGTCTCCAAATATATAGTTTAATTCTGCCTAAGTGATCGCTTCTAAAAAAAAACAAAAACCCACATCATTAAGGCAACTATTATTGTTTCCTGAATTATTATTTTATTTTTTTTTTCTTTCGGAGCCACCTATGATTAAATTTCTGCAAAGAATAAAGGATAAAACTGCCTATAGTTAATGACAACAATTTTTCACCCCTGAGTTATCGTCGCAGAACGTAATAACATCCCACTCCCTCTTATTTTTTAATCCCTGCGCCCGGCAGAAGTAATTGCTCCCCCCCCCATCCGTGTGGGTGCAGATCGACATGGGGAGAACACACGTGTGCGCGGCCAAAAAATCTCGCCTTTCCTAATTTTACGGGGGTGACGTCATGAGCGCCACTGTCACTTCACACACACACCCCCCACCCCTTTTAATTTTGGGGGATTTTGAGGAAATATTGCCCCTCCAACCTGAAAAGAACCCCACATTTTTTAAAAAATGATATGAATGAAAAGCTGGAAGGGAGAGTGATTTTTCTGTGTCGTCCCCCCCCAGGGGAAAAGTTATTACCTGCTACCTGAGCAGGTTTTACTCCGCTTTGGGGCAAAAAAGGGGTTTTTCCTGTATCCGGTTGAATTTTTTTTTTTAACCCAAACATTTATCCCCATTTTTAGCCAAGGAGCACCAGGAATTTTTCCGCAGCCGCCAGACCCCTCCCTATAAACAAAGCACCGCTCCGCGATTTTCCATCCCCTCAAAGATTTGGGATTTTAAATTGAATTTTTAAATCTCGCTTTTTTTTGGTGGGGGGAAGGGAGGGAGTGGGGGCTCCCCTTCCCAGCGCTGATGGGATTTATACCGAAGTGCGTTTAATCAGCAAATTAAATTTAGTTGAGGCGGTGGTGCAGGGGAGGGGGGGGGGATTCTCCCCCCTGGGTTTGGGATTTTTTTTTTCGCTGCTTTTAACTTTTTTTTTTTTTTTTGCAACGTGGTTACTTGGTAATTTAAGACCCAGCGAAGTCCCGTTTCCGCGGGGAGATTTCGGTGCTGCCTTCTTTTGTTGGGCTGAGATTTCGCCAATAAATCTGGGAAGGAGAAAAATAATGAAATAAATCACACACACACACACACACCCCTCCCTGATGAAAAAAAAAAAAAAAAAATATTTGAGAATGAAAAGCCTCCTCCCGTCCCGATATCAACGCGGGGGAAAGAAAAAAATATAAAATCTAAATAAACGCTTAAAAGTGTCAGAAAGCGCTTTCAAGCCTCGGCAGAAAGAAGAGGGATAAATTTCAGAAGTAGGAACCGATTAATTTCTCTTCTCCACACACCTCCCGGTTTCCTGGTTCGCAGACATGTCCCCACACCCCCCCCCCCCGAAGAAAAAAAAAAAAAAGAATATTTGAGAATGAAAAGCCTCCTCCCGTCCCGATATCAACGCGGGGGAAAGAAAAAAATATAAAATCTAAATAAACGCTTAAAAGTGTCAGAAAGCGCTTTCAAGCCTCGGCAGAAAGAAGAGGGATAAATTTCAGAAGTAGGAACCGATTAATTTCTCTTCTCCACACACCTCCCGGTTTCCTGGTTCGCAGACATGTGTTTTGACAATTGCCAGAATTCTCTCCCTCTCTTTTTTTTTTTTTTTTCCTTTTTTTTTTTTTACCTTCCAACCCCTGGAAATGTGTGTGCAGCGACTGAGAGGTTTTGCGAGCGAGAAAAAAACCACTTCTTTTCGTCTTTTATTTCTTCCCCCTTTTTTTTTCCCTCCCCTCATTATCACCATTATTATTTCTTTTATATATTTTTTTAAATTATTACTATTCGCGCTGTATCTCGCAACTTGAAGGGAGTCGCCCTGAACTTTTGCTGCACTTTCCTAAAGCGACTCTGAGAATAAACT
The DNA here is from genome assembly GCF_001431845.1 of Calidris pugnax. Lineage (NCBI taxonomy): Eukaryota > Metazoa > Chordata > Aves > Charadriiformes > Scolopacidae > Calidris > Calidris pugnax. Next base: position 663,227 of record NW_015091153.1, read on the forward strand.
AAAGGCGACCAGAACACGTTTAAGGCCATTCCCCTGCCCCACGCTGCAATAAATAAATAAATAACTGAGATTTAGAGACAAAAAATCAGTAAGAAAAAGCAAAGGAATGACTCGTCTGGGCGCTGCACGGGGTGGTAAATACTTTTCTTTATCCACCTAGGGCGGAAAAAAAAAATAAAGGGTTTTGCGGAGGTTTGCATTTAAAAAAAAAAAAAATAATAGGAGAAACGGCGCTGGTTGTATATTTTTTTTTTCCAGCCCCTCTTTTTGGAAAGATATGGGGGGAAATGGGTGTTTTCGCTAATTATGGCTTGGTGCATCTTGGTGCAGAAGACGCCTTTTAATTAGCAAATAAAGCTCCCGAATAGGCCACCCTCCTCCAAAGGCGGTGGAATAAAACTTTAAATAGTCTGTGAAGCTCCGAATAAAAGTATTCGGGGAAAGGAGAGATGAGATCTCCTTTTTTTTTTGGTGGTTTGTGTTTTTTCTTTTTTTTTTTTATTTAAGAGCTGCCCAGACTCTGACTCCGAGGTTGTAATTACAGAGAATAGAGACGGCTCCAAAACAATGCGAGCCATTTCAGGCTGGGGGGGGGAGAGGGAGAGGTAAATAAACCCCCAAATAAACCTCCACGAGTTTGTTGTTATCGTCCTGTTACCCCTTTTTTATTTTTATTTTTTTTTAGGGAGGGGGTGTGTGTGTTATGTCTCTTTTATTTTTTATTATTTATCTTCCTCTTTTTCTTTCTTATTTACAGCAAAAAGCAATATTGGACCAGGAAAACCCTGTTGTAAAGAGCAGGAATAAATTCCCAGCGAAAGCCCCAAATAAATAATTAGGGCTCACGTGTGCCATAAATGTCAAGTTAAAAGA
>NW_015091153.1:664814-667898 GCF_001431845.1 Calidris pugnax
GTGGGAAATATATAGCCAGCGCATTCAAAACGTGAGGCTGAGGAATTGCAATGAGTAAAACATACTTTAATGATGCCTCATTTGTATTTGCAGGAGCTTTTGGGGTGGTTGTGCTCTTTTTTTTCCTTCTTTTTTTCTTTTTTTCCTTTTTTTTTTCCACCCCCTCCTCTTTCTCTCCCTTTTCTCCCCAGAAACCTGATTTTTTTTTAACGTGGGGAGAGGATTCTATTTTAAGTTTCTTTACGGCAGCTGGTTTCTGTTCACTATAAATCGACCAGACTTTTAAGACTTGCCCTCTGTTTAGAGAAGTAATAAAACACTTAACTTTCTCGACTCCTAGTCACACGGTTATCACACAGGTCTCCGATACAACAGCCCCCCAGCACCTACACAAAAAAAATAAAAATAAAATAATAATAATAACAAATAAAAAAGAGGAGGGCGAGAAAATAAAAATAATAATAAAAATAATAATAATAAAAATAATAATAAAAAGAAAATGGTAATTAAAAAGGAAAAAAATACAAGCCCTAGAAGGAGTCTTTTCCAGAAACTCCTCCAAACTTTGGGAAGGGTTGGCGTGGGGATAAACGCCCTTCCATAGGTGCAACTCCCCACGTCAATCTGCCCTCGCAGAGGTCCAACCCCTCCAGCTGGAGCTTACTTTTAATTTCCTCGCCAAATTACAGCGGGCTGTAAGCAATCCATAAGGTAAGACAACACGCCAATAACTGCAAAAAGCCCTCCTTCATCCATCTCTTCCCCTCTCCCTCCAGTCCATTCCTTGGACCTTCCGCACCAGTTTGATAACTGGGAGCAGAGCTTTGCCTGGGCGCTGGTGCTGGTGGTGGTTTCCAAAGTGACCCTGCCCTGAAAGGACTTGGGTTCAGGGAAGATGTGCCCATGGCTAATAATATTTGCAACACAGCCCAGATTTGGCCAGTTTGAGTGTCCCTCTGGCTGGAGGGGGGGTGGCGGGGTTCACAGCTCAGCAGAAGGCGGAAAAAAAGAAATAGAAATAAAAATAAAATACCAATACACTCCCCCCTCCCCAGCAATCGCATTTCTTTCCTACTTTCTTTATTTTTTCGCCTTTTTCTTTGATTCCACAAATCCCCGGGCAGGCTCTGGGGAAGGGAAACGAAAGGAAACTGAAGTTCGCCTCTTTTTTTTTTTTTTTTTGGGGGGGGGGTGGTGGTGGTGGTGGGAAAGAGCCTGTAAATCTTCCCCCGCGTCCAGGAGTGTTGTATCTGCACCAGGCTGGCTCCAAGTTGGGCAGCCTGAGGTGGGAGCCAGGCTAACAAGGTCCATGTGCTAAATAAGATGGTGCACACTTCCAGCTATCTCCTTTTTGGTTAGAAACTTTATTTTTTTTATTTATTTTTTTTTCTTCCCCCCATCTAGTGACACTCAGGGGAAGCCTTAACGTTATAGAAGATGAATACACGAGCTTTTTTTTTTTTTTTTTTTTTTTTTTAGTCTCTTTTTGGTTTAAAAAATGGTGGGGGTGTGTAGCAACAATAAGCATCTCCTTCTTGCCAGAGCTGTACTAACACAGTGAGTATTTCTGTATTTCAGAAAGAAGGTCACCTCTGGTTTAGAAGATGAATACCCGAGGTTTTTTTTTTTTTTTTTTTTCAGTTGTAGTCTCGTTTATGGTTTTATTGCTACCATTGATTACTTTGCTTTGTTACACAGAGGAAAAAGAGCATAAAATCCGTTGGCATCCGGGTTCCTGTTATAGCTGGGGAAAAAAATATACACACACCCCCCTTACCCTTCTTTGTCAGCTAAAATCTTTTAGGGATACATCGCTAAAAAAAAAACACAAAAAAGGGGGGGAATAAGTCTTATTGATTGGGATCAAGGCAAAGAAATGCTCTCAGTTTTGAATTGGAGTGTGCACCCACAAACCTCCCTCTTCCCAGCCCCCCGCACCCTCACATTTGAAATAAAAACGTGGAGAAGAAAAAAAAAAAAAAGGCAAGAGAGAGGAGGCCAGGGTTTCCCTACCATAATTGAATTTTTAAATAGCAAGCCACCAGAATGATAAAGATACCTCGCAATATTTACAGATCAGCAGGTATGTTTTACATTTAAGGGGCAATTTATGGCTCTAGATTGAAATTAAAATTAGATTAGCTGCCTTCATTTCAATTAGTTCTAGGTGCAATCTACCCAGAGAAGATAGGATATAATCCCCCCTTTCATCTAACTAAATATTTGCAATAGAAGTTTCCCAATCAGTGGGAAATATCTGCAACTATAAATTGCTGCAAACACAAACACGAGGTTGCGTCCCCAGCCCAGGCTCCCCATTGCTCTCCATTACCAATAAAAATCCTCTTTTTCTTTCTTTCTTTCTTTTTTTTTTCCCTCCCCTGTTGTTGTTGTAGAAAAAAAAAATAATCATAAATGTAAATATCCTCTCGCGTTGCAAATGAGCAGGGGAAGGTTGGAGGGGAGAAATGTCAAAGTAGAGGAGAAATCTTAACTTCCAGGCTAACGTGAGTTTGCAATGTTGGGTGTTGCTTTTCTGGATGGCTTTTTTTTTTTTTCCCTATTTTTTTTTTTGCCTCTCCCCTCCCCAAGACACACTTTGGGAAGGCTCTGAAACACGTTATCAATCCAGAAGTCGCCATGTTTCTCCCCCCCTCTCCCCCTCTTTATGTAATATTTTCTCATCAGGAACACACAACCATTTGATTCCATAATATTGACCAATGCTACAGGAGAACAAGGAGGAGGAGGAAAAGAAAAAAAAAAAAAAAAAAAGGAAAAAAAAAAAAAAAAGGGGGGAAATTTTTGGTTAAAATTTTTGGTTAAAATTATGCTCAATACAGCTTTCTATAAAAAAAAAAAAAAAAAAAGAAAAAGAAAACAACAAACCAAAACAAACCAGAAGACAAGGAGCAGAACGCACAGACACACAGACGGGGCTTCCAACTCCCCCCGTCCACCAGCAAGAAGAAAAAAGGGGGGGGCTGAGGGTGAGAAGGAGGGAGGGGGGGGAAGGAAAAGTTAAGCCTGGCTTAAGAAATTTGTGCCCCCCCCTTCCCCTTCCAGCCCAGCCGCCTCCCTTCC
>NW_015091153.1:668141-669527 GCF_001431845.1 Calidris pugnax
AACCCCAACCCCAGGCAGGACCCCCAGCCCTGGCTGCCCTCCCCACCGCATCCTCCCCATCCCCCGGCACCCCGGGGGTTCTGGGGGGGGTTTGGGGGTGCAGGACTTACTTTCCATGCCCACTTAGTTTCAACTAGGGAATCAACAGAAGCAAAAGCAATTTTTTCCCTTTTTGACACCCGCCTCCCCATTGGCTCCCCCCGGGTCAGCTGACTTTGTCATTTTGTCTGTCCTGGAGCAGAGCCTTCCCTATAACAATCTAGTTCAGACTACAAACTGGAGACAGAAATAAATATTAAAGAAATCACACAGCCAGGTGTAGAGGAGGATATGAATTCCTATTTTACAAACCCATCTTTATCCTGCCATCTAACCAGTGGCCAAGAGGTGCTTCCCAACGTAGCCCTCAATTCAACTGCCTATGACCCTGTCAGGCATTTTTCTACTTATGGAGCAGCCGTTGCTCAAAACCGGATTTATTCTTCTCCTTTTTATTCACCGCAAGATAACGTTGTGTTTAGCTCCAGCCGAGGACCTTATGACTATGGATCTAATGCTTTTTACCAAGAAAAAGACATGCTTTCTAGCTGCAGGCAAAATTCTATGGGACATAATACACAGACATCAATCGCACAGGATTTTACCAGTGACCAAAACAGGAACACTTCGCAAGAACAAAAAACTAGCATTCAAATATACCCCTGGATGCAGCGTATGAACTCCCACAGTGGTAAGTTTTACAGCTCGGAGATATAAATTAAATAAACTGAACCATCTTTACGACCTTCTCCCTAGCAGAACAGGCTGAGCGACTTTTTATGGCCCCATAAAAACAATAATATAGCTCCTTCACAGTTGCAGCTACAGGCCTTTTATTTGTTAAGTTGTTGCAAGCAAATATGGCTTGTTATGCTCTTTCTAATTAAAAGACTTCGAGAGTGTAAAATATCTATAATAAAGTGCAGCGAGCTCTGCTCGGGAGTTAAGCACAAAATATTACCGGGGTAAAAATAAGTTTTAATGACGGGTGCGGGAAGTGCGGCGGTGGCGGGTTCCCCGCACCAAGAGGGGCCGGGGCTCCTCTCCCCTCCTCCCCCCCTTCCCCGGTTCCCCCAAATCCTCCAATTGGCAGAAATAATGTGGGGTGAAAAAAAAAAAAAAAAAAAAAAAAAAAAAAAAAAAAAAAAAAAAAAAGGGGTGGGCGAGCAAAGTCTTCCTGAGTGCCCGGTCGTCTTTCCGGAGCGAGGAAAAACACAGTCAAGCTGGAGGGGATTTTGGGTGCCCAGGAAGCGCGGGATTGGGCCCTGAGCCAAACTGCTTTTAAAGTAGCCTTGAAGACCTGCCCGTGCTGGAGTGGCTTCGCTGGCGGCGTGTGTTGGCGTTGCA
>NW_015091153.1:670340-672966 GCF_001431845.1 Calidris pugnax
CCAAACCAGAGCAATTCTTCCTCCCCTGGTGAAAAATCTGATTTCCCTGAGAAAAAAAAAACAAAAAAACCAACAAAAAAAAAAGCTCCTTCCACCTAAATACCTAAATATAGCATTTCCAAGAGCATCCTCCTTGTATTTAAGCAGATACCTGGGCTCATCACTGCATACTACAAACTGTGACAGTTTCTGTGTGAATATTTTTAACTGTGTTTGTGGTACCTGTATTTATATTTATGTTTAGCACTGTAATAATGTTCCACAGTATAAAGTGAATGGAGTTCTATAGCGGTAGAAAAGGCAAAAAAATAAGAAAAAAAAAAGAAATAAAAATAAAGAATAAAATAATAAAAAATCTTGTGTTACACCCTCTCATGTATAAAGGTCATGTCCAGAGGACTATGTTGAGTATTTAATAAAAACTGAATATTATTTTTAAAGTTTATAGAATGGCCTCTGAGCTTCAGTCGAAACCTTTCGTGTTGGTAACAGCCTGTTAGAAAGTTCACTGATCTTCTGTGTGTTGTTCCTGAAAAATCGGCTCCCTCTCTCCTTTTTTTCTCCCTCCTTCGTACCTCTCTCATTCAAGAGGATTCCAAAAAAAAAAAAAAAAAAAAAAAAAAAAAAAAGAGAGGGGGGAGGAAATTACATTTTGCTTTGTCTCCTTGAATTAGTCTTGTTACTGTATTGTTCGGTGGCATCAGGAATCTATGCCATACCTCTCGCTTCATGATTAAAAATGGATTTCCAAAGTTCAAAACAGTATATATTTCTTATTGCACCCTCCTCAGTCAAATACCAGGTCAAAGGTTCTGCTTCTCTTTTTTATTATTTTGATTTAATTTGAGCTCTACGCAGCTGAGAATCCCCCCAGCTCTGCGGAAGGACCCACTTCCCCCCCCCCGCCTCGTCCCTCCCTCCCTCTCTCTCTCTCTCTCCCTCCTCCCGGCTTATTTCGCCCCAATAACCCTTTCCAGGGAGGGAGGGGGGAGAAGAGGGTGGGGGGGGAGTCACTTTAATCCAGAAACTCATCCTTAGGAGCACGGAAAATTGTGGATATAACGCTGGGAAGCAAACCCTGCTGCTGTGGATCGCAGGCTCGGATAACCCATTGCGAAGGCTGGATAAAAAAAAAAACCACAAAAACAACAAAAAAACCCCAAGAAACCTGCATTTTTCTCGCCTCTTTGTCACTGCTCTAATATTTTGCTGGGCTGTTCAGGAGGTTGCACTTAGCCAGGGATGATATTAGTCCCCTTCAAGGTCTTTTTTTAATTATTTTTTTATATATATATATGAAAGAACCAGGATTTGGTGTGAAGTGACCATAACCAGGGGGAAAAGAAAAGGAAAAAAAAAATTTATACATATATATATGGAAAAAACAAACAAACAAACAAACAAAAAGCAGCCTGGGGAGGTTTTTCCAGCCCATCCTTCGCTCGTCTCCAGCCTGGAATGTGCAGGCGATTTTTACAAAGCGCAGGAAAGACGGGAAAGAAACCAAAAAAATAATAAAAAAATGATAAATCTCTCTTAAAACGAAAGAAAACAAGCAAACAGCACCAACAACCAAGAGCCAAGAGCGTTTTGCAAGAGGGGAACGACCTGGCCGGGGAGCGAGGAGGCTCCCTGGGTGTAAACCAGTTGGAATTTCCAATGTTAAAAAAAATCAAAAAGGAGCAAAAAAACCCAACCAACCAACAAAAAAAGCCCAAACAACCCAACCAAACCCAAAGAACCGACCCAAAGGTATATATATCTCTCTCTCTCCAGAACCACACGTATAGAATTCAGCGCCTATAGAGAGGAGGAAGGCGAGATGTAACACCCAGCGCATTCAAGGCATTCTCTGCCTGCTCAATGGAGACGGAACAGAGAGAAAACGTGCTCAGGTCTGGAAGGCAAAGCCCGAATCGGGTTTGGGGAGGGGGGGGGAAAAGCGGGGGGGGGTCAGAGATGCCCCTCTCCCACCGCAGTCCCCCCCTCCCGCCGCCTTCTCCCTGCTCCGGACCAGAAGGGAGGGCTGGAAATTCAGATTTTAAGGTATTTATTTGCCTTTCGCCCTTTGAAGAGAGGGGCTGGTTTCTCCAGCGAAGAGCAGACAAGGAAGATCCAGGCTTCTGCCAGCAATAAATTGCAAAAGAAGGGAGAAAAGGAGCGCGGGGGGGGGGCGGGGGGGGAAAAGGTAAAAGGAATGTAAACTTTGGCGCATTGGTGGAGGAGCTTCTACGCGAGGAGCAGCCCCTGCGGAACCCGACCCCCCCAACCGCTCCCCAAAACCTCGGAGAACAACGCGGGGGGAACGCGCTTCCTTCCACCCCACCGGCAGAATTGAAAAAAAAAATACAATAAAATAATAAAAGGCATTAAAAAAGACGCGGAGGCAACGCGCTGCTTCCCCTCTTGGTTGCACTCAGAGAAAAAAGGAAAAACCCCACACTTTTCCTCTCTCTGCTCTTTTTTTTATTCCCTACCCGCGCAGCTGCGATTTTGAGACGGAAGAAATAAAGCCAAATGTGCGCAAAAAAAAAGAAAATAAAAAAAAAAGGGAAAAAACCCCCAACTATTTGGAAATTGCGGAGCGCGGAGCGCGGAGGGAGGCAGCCTGCGCGCTGTACCCCCC
>NW_015091153.1:673226-674404 GCF_001431845.1 Calidris pugnax
AAAGAGGGGGGGAAAGAAGATAAAAAGAGGGGGGAAAAGAAGAAAAAAGAGGGGGGCAAAGAAGAAAAAAGAGGGGCAAAAGAAGAAAAAAAAAAGGAAAAAAGAGGAAGTCAGAAGGAAGTCTGGAAATGACAAACCATGACAGTGATAAGAAACCGAGCCATTTTAATCTACTAAAATGGCATGAATAGCTTAAAAAGCTAGGCATAACATCCGCCATGAGTTCTTACGTCGCCAATTCGTTTTATAAGCAAAGTCCCCCCGTTCCTGCCTATGCCATGCAAAGTTATGGAAATTATGGAAGTGTGCCTGAGGTTCAGTCCCCCAGGTACCGCTACGGGGGCTTGGATCTGAGCGTCACCCTCCCCTCCTCCGGGGCTGCCACCTCCCTCGGTGCCTTGGAGATGTCTGCGACCCCCCGAGCTAACCCCGAGCGACCTTCCTGCACGGTCATGGGTTCTTCGGGGCATCCTTTAGCCAGAGACGATCAAGCATCCCTAAATCCCGGGATTTACAGTCAGAAGAGTGTTAACACGCCGCTGGAGGAGAGATCTAAGAGCTCGGCTGAAATCAAAGCCGAGCCCGTGCAAACAGCACAACAAGGAGGACCCCAACTGCAGCAGCAGCAACAACCTCCACAAATTTACCCCTGGATGACCAAACTACACATGAGCCATGGTAAAACTTTCGCTTCTTGATTTTTTTTTTTCTCTCTCTTTTTTTTTTTTTTTTTTTTTTGCAGCACTTTTTTTTTTATCTTTTTTTTTTTTTTTTTTTTTTTTTTTTTTTTTTGCCTTGGGTTTTTATAGGCCATACGGGGCAAATAATAAAAAACCTGAGGTCGTAAATTTTACGACTAAGGCATCAATTGCTCGTAAAACTGTCCACTAAAAGGCTTAGAGGCTATATACGCCCAAATTTATGACAGCATAATTGGATCATAGAAACAAAACGTGTATAAAAGGCAATATTCCATTTTTTTGGGAAGGGGGGGTTAAAAATAACTTGAAATACACATGTTCTTTGAGGGTGAGCTTTTAAAAAAAAAAAAAAGAAAAAAAGACACCAGCAGCGAAAGGGAAGGAAAGCGTGGAGAGATTCTTTTCCCCCCCCCACTTCCCAGGGCTTGACGGGGGGGGGGGGGGAAAAGAGAAAAGACCCCCAAAAAAAAATATTTC
>NW_015091153.1:674484-676891 GCF_001431845.1 Calidris pugnax
GGGGGGGGGGGGGAGAAAAGAGACAAGACCCCCAAGAAAAGATATTTCCCTCCTTTGTACACTTCCTTATTGTCCGAGAGGAAACAGGTTCACTTCTGGCTCATCTACATGCGTTTGATCTGGGCTTTAGAAGGGGAAGAAGGGGAGGGGGGGGGACTTGGAGGGGGGTGAAGGTGTTGGGGAATGAAGGATTTCAGGCGACTTCTCTCCCCGCGTCCCCACAGCAAACTTCTGTATGTTCTAGATTTGTAACCGGGTCTCTAAAGATTTTTAAAAAAATATATAATAAAAATATATTAAAAAATCCATCCAGGATTTCTCTGGCTTTTTCATGCGGTGTCTTCCCTTTTTTTTTTTTTTTCTTTATTTTTATTTTTCCCCCCCAGAAACGGATGGGAAACGCTCCCGAACCAGCTACACCCGCTACCAAACTCTGGAACTAGAGAAAGAATTTCATTTTAACAGATACCTGACCCGGCGGAGGCGCATTGAGATCGCCAACAACCTCTGCCTCAACGAGAGACAAATCAAAATCTGGTTTCAAAACCGGAGGATGAAGTGGAAGAAAGATTCCAAGTTGAAAAGCAAAGAGGCTCTTTAGGTGGGATTGCAGGAATTCTTGGGAGGGGAGGTTGGGGGGGAGTGTCCTCCTGCTTTTTTTTCTTTAAATTCTGGTGGTTGCTGTTGTTGGGGTTGTTTATTTTTATTTTTTCTGTTCCATCACTTCTGGTGGAAGCTTCCTTGAGGAAACTTTGATTTATTTTTTTTGGAGGGGTGGGAGCTGCTGGATGGACTCTGGTCCGTACCCTCCCAAATCCCTCAGACAAAGGAAATCTCTTATTAATATGCAAAAAAAAAAAAAGATAAAAAAAAGAGAAAAAAATCCACAGAAAAACACCCCCCCAACCAACCCACCCCGCTGTAGGCTTCATGCAAAAATTTAATGTATCGCTCTTTAGGTTGTTATTAAGTGTCCTAACCTGTGCGCTCTTTGGGGGGGAGGGTGTGGGGGGGTGAGAAGGGGGGAAATCAGCAAGAAAAAAAATAAACACCACCAAAAAGGCGTGGAAAAAAAAACCCAAAACCCCACCAAACTGCGCAGGGCGGCTGGGTGGTGGCCTCGCAGCTCTGGGAAAAAATGGGAATATTCGGAGGAAAAAATGACAAAAAGAGCTAGGGATTTGCTAAATGCTAAGATATATAATATTAAAAGGAGAAAGAAAAAAAAAAAAAAAAACAAGGCGAACCCAAATTTGTACATCTCTGTCTAAATTCGGTGCAGTAACTTCTCTTATTCCCCCTCCCCCCCGTTAATGATGTACTCGGTATATTTATTAATTGCCGTTTCGTCCGCGAAAGGGCGATGAAACTTCTATTTTGTCATATGGAATAAACAGTAAATAACCCAAAAAGTTGGCGCGCCGGGCGGATATTTCTGTGCTCCTTCCCCGCCTTGGAGCAGATTCCTGCTCCTCTCTTACTTTGGCCAAGTATCGACTTTAAAAATATCATTTATTGGTGAAAAAGGCAGATTTTGGTGGTGGTGGTCGGGGGGGGTGTCAAGGGATGCTTTCCTTTAGAGTCTCCTCTTTCCCCCCACCCTGGAGAAGGTTCGTGCTGCTCTTCCCATTTCCCAGAGCATGGGGAATGGGGGGGAAAAATGGGGGTTTTAATATATTTTGGTGATTAAATGGGTTTAAGGCTGGGCCTCGGGGAAGGTGAGATGCTCCTTGTCCCAACTCGGACTTTTTTATCTTTATTTTCTCTCTCTCAGGTTTTTACCTCCCAGGCTGGTGTCCTCCCCTGGCAGATGGCGTTTTAATGGGAATATCGGCTTAAAATTCCTTTCTCCCTCCCTTTTTTCCTCCTCCCCCTACCTCGCCCCCCCTCTCCTCGGTGTATAATCGGGATTAGATCATTTGCCCCCAAAATCTCGCTGCAGGTTGGGCAGCACCTGGAGGCGGGAGGGCGAGCCCAGTGCCTGACTGGAGGTGACTGGGATGGGGTTGGGCGCTGTCTGGGGGGGTGGGGGTGTGTGTGTGGTGGCTCCAGGCCCTGCTGTACATCCCCCCCTCCCTATAGGGAGCAGCCCCCGGGGGGGGGCTACGGGGGAAAGGGAGGCTGCACCACCCCGCCTTCTTGGTTTTTTAATGTATATATATTGATTTTTTTAAAAAATATGTATATATATGTTATTTTTTGGCTGTGCTAAGGTGGAGGGGGCCTAATGGGGAACACATGGGCTCTGCCCTGGGGTGGGAACGCGCCTTCCATAGGGTGTCCATACATCCCGGAGCCTGACACTTGGCTCCATATGGATTTCTCCAGCCCTACAGCCATATGGCAGAGAGGCGCGGGGCTGAGAGGGGAAAAAAAAAAAGAAAAAAGAAAAAAAAAAAGAAAAAGA
>NW_015091153.1:676973-678285 GCF_001431845.1 Calidris pugnax
CCCAGACGCGCACACGCGGAGCGGCTCCTCCTGTGTCTTCCCAGCCATTTACAGGCGAAAACAAATGCCGGGAGAAGCCAATAAGCTCCATAAAACTTTATAGGATTTCCTTTTACACAAGGGGGAAACAAGGGAACAATTTCCTGAACCTGCAAAACAAAAGTTTCTTCCAGCAGCGGCTCGGGCCGCCTTTAGGGGTACAATTAGCACAGCGTGCTAATGAGGCACCTCCTCAGCTCCGCGGGCTCGGCTTGGAATTTTATTTTACCGCTTTTATTGGAGGGTTGTTACGCGTGGATGGCGGGGTCTGGTTATTGGGCGAGTTGCGAGCTGTTAAGATATTTAATAATATTTTTTTTCCTGTCGTTTAATTAACAGCCAGTGGACAAAAATCCTGGGGTTTTGTATGGTTTTTTTTTTCCCTTTTTTTTTTTTTTTTTTTTTTTCATCTCGACTGTCATTTTGGAGTGAAATACTGCAAAGCCAAGCCAGGCTCGGCCTCACACATTTATTTTCTGCCTCTGGAAGAGTGGCTCCCCCACTCTTGGGGCCTGGGGTGATTTCAGGGAGGGCTCGCTAGCCATTCCAATCATATCTCTTTCTTTCTTTTCCTTTTTTTTTATTTATTTAATGTTTTTTTCCCTCTCCCCATGCTGTGTAAATCCATTGACTGGTTGTTCAGGCACAAAACCCTCTTGGCGTGTACTGGTAATTGCTCGTTATTCCGTTCAATTTTCTCTTAAGCAACGTCTTCCCCTCCCTCTCACCGGGATTATTGCGGCGTCTCTGGGTTATTATATTTTATTCTGATTACATTTCACTCCAACAACACCTTTCCTTGAACTTCTTTGAATGACAAAAAAACCCCCACCAAATATAAAGTCTTGTTATTGGCTTCATTAATTCTAGAGGGGCTTTCTGTTAGAAACGCTGCCGATGTCTTTCGTGCTGGGAGTGGGAAGAATCTCCTGTCTTTTGGTATTTATCATCTGCCTTTTTTTTTTCTTCCCCCCCCCTCGATCCCTTCCCAAAAGACTCAAGAAGGAAATTAGAAAAGGACTTACCTTGCCCCGTCATCCGTGTCAACCCCGTCAGAACTTAAAATGGCCCAAAAAACCAACAAACAAACCAAAGTTCCGATTTCTTTTTTTTTTATATATACAGATATAAATCCAGGAGTTTTTTGTTGTTGCTGTTCGGTTTTTTTTTCCTTAAAAAAAACCCCAAAAACAATAAACAAAGCTCTTTTAGTTTCACCGAGAACATGAGAACATTAGCAGAAATACTCATGGCTTCTATGCGAATTTAGTAG
>NW_015091153.1:681681-682443 GCF_001431845.1 Calidris pugnax
GTCGGGGGGGGGCGGGCGTGGATAAATCCGAGGTTATATTGCAAAATAACATCAGAAATCATCTGTATTTTCTTTACCCCCCCCCCGCGGGTGTGGGACAAGGCCACTGTCCCCAGCTCAGGGCTCTCTCCGGGGGGGGGGGGGGTGGTCTCCGGGCTCTCAGCATCCTTTTTTCGCCCCCCGTGGGACAATTCAGGTCCCGTGGGCTTGGAAAGAGGGAAAAAAATCCTAAAAATGAGAGTTATTCCCTTTCTTTAGCGGTCGTTAATCGCGGGGAAAAGTGCTAGGAAAAAATAAAAACGGGGGCAAAAAATCCGGCAGGTGGGAACACGAAGGGTTTAGGGGGACCCTGACCCCCCCTATCTCCCCCCCCTTCACCCCAAACCCCACGGAAAGTCCTCGCGAGGCTCGTTTGTGGGTTTTTTCCTAAAAAAAAAAAAGTGTTTCTGGGAGAACACGAAGTGGCTCAAAACCTGGAAGGATCCAAAAGGGAAGAGGGGATTTGGGGGGAGCGGTGCCCCCACCTTCCGCAGGGACCCCCAGAGCTTTCCGGGGGGTGAAAGGGGATGTTCTCCCACGCGTGTCGAGGCCGTGTGTGTTTTGAGTGTGTGTGTGTGTCCCAGATTTGGGGAAAAAGAAGAAAGTTCTTTCGCGTCCGACGTGAAAATCTCGGTTCTTTCTTTCTTTCTTTCCCCCGCGACCTCTCATTTCCCACCTCTTCCTCCCGCTGACGGATGGGGAGGGCGGGGGGGGGGGCGGGGG
>NW_015091153.1:682771-683460 GCF_001431845.1 Calidris pugnax
GTCATTAAAAATAGATGCAGGTTAGAGACATTTCTTCCGGATATTTTGGATTTTTTTTTTTTCGCTGAAATACCATTAACTTTGAATTTAGATGCTGCTCTCGCCTTCGCGTGCGCGACCGGGGGAGCTTCGTGTCTCCTGTTGTGTGGAATCCGGGCTTAAAAAAAAAGAAAAAATTAAAAAATACAGTCTTCATAAGAAATCAGCCTTTATTGTAAACAAGGACAATAATTTTCTGCGTAATTGGACAGGAGAAAGGAAAAAAAAAAAAGTAATAAAGTCCGGAGAATGGATATCATTTCCTCGCATCCAGCCGGGTCCTGGGGGGGAAAAAACGGGTTATTGGAGGGTGGATGAGAGGGATGGAGGGAATTCGGCTGGAACTGGTGTTTCCACCCCATAATCTGGGGCTTTTTTTCCCCCTTTTTCTCTCCCCGAGGTGGGGGAGAGAGTTTTTAGCCATCACCTTCCATCTCCCCCCGTCCCTTCCCCAGCAGCCGGGCTGTCCCTGCACATCCTATTGATGGATTGATTTTATTGATTTATTATCCGCTCCTCAAAGCGCGTTTCTATCAAATGATGTTTTGATCTGGGTTTTCCCGGTCAAGAGTTGAATCCTGAGTTATCGATTTTTATTTTTTCCCCTCCTTTTTATATTTTTTTTCTTTTTTCTTTTTTCTTTTTTTTTT
>NW_015091153.1:683470-684316 GCF_001431845.1 Calidris pugnax
GAGAGGGTTTATTTGCGATTTTTCTCTCTCCCGGCAAACACGACTCCCTTTCTCCCAGCAGGGACTGGGAATATCCATCCTCCCCACCCACTTTCCCTGCTTTTAGGAAGGAAGGGAGGAAAGAAAATAAACACCCCAATTACTTTCGCTCCGGACACATCCTTTACACCTCCTCATCCCAACTCTTTTCTCCTCCTTACGGCAAAAAAAAAAAAAAAGGTCAGAGCAACACGGTTTGGCCAGACATGAAATAAAAACCCCACCTTTATATCCGTCTATATATAATTTATTCGTCTTTTTCTTCCTGTTTGGGCTGTGTTTATGTGCAGATTTATGGCTTTATAAAATATTTATATATCGCAGCCATAGGCGCGGGGATGCTGTGTGTGTGTCAGTATGGATATACGTATATCTGCGGTCCAGAGGGGGCTGGGGGGGGGCTGGGGGAGACACAGCCACACACACTTAGGTAAACAGACACAGATATATTTAAATGTTTTCTTGGCACTTAGCAGATTCCTCTGATTCCCTCTCAGCAGTAAAATAATCACCCGGGAGGGGAGAGCGGCTACCGTTGACCTCTGCTATTTATTCGCGTCCAGGGCAGGATTTGAAAGAGTTTGCTGGAGTTTGGGGAAGAGGAGCTTTAAAAACAACCAAAAAAAAAAAAAAAGAAAGGCTTTATTTCCTGCAGGTTTAGGAAAAATCAATAAATACGACTTGGAGGCAGTCGGCAATATGGAATAAATAAATAAAAGCGATTTTTTATTTAATTTTCTTTTTTTTTTTAAATTTTGGTTTCAAGACACCAGGTCACCCCTCCCTTCGGCCCCGTCCTCCCCCCCC
>NW_015091153.1:684674-689790 GCF_001431845.1 Calidris pugnax
GGGGATTTTTTGGGGGGGTGGGGGGAGAAAAAAAGGCCATTTGGGTGCGTGGGCTTGCGCGCATCCCCGCGTGTCCTGCGCAAAGAAAAATCCGTCTCTCCTTCTGTTTTCCTTTATTTATTTACTTTTTTATTTCTCCTTTCCGATGCAGAATAAAGCCCTTTTGCGTATTGGAAAAGGCGGCGGGGGGGGGGAGAAAAGGGGGGGGAAATATTTACCTGCGGACTCGAGCTGACACTTTACATCTGTGTCTGCTCCTCTTCGGTACCTGGCTCCTGTCGGAATTAATTCTGGAGAATATTGTGGCGAAATAGAAAGCTTTAAAAAAAAAAAGAAAGAAAATAGGCTGGAGAGAGGCCGGGTCATGTGTAAGGGGAGAAACGGAGTATGAAGAAACCTATATTTTATGGGAGGCTTCCAGCGTCCAATTCTTCACTTAAAGCCCCAAACGCGACGCTCGGACTCAGAACTGGGGCTTAAAAATAAGATTTTTTGAGGGGAAGCTGCCCCCACCCCCCCGTAGGCTGGTCCTTGCAGCGACCCTCACCGTGTCCTCTGGGCGAAGGGCTGCTTTCCTCTTCTTTTCCCTTCCCCCCCCAAAAATCAGCTCACCTTTCCCAGTTTTCCCAGCAAACCTAAAACCCCGGGGGCATCTTTAGCGATGGGAAAAGGCCATTTTTACCCCCGAACCTTTATGGCCCAGGGAAGCCGGCTGTGATTTTTTTTCTTCTTCCTTTTTTTTTTGTCCCCTCTCTCTTTCTTTCCTTCTCTTCTCTTTTCTTTCTTTTTTTTTTTTTTTTCCTTCTTTTCTTTTTTTCCCCTCTCTTTTTTCCCCCCTTCTTTTGTTTTTTTCCCTCCTCTCTTTTTTTTTTCACCTTCTTTTCTTTTTCTTTCCCTCCTCTTTTTTTTTTCCCCCTTTTTTTCCCTGATTTTTTTCTTTTTTTTTTTTTTTCCTTTTTTTTTTTTTTTTTTTTTTTTTTTCTTTTTTTTTTTTCCAGGGAAGCAGCCGATTTCTTATCAGGTCGGGATTGATGCTGCCGGCCTCCTCCTCTATATCATCCCCCCGGCTCCTCTTGTTCCAGCCCGGCTCCCTTTGCTCCCGGGGGCCGTGAGTGATGGCTCCCGCAGCTCCCCATGCCGCCGGAATCCTAATGGCCCCACCGAGGGGGGGGGACACACACACACACAGAGAAGACACCACACGACCCTCTCCCCTCATTTTATTAGAAATTTTAGGGAGCTCCCCCTAAAACCACCCACCCCCCCTCAGCCCCTGTTGCTGGAGGCCCCCGCGGAAGCCGCGAAACGGTTTTATTAAAAGGTTTTGATGGATTCGCCTTGGGGATTAACTAAGATAATAGTTTATTGCACTGCGAAAGATTAAACTGAAAGTACCCTAGTGAAAAAAAATAAATAAACATTAAAAAGGAGCGGGGAGCGCCTTCCCGAGCGTTAAATCCCTTCTTTCCCACCCTAACAAGGGTCCCCCCCCCCCCCGGGCTCCTGGGTGTCTCCGCCGCCTTCCCGGGGCGTTATTATTATTATTATTGCAATTATTAATAAGACTTAAATACATGTGATGCCTCCCCAGGTCCGGGGGGGACATCTCCCCTCGCTTTCCCCCCCCCTATTCCTTCCCCCGGGGGAGAACGACCCCCCTGGGAAAAGCCCCCATTTTCCCTGCCTGGCTGCGAGCTGGGGGCACGGTGCGCACATGGGCGCGGAGCTGCGCGCATCTGGGCCGCTTCGGGTTTAAAGAGCGTGGTTTCCGCGCCGGGGGGGGGGTACGAGAGGCGATAAAAACCCGGGGACTTTCAATCATCCTGCCCTTCATCCCCCCATCCCCGGCTGAGGATGCTGGGGGTCTGCCCCCCCATGGGATGCTGCCTGGCCCCACAGGAGCAAAACGACACCCCCCCCAGATAAAAAACGCCACCCGGGTGACTCCCCCACGCGTGTCCCCCCCTTCTCCACCCCCTCCTCACCCCGGGTGCAGGGGGAGGGGGACACCCGAGGATTTTAATAACAGCGGGGGGTATCGATCCCAGCTCTCGGCGGCCTCCGAGGGGCAGCGGGGGGGGTGGGGGTGGGTGTCTCAGGGATGCGGTCGCTCGGAGCATCGCGGCCATTTGAGCACCCAGGAGGAGAAAAATTTTAAAAAAAGAGGGTTTTTGGGGCTGTTTTTTGCTTAAAAAGTACCCGGTACCAGCACCCACCGGAGGTTGATTATTTTTAATAGGGAAGGGTGTAAAAAAGGGATGGGCGCCGCCGGGTGAAAACTGGGCTCCGTGTTGGTTTGGGAGGCCTCAAAAAGCATCGAAAACAGGGAATTTTCCCTTTTTTTATCCCATTCCACCCCATTTTGGTGCCAGGCCAGGGTCTGGCCATCCCTGGAAGCGAAGGCTGAGCCATCTCTGCAGCGACCGCGGGTCAGGGCTCCCCCCCCCAAAATTCCCTGGTAGAAACCCCCCACCGGGGTAGGGTTGGATGAACTTTTTGGGGGCTAAAAAAGAAAACCTTTCATTTTTCTCCTTGAAACTTTATTTTCCCACCTCCTCGTCCCCGGCCCAGGGCAGCGAGAAGGACGCGGGATCATGGAGCATCATGGATTTGCAACCCGAAGGGGTTAGCAAAGGTATAATGTATTTTGTGCAAAGCAGTCTCGGATTTGTCAAAGGCACACAGGAAAAGGTACCTGATAATGCAGTCTTGTAACACAGGGACAGCAGAAAAAGTATTTCCAGCTGAGCACTTACCTTTCACTGCACCTTCCCTTAAGAGCTATTATGAGGCACAGACCCCATAAAATACTTGCAGAAAGCAGTTCTGCTGAAGAACTCATCAACTATAATTCAATGCCTGTACAGGCAGCTTTGAACAGGGCATTTCCAAAAGTAACTCAACATATGAAGGTTTTAAGTGTAACTTTAAAAGAAAACCAAAGGAAAAAAATCAATTCAAATGGAATTCAAAAATTCCATTCCATAGATTGAATGGAAATCAGATATTCCACCCAGCTGGACACTTACACAAGTGATCTGAGCTACCACACTTGCAGTAAAAAAAAAAAAAAGAAAAAAAACTGGAAAAAAAAAGAAGAGGAAAAAAATAATAGAAAAAATATTTAAAAAAAAATTGAAAGTTTTTTAAAAAGTGTGTTTCCTACCAAGCAGCAAGTTTGACTCTTGCTGGGCTCCCCGCTCCGCCGAGTCCCGAGGAGTTCCCGGGGTGAAGCGCCGGTGCCAATTAAATTATAAATAAAATCGCAGCTATTTCTAGCGCAGACAAACGCCGGCGCGGAGGGGGCTTCCCTCAAACCAGATTATTTGTATTTTTTTTCCACACACCCCCCACCCCACACACCCCCTCCTCGCTTTTGGCCGAGGCAGAGAGGGGCAGAGCGGGAGGTGAGGGGAACAAAAACCAACAATTTCTCCAGCATAAAAATGAAACATCAAATTAGTTTGCCTCTGGGCTTCATTTTTCCCCTTCTACATTATAACTAGTTATTGAACTCGCTAGAAGATCTAAAGGCCATTTGTGAGGAGAGAAATTTCAATGGAGTTCCCCCATCAATAACTCCTTGGCAGTGACCTATTGGATCAAGTCAAACAGTTGAGGTGAAATTCAGGTCACGCTGTCTAACCAATATTAAAATGCGCCCACTTTTTAAAAAGCCACTTTCAACGAGATTTGAAGAAAATTGAATTCCTGGGTGGGGTGAGAAGGGGAGGGGAGGGAAGGGAGGGGGGGGAGAGGAGGGATGGAGAAACTGGTTTGCATATTTTATTTTATTTTTTTTATTTCATTTTATTTTTCTTCCCTCTCCCCCCCCACCCCCGGTTCTTTCGCAAACAAGAGGGATTCATCTTTAATACCTTAAAATGAAGGGATAAATATTTACATTATTAGTTTCTTTGAGACGAAAGGGGCTCAAAAGAAAAATGTGAAGGCTAGGACTTGGGGTGACAGGCTTTGCTTATTAAAATCGTTTTAGGCCGATTCATTACTTTTACTGACAACAGATTTAAGAAAAAAAATCAATTAAACATTTGCATATTTCTTTGCATAAATTAGACCTTGTCTATTTGCATTAGGAAGGGACAAAAAAAAAGAAAAGGTCTCCTTTGCGCTCGCTGCTTGCAAGTCGGTAGGGGCGAAAAAAAAAATAATATTAAAATGTAATTAATTGCGTGTCGTTTCGCGGAGAACGCAACTATTAAAATTATGTGTATATATATATATAAATGAAATAAAAAATGAATATGTAGGCGCGGGGTTTTTACTTCTCCTGCCACTAATTGTGCCGTCATCACCTTAAAACAAGCTGGGGCTAAAAACTCCGGCTCCAAAATTGCTTCCCACCTCCCGCATCTCCAGGAGGCAGAGTTCAGCCACCGCGAGCTTTTCCCCCGCTTTTCCTATTCTTCTTAAACGGGGGATAAGGAACCCCCAGCAGATAGGTACTTCATTTTTTTCTGGAGAGCACAGATTGCTAATGGGCCGAGGTACAGGTTACCAAACGGTCAGTATGGTAATCGCCAGCACAATGAATCCGGAGAGACAATGCATACTTATTTTTCTTCAGTACTGTCAAAAAAAAAAAAAAAAGAAAAAAAAAAGAGGCGCTTTGTACTTAAAAACCATCCCCGCGCTGGGCACCACAGCTCCATTTCGCAGCCCTCCTCCTAGGTAGGAAAAGGAAATAAAGCCTCAAATGATGGGTTTTATTTTTTTTTTTTCCCATTTTTTCCCCTTTTTTTCTCCGCCGAGGTGCTGCGTTTCTCTGGGTTTTGTCCCTCCCAAAGTGTTTTTTTTCTTTTTTTTCTCTCTTTTTTTTTTTCTTTTTTTTTTCGCCAGGGTTGTGCTGGTGGGGGGACGAGGGATGGGGAGAGCGGTGGGAGGGCTGCTTTATAGACAAAAGAGCCAGATTCTTGTACAACTATTCTTCACACGTCCCCGCAGACTTATTTTACAGAGAAAAAAAAAAAAAAAGGGGGGGGGGATTAAATAAATTTTTAAAAATCCAAACACTCCAGCAAGAGGCACAGCTCTAAAGTCCGGTTAAAAAGCAAAATGGGAGGGGGGGGTTAATTAATCAGCAATAAAAAAGGGG
>NW_015091153.1:689982-690219 GCF_001431845.1 Calidris pugnax
GCGTAGGTAAAAATTACTTTATTAACTCTCCATCTTTATTCAATATTCCCTCAGCCTTGGAATAAAGTTGTTGCCTCAGCCTCAACTATAAATGTCAAAGAGCCCTGCGTGAGGCTGAGGTGTTTGGGCAGAATGAAGTATAGCTGGAGTTTTTAATGCTTTGATTAGTGCCGGTTTGATTCGGGTTTTATTTTCCTTATTTATTTTATTGTATTTTATTTAAAAAAACCCACCCAT
>NW_015091153.1:690229-690903 GCF_001431845.1 Calidris pugnax
TTTTTTTTTTTTTTTCCCCTCTTAACCTCGCAGCTCCCATCCCCCCCCTCCCTAACCCCCCCAAATCCCTTCTCTCCCCATCCCCAAAACCTTTCTGGGGCAGAGCAAGGATTTCATTTTATATAAGTGTGTGGATATGGGTGTATTTAGGCTTTTTATTGATAGAATGTATTTATATAAAAGGGAATTCCGGGATTTACAACTTTAGGAAGGAGCAGGCTCTGCGCGGGGCCAAAAATAAGGGAAACCTTGCAAATAAACACCCCCACACCAAAAAAAAATCCAAATAAAGCGAGAAAAACCACTTATCCCACGTCCCGCTGCCCAAATAGACGCGGAGCTGGTGGCCGAGGGGGGGGCCTGACCCCCCCACCCCCCCAAAAAACACCCTCCCCGTCGCCTATATGTACCCTGTAGACTCGAATTTGTGTGAGCGTCTCCCAGTCACAAATTCGTCTCTAGGGGAATATATGGGCGATGCCAGAGCCTTGGAAAGTTCTGCTTTCCTTTAATTGCCGCGCTCCTAATTAAATCCTCCAAACCCCGCTGATGTCATTTGCTCAAGGTAGTTTATTTAAAGCGCGGAAGCGGCGTTTTGCTCTTTGCCAGGGCTTGTTAATAATAGTAATAATTAGATATATTTATTTAAAAAAAAAAAAAAAAAAAAAAAAAAA
>NW_015091153.1:690915-691453 GCF_001431845.1 Calidris pugnax
AACTTAGGTAATTAGGCACTCATTGGGAAGGAAAAGCAAAATATTTCTCTTATCCTTCAAAGGCCGTTGGAGATGACAGCTCGGGCACATTCAGTTTCAACATTTCGATAATGCCTTCGTGCGTCTGGAAAGGGCCGAAGAAGGTGCTGGAGTAAGTTATAAGGCCATTTCATACCGGTAAGGGTGTGTGTGTGTGTGTGTGTGCGGGGGGGTGATAATAATCAAAATAAAATCCCATTAGGACTTTTCATCTCCCGGAGAAGCAGCAGCCACCGCAAACGCAACTCTCAGCCAAGAGCACAAAAGAGCCCCCGACCATTTCGCGGTGACTGATTTATGGCGTTTTACAACCCCATAAAAAGCTGTAACAACCAGCCAAAAGCCTTCGACACCGCTGGCACATTTAGTCTAATAAATAAAACATAAACAGTTAACTTTATGTGTCACTTTTATTGTTATCAAGTAAAATATGGCAATGCCCCTGCAAGCTATGATTTTCAACTATAATTGTTATCAAGCACAAGGAGGGGATACCCCC
>NW_015091153.1:693714-694570 GCF_001431845.1 Calidris pugnax
GGGGGGAGGAGGCCAGAGGACCACCCCGTCCCGCATCCCTTCTCCCCGCAGCGCATCTCCCGTCTCCCCTCGCCCCCCAACTCCCACTCCCACGGCCCCCCCCCCATAATTTGGGTACATTTTGCCGAAGCTTTTGGTTCCTTATCCGGGGACTGGGCTGGCGGGTGTGATTGGCCGCGGATGTCACATGGTGAAAGTAACTTTACGGGGTCGCCAGCTAGTAGGAGGGCTTTATGGAGCAGAAAAACGACAAAGCGAGAAAAATTATTTTCCACTCCAGAAATTAATGATCATGAGCTCTTATTTGATGGACTCTAACTACATCGATCCGAAATTTCCTCCATGCGAGGAATATTCGCAAAATAATTACATCCCAGACCACAGTCCGGAATATTATAGCCGGACAAGGGAGTCCAGCTACCAGCATCACCACCAGGAGCTGTACCCAGTGCCACGACCCTCCTTCCCCGACCGCCCGTTCAGCTGCGGGGGGCTCCCCGCACCCGGCAACCCGGCCGCTCTCCAAAGGGGACCGGGGCAAACTCCAGGAGGCCACCACCTCTCAGAGAAAGCCCAGCAGCTCTGCGAGCAGGCTGCTCTGTCCACCTCCTCCACCACTCCTTCCCCAGCCCCTCCAGCCTGCAACCAGCCAAACCCCGACCATCCCACCAGCACAGCTTCCAAACAGCCCATAGTCTATCCCTGGATGAAAAAAATCCACGTCAGTACTGGTATGCAACTTTTATTTTCCTCCTCTTCTGTCTCTCCGCTCTCTTATTTTCACACCATGCTCGCTCCCTCTCTCTCTCTCTCCTCCTCTCTCTCTCTCTCTCTTCCCCTTCTCTTTTTTTTTTTT
>NW_015091153.1:694580-695140 GCF_001431845.1 Calidris pugnax
TTTTTTTTATTTCCTTCCCTTCCATGAGAGTCTTTGGGTTAGCACAATTGAACTGGATTTACGACTCCGAATGGGTAATTACACCCACCATAAATTTTATAGCCGAGCTACTGTGGGCAGCCTCAGCCATGTGGCTGGTTCTGTTATGTATGTGTGAAACTCCGAAAGCTTTGTAAGGGCTGCATAAATAATTCAGTCTTTTGAGCCAGGGAAACCCCTTCCTATTAGAATAGAAACTCTTGAGCTGCCCAAAGTTCTTTATTACCTATTTAGCCTATTACTTTTCTTCCCCCCCCACCCCACCCCCGGCTCTTCCAGTCGCCTCTCCCGACCCTCTCTCCATCCACGCTGATTTTCCTTGTGTGTTTTTTTTTTTTTTGTGTGTGTGTGTTTGTTTTCTTTTCTCTTTTCTTTTCTCCTTTCCTTTCCTTTTATTTTGTTGCTTAATTTTTTTTTTTTTTACGTGCGTGTTGTTTCGATTTTTTTTTTTTTTTTAAATTGTGTTTTCTTTTTGTTTGGTTGCTTTTTTGCTGTGTGTGGTTTGTTTTTTTTTTTTGGGG
>NW_015091153.1:695284-695602 GCF_001431845.1 Calidris pugnax
GTTCTTTTTGCCTTTATCTTGGCTTTGGGAAGAATTTTCTGAATTCCAAAACTGTAACAGAAATAGTACTGATCAAATGACTTTTTTTTTTTTTTTTTTTTAAAATTGTGTTTTCTTTTTGTTTGGTTGCTTTTTTGCTGTGTGTGGTTTGGTTTTTTTTCTTGGGGTTTTTTTTTCTTGGTTGTGTGTTTTCTTTTTTTTTTTTTTTTTTTTTTTGGTGTTTTTTTTTTTTTTTTTTTTTTTTTTTTTTTTTGGTGTGGGGTAAAAAAAAAAAAAAAAAAAAAAAAAAAAAAAAGTTCTAGGAAAAATATTAAACCC
>NW_015091153.1:695738-696647 GCF_001431845.1 Calidris pugnax
TTTTTTTGGTTTTTTTTGTTTTCCTTCCCCTTCCTTTCCAGTGAATCCCAATTACAATGGAGGCGAACCCAAGAGATCCAGGACAGCCTACACCAGGCAGCAGGTTTTGGAGCTGGAGAAGGAGTTTCACTATAACAGGTACCTGACCCGGCGGCGGCGCATCGAGATCGCCCACTCGCTTTGCCTCTCCGAGCGCCAGATCAAAATCTGGTTTCAGAACCGCCGCATGAAATGGAAAAAAGACCACAGGCTCCCCAACACCAAAGTACGAGCGGCCACCACGACGGCAGCCACGGTCGCCACCGCCGTCGCCACCGTCGCCCCCTCCGCCGCCGCCGCATTGAGGGCAGACAAAAAAACAACAAAACAAAACAAAACCCCAACCAACCAAACAAGCAGAAAAGGCGAAAGAAATAGGTATTATTTTTCCCCTCTGCGTTACAAATGCACAATGAGCTGCGAAGTTCTTTTGTAGCCATGTGGAAAAAAAAAAAAAAAAAGAGAGAAAAAGCTAAAAAAAAAATCACGGTTTAGAGAGAAAAGGAAAAAAAAAGGCAAACAAAAAGCAGCCCCGAAACAGCACACGAGGGTGGACGAGTCTTTGCTGAGAAATTAAGAAGAAAAAAAGGGGGAGTGAGAGGGAGAAAGAGTGACATATTTAAAAAAAATAAAATAAAATAAAAGCAGAAGAAGGTTTTAAAAAAAAAAAGTCAGTAGCTAGGGTTTTTTGTCGTGGTTATTTGTGTTTTCGGACTGATTTTAACCTGATCATTGTAAACTTGCAATAAAGAGTTTTAGTGTGTATGTGAAAGTCCCAGTGTTCAATAAACCAGTCAGTGTGAATTAGTTTTACTTTTATGTCTGGTGACTTCTTTTATCCCCACGTCTCTCTCCCCCCCCCAACCCCCC
>NW_015091153.1:699465-699907 GCF_001431845.1 Calidris pugnax
GAGGAGGGGGGAAAAAAAGGAGAAATCTGGGTTTTCAGAGCAGTGGGTTGGGGTCAGTTTCCAGTCGTGCCTCTTTATTTTCTTCCCCTCCCCCAGAAAATTGTAAAAAAGGGGTGGTTTTAGCTCCTCTCCCTGCTTTGAACTTTTTGCTCGTGTTTCCCCCCCCCACCCCTTATTAATTAATGAATTAATATTATTAATACAGTTATTATTTTCTCTTGCTGTGGTGTGGACTCCCTTCAAGCCAAGGGGTCCTATTGACTTTTGCCAGGCAATGAAAAGGCTGTTAAATAATAATAATAATAACAATAATAATAATAATATAAATACCAATAACAATAATGAGAATAATGCTGCTGATGGTGCTAATAACTGTAATTCATGGCTCCTGGCCTTTGGAGGCTGCTCGGAAATTGGCTGGGGGGGGGGGGGGGGTTTAGGG
>NW_015091153.1:699939-701437 GCF_001431845.1 Calidris pugnax
CCCCCCCCCAGCTGCAGGGTGTCTGTGGTTCCCTGGCAGGGCAGGGAAAGGGGGTGCTGGGGCTGAGCCCCCCCCCTTCTTTTTTTTTAATTTTTAGGCCTTGTTTGGGGCAACTTTGCTGCTTAAAAAGCCCAGTGGCGGGGGGGGGCTGGGAAGGGGAGGCCTGCTGCAAGTGCCCCCCCCTCTCCCCAAACCCTGGGATGCAGAGTCATTGGAAAGGAGGCTTTGCAAGCATCTTGATTTAGGTTTTATTCTATTTATTTCTTTATTATTTCCATCCCCCCCCCCTCCCCACTTCCTTCTCCAACATCGATTTGAGCTGCCATTAAAGAAATCCCACTCTCAACCCCCTTTGTGAGAGCTGGGGGGGGGCAGATCTGGAGAGGGAGGGGGTGATAATTTATCCTGGGGAGTTTATATGTAAAGCTCATGAGCTGGTTTTTTATTATTATTATTTTTTATTTAGTTATTTATTCCCCTTTCACATCCTGCTTTGGTGTCACTAAGGGAAAGGACGAGGCCGGGAGGATAAAACCTATCGCCAGGACGCGTAACCGTGACTCCTTTTCCAGTTTTTCCCCCCCAAAACCAGGGAAAGGGCTTTGGGAGCCAGTGGGGAGTTGGGATTTGGGCTGTTTTCCAAGGAACATCCCAGCCCCCGGAGCTGAGGCCGGGAAAGCAGAGAAAACCCAGCCCTAAAAAAAAAAATAATTAAAAAAAATATAAAATAATAACATTAAATAACAAGACGATGAGTAAACAGCAGCCAAAGCCTGGCCTGTCTTAAAAATAAGATGATATTTTTAATATAATCCTATATAGGCGAGAAATCAAAGCAAAGAGGGGGAAAATAGGGGGGGAAAGGCACCTGGGAGGGGAGAAAAAGGAGGTTTAATGCAGGAAAAAGCGGAAAATCTGGGGAGAAATGGCAGCCCCAGGTGCTGGGAGGGGGGTGCTCCCCCGCCCCCCCACCCCCGAGCACCCCAGGGGGAAATAGCAAATATAGGGAGAAAAAGGGGAAATATAGAGGGGAGAATGGGAAATATAGGGAGAAAAAAGGGAAATATAGGGAGCAAAAAGGGAAATATGGTGGAGGGAATTGGAAATATGGGGTGAAAAAAAGGGAAATATAAGGGGGGAAAGAAAAATGGGGGGGATAGGAAATATAGGGAGAAAAAAGGGAAATATGGTGGACTGAATTCCCCCCCCCAGCTGCAGGGTGTCTGTGGTTCCCTGGCAGGGCAGGGAAAGGGGGTGCTGGGGCTGAGCCCCCCCCCTTCTTTTTTTTTAATTTTTAGGCCTTGTTTGGGGCAACTTTGCTGCTTAAAAAGCCCAGTGGCGGGGGGGGGCTGGGAAGGGGAGGCCTGCTGCAAGTGCCCCCCCCTCTCCCCAAACCCTGGGATGCAGAGTCATTGGAAAGGAGGCTTTGCAAGCATCTTGATTTAGGTTTTATTCTATTTATTTCTTTATTATTTCCATCCCCCCCCCCCTCCCCCCC
>NW_015091153.1:702300-703357 GCF_001431845.1 Calidris pugnax
TTTAACCCGGGGAAGGAAGAGCGTAAAGAAAAAGGGGGGGAAAAAACAAAAAAAGGAAGGAGGGAAAGGGAAATACAGTGAGAAAAGGGGAAATATGGGGGGGGGGAATGGAAAATATAGGGGTACAATGGGAAATATAGGGGGGAAAGGGGAAATATAGGAGGAAAAGGGGAAATATGGGGGGGAAATGGGAAAATATAGGGGGAAATGGGAAATATAGGGGGGAAATAGCAAATATAGGGAGAAAAAGGGGAAATATAGAGGGGAGAATGGGAAATATAGGGAGAAAAAAGGGAAATATAGGGAGAAAAAAGGGAAATATGGTGGAGGGAATTGGAAATATGGGGTGAAAAAAAGGGAAATATAAGGGGGGAAAGAAAAATGGGGGGGATAGGAAATATAGGGAGAAAAAAGGGAAATATGGTGGACTGAATTGGAAATATAGGGGGAAAAAGGGGAGACATGGGGGGGAATGGGAAATATGGGGGATAATGGGAAATATAGGGAGAGAAAAGGGAGAAAAAAGGGAAATATGGCGGAGGGAATTGGAAATATAGGGGAGAAACAGGGAAACGAGGGGGGAATGGGAAATATGGGGGGTAATAGGAAATATAGGGAGAAAAAAGGGAAATATAGGAGAGGAAAAAGGGGAAATATAGGAGAGGAAAAAGGGGAATAAAGGTGGGGAAAGGGGACATAAAGGTGGGGAAAGGGGACATAAAGGTGGGGAAAGGGGACATAAAGGTGGGGAGAGGAGAAAGAAGGGGAAAGGAGAAAGAAGGGGAAAGGAGAAAAAAGGAGGGACAGGGAAAAGGCCAATAAAGAGGAAAAATGAAAATAAATAGGGGAGGGGGGAAGGAAAATGAAAAAAAAGGGGGTGAAAAAAAAAAAAGGGAAATATAGGGGAGGAAAAAGGGGAATAAAGGTGGGGAAAGGCGAAATAAAGGTGAGGAAAGGGGAAATAAAGGTGGGGAGAGGAGAAAGAAGGGGAAAGGAGAAAGAAGGGGAAAGGAGAAATAAGGAGGGACAGGGAACAGGCCAATAAAGAGGAAAAATG
>NW_015091153.1:703367-704054 GCF_001431845.1 Calidris pugnax
GGAAAATAAGTTCCTCCAGCCGAGAGGGACAGAGGGACAGGGGTCGGGGGGGAGGACGAAATGCTCCCCCCGGGGCACCAGATCTGGCTCAGCCCCGGGCTGTGTGTCCCAGCCCCGGCCCTGGCACCTATAGATGTGGCTGCAGGAGATGTCCCTGTGTCCCCCCCCCCAACCCCCGACAAGGGGGGGGACACCCGAGTGTCCCCTCCCCGGGCGCCGCATTGTTCCGTGCTGGGATAATTCGCTTTACTTTGATTATTGGGCTATAAAACTCCCAACAACAACGTGTTTCTGGAGGTTCAAATGAACATCTGAGGCCGGGGCTTCTTCCCCCCCCCAATCACCACCCCCCCCCTTTTATCTTCTTCGAGTCCAATTTGTTTTGAAGTTCCCTGATAAGTTTTTTACCGGTTTCTTTGGTAGCTCGGGGGTTATTTTATGTTATTTTTTTCCTTTCCCCCCCCCTTCTCTTCTTGGCTGAGGACTCGGGGTTTAAGGGGGCTGCGAAGTGGGTTTACGGGGGGGTTTAACTGGCAATAAAAACCTAAAAAAAAAGAAAAAAAATAAGAATAAGGGAAAGCGTGAGGAAGTGTTTGTATCCAGAGCCTGCGAGGAGTGGGAATCCCTCTTAAATCTACATCAGGAGGTGGAGAAAATGAGTTTCCTGTCTTGCCTGTTAGAAAGGAG
>NW_015091153.1:704292-704816 GCF_001431845.1 Calidris pugnax
TCTCCTTCAGCCAAAGACAATTAAGTCCAAAGCAGTTATGGAAGACATACATATTAGGGAAGAAGAAATCCTAGACAACAGCTTCAAATGCTTCTCCCCACTGTGGTGAAGGGAGAAGGTTACATCCCAACCAGCAATAACGGTGGCCCTAAATCCCACCCAGGCTGGGACTGTATACCATATATACTGACCTCTCAAGGTCAGTCCCCCAGAAAATAATCAGGATGCTACATGCAATGCTTTGGAGCTGATGTATAGAGCACGTTTTCACCTGAGGGAAAAAAAAAAAAAAAAGAAAAAAAGAAAAAAGAAGGAAAAGAACATTTCTGGAGATGCTTTGGGGAGATAATCGCAGGCGGCCGCGGGTCCTCAGCAGCCTGTTTTGTAAGAACTTTTATATTTTCTTTTTTTATGCGGTGGAAATACATTTTTTCCCCCAAAAAACCCCTTTTTTGCCACCCTCTCCCCCTTGCCCCAGGGCTCTCCTGTTGAGCGCTGTGTGTGTGTGTGGGGGGGGGGGGGTG
>NW_015091153.1:704927-705486 GCF_001431845.1 Calidris pugnax
AAACCCCAGGCACCCGGGGGCGAAGGGAGTGAGTTACGCGCTCGCCCCAGACCTGACAGCGCCTCCAACGCGCAACTTTTATTTATTGCGCGCTCCTATATCATTACCCGCAGATATAGTTTTATGCACTTCCTAATCTGTCGCCGTGATTCATTCGGATGGGCAAGGGCCCAAGTTAAACATGTTGGGGGGAGGTGTATTTTGATTATTATTTATTTTTATATTATTTTTTTTAAGCGTAAGACTCGGATTTCCTCTCCCAAAAACCCGCCCGGGGTGTGGGGGGGATGCTGGTAGCGATTTTCAAACATCACCTTTTCCTGCTTGTTTGGGAATTTGCTTCTCTTTTTATTTATTTATTTATTTAATTAATTTTTTTTTTCAAGTGGGCCATGGCAGATGTCTGTAACACACACAGGTGCACGGGACAGGCTCCGGGCTTGGGGAGGGAGAGAAGTAAAGAAGAGGTAAATAAATAAATCATCCTTTTCTGCGGAGGGAATTAAATGCTGCTTTGTGAATGATTAACTTCTTCTTTTTTTTTTTTTTCTTTCTTTTT
>NW_015091153.1:705551-706120 GCF_001431845.1 Calidris pugnax
TTTCCTTTTTTTTTTTTTTTTTCTTTCTTTTTTTTTTTTTTTCTTCTTCCCTCCCGTGTCTTAATTAACATTTTTTTCCCCCCTTGCTCTCTAATCCAACATATGTAGGGCATAATTTCCCGAGCCGTGTAATGGGCAAACTGGGATGCGGCGGAGGGAGAGGTGGGAGCGCTCCCCCCACCCCCCCCCGCGCGATATTTAACCCCCCCCCCACCCCCCCCCCGCGCGATATTTAACCCTAATCCCCCCTCCAAAACCAGCTTTTGGGGGGTTTTCCCCTATTTTTGTCGAATTTTTGCCCTCTTTCCTAGGAGTTGGCACTTTTTGATCCCCTGCCCTTCCTCTGAGGAAGAGGATGGGGCTCCCCCCACCCCGGAACAGCCAGAAAATAATGATTTTACTGGGGAAGAAAATGTTGTTTCTCGGGAGTTTTTGGGCAAAGGATTTTTTCCAAACATCACCTGGTTTTATTATGTTTATATATATATATATTGATTTATTTCCGCCGTCCAATTGCAGGTTTGGGTCCTTTTTCTGACACCTGCCACCCAAATCCACCCCCATCCCGG
>NW_015091153.1:706130-707715 GCF_001431845.1 Calidris pugnax
ATTAACACCCTCCCCCCCCGCAATCCTACTTCCCTGGCAATAAAACCGCAGGGGGGGGGCGGAGGTTCCTCCCCGTCCTCAGGCGAATTCTCCAAATATTCATTTTTTTAAAATTTTTTAATTTTTCTTCCCCCGAGTGGGCACTTTCCCCCCCCAAAAAAGTGCGCTTTTAGCCCTGCCCGGCCGCGCGTATCTGGGTTTATTTCTAGGGAGCGCTGAGCCGGTGCGGAGCGGGGCGGGCGGGGGGGGACGACACACGGGGACCCGGCGAAATGCATTTATAATTATAATTTCTAATTATCCCCCCGGTTTTCCAGGGACAATTAGAGGCGCAGGAGGCAGGGAGCGGCAGATAAAAGCAGGGACACCCACGCGTGTCGCTGCGCGGCGCCCAGGTACGCACCCGCCCGCACCCGCGCAGGGTTAGGAAAAGAAAAAACCACCCCAAAACCCACAACTTTTGATTTATTACTATTAATTTTAAATACCTCCAAGCTGCTTAAAACCTCACGATACCCCCAGTGTCTAAATTCCACCCCCCTTGCACTTCCCTTATTTAATTTCAGTTTTATTCCTACTTTATTCCTGTTTTATTCCTATTTTATTCCTTTTTCATTCCTAATTTATTCCTATTTTTTCCTGGCTTATCCCTATTTTATTTCTAATTTTTTTTCCCATTTTATTCCTGGTTTATTCCTATTTTATTCCTAATTTATTCCTCTTTCATTCCTATTTTATTCCTGTTTTATCCCTCTTTTATTCCTATTATATTCCTATTTTATTCCTGATTCATTCCCTTTTTTATTCCTAATATATTCCTATTTTATTCCTACTTGATTCCTGGTTTATTCCTTTTTTTTATTCCCACTTTATTCCCGTTCATCCCTCTCCCCACGCCCAGGTTGATTTTTGGAGGAGGAGGCTCCTTTTGCAAAGGAGGACGCGAGATAAAAAAAAAACACACCAACACCCAAAAACCCAACAAACCACCAAAAAAAAAAGCCCCCAAATCCCCTTAAATCTCCTTAAATCCTCCCGGCCCCATCCCAGGTTCCTTGAAGAGCCTCTAAATATTTAAAGAAGAGCCCATAAAAGTGTTTATTTCCAGGTTGGCTCCGCTTCAGCCGGGTCATGACCCCGGCTTTGGACAGAGGGACAAAAGGGGCTTTTTTTTGGGGGGGGGGGAAGGAGGAGGATCTGGGGTTGGGGTGGCCACAACCTCCAGGGACCCTCAGGTTCAATCCCCCCCCCCCAAAAAAAAATATCCAAGGGCGGGGTCTTTAATCCACCCCTTTTAATTTGGAGTATATTTAAAAAATTCTAATTTTTTGCCCTTATTTTGGTTTTATATCTTTAAATTCTAACCGAGTTGGGGGGGGGCAACCAGTTCCTGAGAGTTTGGTTTTTTTTATTTAAAAAAACCTCCTTCCCCCCAACACCCCCCCAAAAAAAGGTTAATTTCAGAGAAAGGGGCTCATCCTCCTTCCCCGGGCTCGGGGAGGGGGGGACGGAATTTTAATTGCAGTTGGGAAATGGGTTTATAACCCCCCCAGCCCTTTTTTTTTTGCCCCCCCCCCTCCCTTTT
>NW_015091153.1:726687-727359 GCF_001431845.1 Calidris pugnax
GTCTAAATTCCACCCCCCTTGCACTTCCCTTATTTAATTTCAGTTTTATTCCTACTTTATTCCTGTTTTATTCCTATTTTATTCCTTTTTCATTCCTAATTTATTCCTATTTTTTCCTGGCTTATCCCTATTTTATTTCTAATTTTTTTTCCCATTTTATTCCTGGTTTATTCCTATTTTATTCCTAATTTATTCCTCTTTCATTCCTATTTTATTCCTGTTTTATCCCTCTTTTATTCCTATTATATTCCTATTTTATTCCTGATTCATTCCCTTTTTTATTCCTAATATATTCCTATTTTATTCCTACTTGATTCCTGGTTTATTCCTTTTTTTTATTCCCACTTTATTCCCGTTCATCCCTCTCCCCACGCCCAGGTTGATTTTTGGAGGAGGAGGCTCCTTTTGCAAAGGAGGACGCGAGATAAAAAAAAAACACACCAACACCCAAAAACCCAACAAACCACCAAAAAAAAAAGCCCCCAAATCCCCTTAAATCTCCTTAAATCCTCCCGGCCCCATCCCAGGTTCCTTGAAGAGCCTCTAAATATTTAAAGAAGAGCCCATAAAAGTGTTTATTTCCAGGTTGGCTCCGCTTCAGCCGGGTCATGACCCCGGCTTTGGACAGAGGGACAAAAGGGGCTTTTTTTTGGGGGGGGGGGAAGGAGGAGG
>NW_015091153.1:727387-733645 GCF_001431845.1 Calidris pugnax
CCCCAGGGGCCCTCAGGTTCAAACCCCCCCCCCCCAAAAAAAAATATCCAAGGGCGGGGTCTTTAATCCACCCCTTTTAATTTGGAGTATATTTAAAAAATTCTAATTTTTTGCCCTTATTTTGGTTTTATATCTTTAAATTCTAACCGAGTTGGGGGGGGGCAACCAGTTCCTGAGAGTTTGGTTTTTTTTATTTAAAAAAACCTCCTTCCCCCCAACACCCCCCCAAAAAAAGGTTAATTTCACAGAAAGGGGCTCATCCTCCTTCCCCGGGCTCGGGGAGGGGGGGACGGAATTTTAATTGCAGTTGGGAAATGGGTTTATAACCCCCCCAGCCCTTTTTTTTTTGCCCCCCCCCCTCCCTTTTAACTTCCCTTTCCACCTTGTTGCTTGCGGAGATGAAGAATTGGGGCCTCCGACGTGGGGTGATGCCCAGATGTGGGGTGATGCCCAGATGTGGGGTGCTGTAATGGGAAGGTGGCCAGATGTGGGGTGACGCCCTGATGCAGGGTGATGCCCCAATGTGGGGTGTTGTCCAGATGTGAGGTGATGCCCAGATGTGGGGTGCTGCAATGGGAAGGTGGCCAGATGTGGGGTGATGCCCTGACATAGGGTGATGCCCCAATGTGGGGTGATGCCCAGATGTGGGGTTCTGCAATGGGAAGGTGGCCAGATGTGGGGTAACACCCTAAAGTGGGGTGACTCCCCAACATAGGGTGATGCCCCTACATGGGGTGACACCATGATGTGGGGTGAGGCCCAGATGTGGGGTGCTGCGATGGGAAGGTGGCCAGATGTGGGGTGATGCCCTGACGCAGGGTGATGCCCCGATGTGGTGTGATGCCCAGATGTGGGGTGAGGCCCAGATGTGGGGTGCTGTGATGGGAAGGTGGCCAGATGTGGGGTGACACCATGACATGGGGTGATGCCCCTACGTGGGGTGACACCATGATGTGGGGTGAGGCCCAGATGTGGGGTGCTGTGATGGAAAGTTGCCCAGATGCAGGGTGATGCCCCAATGTGGGGTGTTGTCCAGATGTGGGGTGATGCCCAGATGTGGGGTGCTGTGATGGGAAGGTAGCCAGATGTGGGGTAACACTCCGACATAGGGTGATACCCCAGTGTAGGGTGATGCCCAGATGTGGGGTGCTGTGATGGAAAGGTGGCCAGATGTGGGGTAACACCCTGACGTGGGGTGACTCCCCAATGTAGGGTGATGCCCCAACGGTGGGGTGACACCCAACGTGGGGTGATGCCCAGATGTGGGGTGATGCCCAGATGTGGGGTTCTGCAATGGGAAGGTGGCCAGATGTGGGGTAACACCCTAAAGTGGGGTGACTCTCCAACATAGGGTGATGCCCCTACATGGGGTGACACCATGATGTGGGGTGAGGCCCAGATGTGGGGTGCTGCGATGGGAAGGTGGCCAGATGTGGGGTGATGCCCTGACGCAGGGTGATGCCCCGATGTGGTGTGATGCCCAGATGTGGGGTGAGGCCCAGATGTGGGGTGCTGTGATGGGAAGGTGGCCAGATGTGGGGTGACACCATGACATGGGGTGATGCCCCTACGTGGGGTGACACCATGATGTGGGGTGAGGCCCAGATGTGGGGTGCTGTGATGGAAAGTTGCCCAGATGTGGGGTGATGCCCCAATGTGGGGTGTTGTCCAGATGTGGGGTGATGCCCAGATGTGGGGTGCTGTGATGGGAAGGTAGCCAGATGTGGGGTAACACTCCGACATAGGGTGATACCCCAGTGTAGGGTGATGCCCAGATGTGGGGTGCTGTGATGGAAAGGTGGCCAGATGTGGGGTAACACCCTGACGTGGGGTGACTCCCCAATGTAGGGTGATGCCCCAACGGTGGGGTGACACCCAACGTGGGGTGATGCCCAGATGTGGGGTGATGCCCAGATGTGGGGTTCTGCAATGGGAAGGTGGCCAGATGTGGGGTAACACCCTAAAGTGGGGTGACTCCCCAACATAGGGTGATGCCCCTACATGGGGTGACACCATGATGTGGGGTGAGGCCCAGATGTGGGGTGCTGCGATGGGAAGGTGGCCAGATGTGGGGTGATGCCCTGACGCAGGGTGATGCCCCGATGTGGTGTGATGCCCAGATGTGGGGTGAGGCCCAGATGTGGGGTGCTGTGATGGGAAGGTGGCCAGATGTGGGGTGACACCATGACATGGGGTGATGCCCCTACGTGGGGTGACACCATGATGTGGGGTGAGGCCCAGATGTGGGGTGCTGTGATGGAAAGTTGCCCAGATGTGGGGTGATGCCCCAATGTGGGGTGTTGTCCAGATGTGGGGTGATGCCCAGATGTGGGGTGCTGTGATGGGAAGGTAGCCAGATGTGGGGTAACACTCCGACATAGGGTGATACCCCAGTGTAGGGTGATGCCCAGATGTGGGGTGACACCCAATGTGGGGTGAGGCCCAGATGTGGGGTGCTGCAATGGGAAAGTGGCCAGATGTGGGGTGATGCCCTGACACAGGGTGATGCCTCGACGTGGGTTGATGCCCAGATGTGGGGTGCTGTGATGGGAAGGTGGCCAGATGTGGGGTAACACCCCGACATAGGGTGATGCCCCGTCGTGGGGTTACACCCCAGCATGGGGTGATGCCCAAATGTGGGGTGCTGCGATGAGAAGGTGGCCAGATGTGGGGTAACACCCTGACGTGGGGTGACTCCCCAATGTAGGGTGATGCCCCAACGGTGGGGTGACACCCAACGTGGGGTGATGCCCAGATGTGGGGTGATGCCCAGATGTGGGGTTCTGCAATGGGAAGGTGGCCAGATGTGGGGTAACACCCTAAAGTGGGGTGACTCTCCAACATAGGGTGATGCCCCTACATGGGGTGACACCATGATGTGAGGTGAGGCCCAGATGTGGGGTGCTGCAATGGGAAGGTGGCCAGATGTGGGGTGACACCCTGATGTAGGGTGAAGCCCCGATGTGGGGTGATGCCCCGATGTAGGGTGACACCCCAATGTGGGGTGATGCCCAGATGTGGGGTGCTGTGATGGGAAGGTGGCCAGATGTGGGGTGACGCCCTGACATAGGGTGATGCCCCGATGTGGGGTGATGTCCTGATGTGGGGTGATGCCCAGATGTGGGGTGCCGACATGGGAGCGCGTCCTGCTGTGGGTGCTGTCATCTGGGGGTGTCTGTGTTGTCTGTGGGGTGCTGCTGTTTGGGGGTGCTCATAGTTGGGACGCAGCCGTTTGAGGGTGCCCAGATGTGGGGTGCCACCATGGGACAGGGGTGCCCAGATGTGGGGTGTCACCCTAGGATGCTGTCCCGAAGCGGGGTACCACCTCGGGTGCTGCGTGGATATGGGGTGTCACCTCCAAGGGGGTGCCACCGTCCATAGCCAGCTGTGGGGTGCCACCTAGTCGTGGGGTGCCACCGGGGGTGCTGCCTCTGACATAGGGTGACACCCCGGTGTAGGGTGATGCCCAGATGTGGGGTTCTGCAATGGGAAGGTGGCCAGATGTGGGGTAACACCCTAAAGTGGGGTGACTCTCCAACATAGGGTGATGCCCCTACATGGGGTGACACCATGATGTGAGGTGAGGCCCAGATGTGGGGTGCTGCAATGGGAAGGTGGCCAGATGTGGGGTGACACCCTGATGTAGGGTGAAGCCCCGATGTGGGGTGATGCCCCGATGTAGGGTGACACCCCAATGTGGGGTGATGCCCAGATGTGGGGTGCTGTGATGGGAAGGTGGCCAGATGTGGGGTGATGCCCTGACATAGGGTGATGCCCCGATGTGGGGTGATGCCCAGATGTGGGGTGATGCCCAGATGTGGGGTGCTGTGATGGGAAGGTGGCCAGATGTGGGGTGACGCCCTGACATAGGGTGATGCCCCGATATGGGGTGATGCCCAGATGTGGGGTGATGCCCAGATGTGGGGTGCCGACATGGGAGCGCGTCCTGCTGTGGGTGCTGTCATCTGGGGGTGTCTGTGTTGTCTGTGGGGTGCTGCTGTTTGGGGGTGCTCATAGTTGGGACGCAGCCGTTTGAGGGTGCCCAGATGTGGGGTGCCACCATGGGACAGGGGTGCCCAGATGTGGGGTGTCACCCCAGGATGCTGTCCCGAAGCGGGGTACCACCTCGGGTGCTGCGTGGATATGGGGTGTCACCTCCAAGGGGGTGCCACCGTCCATAGCCAGCTGTGGGGTGCCACCTAGTCGTGGGGTGCCACCGGGGGTGCTGCCCAGTTGTGGGGTGTCACAGGGGCTACAGGCTAGTTGTGGGGTGCCACCTAGTTGTGGGGTGCACCATGGGTTCTGTCCAGCTGTGGGGTGTCACCATGGGTGCTGACCAGCTGTGGGGTGCCACCATGGGTGCTGTCTAGTCTTGGGGTGTCATCGGGGATGCCACCTGGTTGTGGGGTGCTACCGGGGGTGCTACATAGTTGTGGGGTGCACCATGAGTGTCACCTAGTTGTGGGGTGTCACAGAGGGTGCTTCCCAGTTGTGGGGCACCCCCCCAGATGCTGCCCAGCTGTGGGGTACCACCATGGGTGCCACCTACTTGTGGGGTGTCACCGGGGGTGCTACATAGTTGTGGGGTGCACCATGAGTGTCACCTAGTTGTGGGGTGTCACCATGGGTGCTGACCAGCTGTGGGGTGCCACCATGGGTGCCACCTAGTCGTGGGGTGCCACCTGGGTTACCACCTAGTTGTGGGGTGCCACTGGGAGTGCTACCTACTTGTGGGGTGCCACCATGGGTGCTGCCCAGCTGTGGGGTGCCACTGGGAGTGCTACCTACTTGTGGGGTGCCACCATGGGTGCTGCCCAGCTGTGGGGTGCCACTGGGAGTGCTACCTACTTGTGGGGTGCCACCATGGGTGCTGCCCAGCTGTGGGGTGCCACTGGGAGTGCTACCTACTTGTGGGGTGCCACCATGGGTGCTGCCCAGCTGTGGGGTGCCACTGGGAGTGCTACCTACTTGTGGGGTGCCACCATGGGTGCTGCCCAGCTGTGGGGTGCCACTGGGAGTGCTACCTACTTGTGGGGTGCCACCATGGGTGCTGCCCAGCTGTGGGGTGCCACTGGGAGTGCTACCTACTTGTGGGGTGCCACCATGGGTGCTGCCCAGCTGTGGGGTGCCACTGGGAGTGCTACCTACTTGTGGGGTGCCACCATGGGTGCTGCCCAGTTGTGGGGTGCCACTGGGAGTGCTACCTACTTGTGGGGTGCCACCATGGGTGCTGCCCAGTTGTTGGGTGCCACTGGGAGTGCTACCTACTTGTGGGGTGCCACCATGGGTGCTGCCCAGCTGTGGGGTGCCACTGGGAGTGCTACCTACTTGTGGGGTGCCACCATGGGTGCTGCCCAGTTGTTGGGTGCCACTGGGAGTGCTACCTACTTGTGGGGTGCCACCATGGGTGCTGCCCAGCTGTGGGGTGCCACTGGGAGTGCTACCTACTTGTGGGGTGCCACCATGGGTGCTGCCCAGTTGTTGGGTACCACGAGGGCTGCTGCCCAGTTGTGGGGTGTCACAGGGGGTGCTACCTACTTGTGGGGTGCCACCATGGGTGCTGCCTAGTCGTGGGGTGTCACAGAGGGTGCTTCCCAGTTGTGGGGCACCCCCCCAGATGCTGCCCAGCTGTGGGGTACCACCATGGGTGCCACCTACTTGTGGGGTGTCACCGGGGGTGCTACATAGTTGTGGGGTGCACCATGAGTGTCACCTAGTTGTGGGGTGTCACCATGGGTGCTGACCAGCTGTGGGGTGCCACCATGGGTGCCACCTAGTCGTGGGGTGCCACCTGGGTTA
Organism: Calidris pugnax; assembly: GCF_001431845.1. Classification (NCBI taxonomy): domain Eukaryota; kingdom Metazoa; phylum Chordata; class Aves; order Charadriiformes; family Scolopacidae; genus Calidris; species Calidris pugnax. Next base: position 733,187 of record NW_015091153.1, read on the forward strand.
CCACCTAGTTGTGGGGTGCCACTGGGAGTGCTACCTACTTGTGGGGTGCCACCATGGGTGCTGCCCAGCTGTGGGGTGCCACTGGGAGTGCTACCTACTTGTGGGGTGCCACCATGGGTGCTGCCTAGTCATGGGGTGCCACCATGGGTGCTGACCAGTTGTGGGGTGTCATCGGGGGTGCCACCTAGTTGTGGGGTGCCACTGGGGGTGCTACCTACTTGTGGGGTGCCACCATGGGTGCTGCCCAGCTGTGGGGTGCCCCTGGGAGTGCTACCTACTTGTGGGGTGCCACCATGGGTGCTGCCCAGCTGTGGGGTGCCACTGGGGGTGCTACATAGTTGTGGGGTGTCACAGAGGGTGCTTCCCAGTTGTGGGGTGCCACCCCAGTTGCTGTCCAGCTGTGGGGTGCCACCATGAGTGTCACCTAGTCGTGGGGTGCACCATGGGTTCTGCCCAGTT
>NW_015091154.1:0-8894 GCF_001431845.1 Calidris pugnax
CCTGGAACAGCAAAACGACACAAAACAGGCTCTGGGTTGTGTAAAGGGAGGAGTGGGATGTGCAGGATGGAGACAGCTGGGTGGGAAGGTGCTCCCCCAGCAAGGACTCAGCAGTGGGAACCTGGGCAGGGGCACATGGGTGAGCTGGGGAGTGTGACCACCATGGACATCTGCAGCTCCCCAGGGGATGGTGAGCACAGGGATGGGACAGACAAGGGAGGTGTGCGGGGGTGAATATAGGACGAGAGAGGGGGATGATTCCCCCTGTGTGATCCTCTGGAGAAGACACTGCAGTAACACTGGCACCTACCAACCCTGTGCCAAATCTCCAGATTAGCCCCCAGCTCCTGACCTCTTCCTGAACACCTTCAAGGTTCAGAAGGGGGAACAGGCTTCATTTTGCTGCTCCATTGAACACCAAGCTCCAGCCATGGGGTGGAGAAGAAGATCCAGAAAGCCCGATGAAGGCAGCAGAGCTACTTTTTCCTGCTGGACGTCACCCTGGGGAGCGCAGGGACATACACGTGTGGGTACCAGCACAGGAAGGCAAGCAGCTGGGTGAGCTCTGCCCTCAGCAACCCACAGAACCTGTCTGTCACAGGTGAGAGGTGGCACTGGGCACGGGCAGGCTCCACTCCAGAGTCCTAATGAAACTAATTGAGGATAGAAACCCCCTCGTACACCATGGTGTTTCCTTGTGCAGGTGGGATGCTCAGGTCAGACTTTGCATCTGAGGTGATTCCTTCAAGTCACGGGAGAGTACCCTACACTCCCCAAGAAATGCTGGGGCAGGTGGCATGTGCCAGGCTGTCTCCTTCTGGCCCTGCCTTCCTCCTGCTGCTGCTGGGTGAGTTGAGGGATTCCTTTGCCCTCAGTACTCCCTGGAACCTGACTGTCACAGGTGGGACTTGGACCTGGGGTACAGACAGGCTCTACTCCAGGGCTCCACAGAACCCACAAGACTATGGTTATCCAGCTCAACCTGGAACATAGGAAGTTCCATTCAAATATGAGAAAAAACTTCTTTACCGTGAGGGTGACGGAGCACTGGAACAGGCTGCCCAGGGAGGTCGTGGAGTCCCCTTCTCTGGAGATCTTCAAGACCCACCTGGATGCTGTCTTGAGTAATGTGCTCTAGGTGTTCCTGCTATAGCAGGGAAGTTGGATCAGATGATCTCTCGAGGTCCCTTCCAACTCTGACAATTCCGTTATTCTGTGACCCTACTGTACCCCATGGCCTGTCCCTAGATAGTTGGGGGTCAGGATGCAGTTCAGCCCAGCCTTTGCCACTGGGGACACTCCTCCCAGTCACAGGGAGCATCCTTCTCCTCTCCTGCCCCAGCATCATGCAAAAGGACACAGTGGTGGTGCCAGATCTAAGCCAGAGCCACAGCTGTGCAATGCAGGGATCAATTGATTGCCAGGGTTGAGAGATGGTGGGTGAGGGGGTCCCCACGTGTGCTTGGTCTGTGCAGTCCCTGGGAGAGCTCGTCTTGCCAAGTTCTCATGTGGTCAACGTGTGAGCCTGCAAAATGAGTAGGAGGCAAATAGCTCGCTGCTGAGAGAGCTGATGTGAGAAAGGGATGGCTATTTTTAGAGTAAGTTCACCTGAGCACCAGCAGCTGCAGCGAAGAGCAGTGGCTGCTCTGAGCTGAGATGGTGCTGAGACCGTCTGGGACTGTCCTTCAAGTGGGATCCACTGTTCTCTACAAGAAAGTTCCAAGAGTCTCACATGCCAAAAAATCCCATGAAAAGTCATGAGCATCTTCCTGCACTCATGTTTCTGCCTGGCCTTTCCTTCCTGACCCATCTCAATTGGAAAAGGTCTCCGAGATCTCCATCTCTCTTCTCCAGGGCAGACATACGTCACCATGTGCAATGCACAGCTGAGAGCCTGGTACATCACAATTTGTGTTGACTTCTCAGGTGCTGCTGTTCCTCTCCCTGGGCCAAGACAGTCCTGGTGGCAAAATCCCTCCCTCCTCCATGCAGACAGACAGGCTGCCACCAGAGTCCTGCTCCACCAACCTGCCTTGTTGTAGTCTGCTCTGTCTGCAGGGTCTGAGGTTTGGGGCTAGGTAGAAGATGACCCTGGCAAAAAAGATCCCAGATGTGGGTCTTTCCAAGGCACAGGGAGCACGAGAGGCTGCTTGTTGTGATTCCCTCACTTCCCATGGCCAAAGAGGACCTCAGGAGACTCAGCCACCCCACAGCCATGAGAAGGAGCCAGGAGAGGCAGGAAGAAAAGCCCCAGAGGATGCGCAGGGCTCAGCAGAGGACCGCCAAGAGACTTGGTGTCTCCTCTGTGTGGGGAAGCGCCTGCGGCCACCCGTGGGTTGTTCCCAGGCGCAGCAACGCCCAGAGTGGACACCTCTTGTGGCGCTGCCTCAGCTGCTGCGAAAGCAGAGCCTGCCAGCTCCGGCCAGCCAGGGATGGGGAAGGGGCCGTCGGGTGCGGGCAGTTGGGCGCCCATGGCCCATCTCCCCACCGTCGCCTTGCTGCTGTTGGGTGAGTGGGAGCTGGGCCCGTGTGGGGGACGGGGCTGGGGCTGCCAGGCTTTGGGAGCGGGGCCTGGGGCCTTGGCAGAGTCAAGAAAGCCCTATGGAAGCAGCAGAGCTACTTTTTCCTGCTGGACGTCACCCTGGGGAGCGCAGGGACATACACGTGTGGGTACCAGCACAGGAAGGCGAGCAGCTGGGTGAGCTCTGCCCTCAGCAACCCACAGAACCTGTCTGTCACAGGTGAGAGGTGGCACTGGGCACGGGCAGGCTCCACTCCAGAGTCCTAATGACACCAATTAAGGATGGGAACTCCCTTGTACACCATGGTGTTTCCTTGGGCAGCTGGATACTCAGCTCAGACTTTGCCACCAGGGCAACTCCTCCAAGTCACAGGGAGCATCCTGCTCCTCTCCTGCCCCAGCATCACGCCAAGGGCACAGTGGTGGTGCCAGATCTAAGCCAGAGCCACAGCTGTGCAATGCAGGGATTGATTGATCCCCAGGGTTGAGAGATGGTGGGGGAGAGATCTCAACAATTGCATGGTCTCCCAAGGGACTCTCACCCTGTCCCTTTCTCCTCCCAGGCAGCGGGTCCAGCTCCCAGGCAGGGTCGAACACCACAGGTGAGTGATTCCCTCCCTGCACACCCAATGCTCCCCAGCATCAGACCCAGGGATGCTGGGCTGCTGGCCCCAGGGGAAGGAGACGATCTTCAACCAGGACTGGGTCTGGCTCTAAGGGAAACTCCTGCTCTGCTTCTCCTGCAGCTGTCACCTCCTCCCTGAAAGGCTATCCCTTCCCCACAACCATCATTCTGGGAGTGGTGGCCGTCTCCCTCCTCCTCCTGGCTGCAGCCACCTATTGTGCCGTGAAGAAAGGTGAGTGATTTGGGGACACTGAGGGAAAAAATGAGGTGAAACCCAGAGGGGAGGTTAAATCACCCATCCTGGTTGAGCATTGTCAGTTCGTTACCCCATATGATAAGAAGGGAAGGGATCCTTTCTGTGGGCAGGAAAGTTTGCTGTGGTGGAGAACATGAAATGTCCCCCTGTCCCTGGGAAAGATTTGCTCCCAGCCCTCTGGGCACAAGAAGGGAGTCTCCGAGCTGGCCTGAGAGGGGAAAACACGGCTCCTCAGCCTTACGCTCTCCACAGCTGCTGAAACATTGGGAGAAGCCAGTCTGCACTGACAGGCAGGCCTTAAAAAAATCTCTCCCTTGAGAGAGGGGTGGATGTTGATCCCATTGTGTTCATGGGGCAGCCCAGAGCATGGAGAGCCAGGGCTGGGCAGTAACTCTGCGTCCCTGCCTCTCCCTTCCTTTTCCTTGCAGGGGTCTGCAGAGAGAGATGCCAAAGGTGAGCACTGATCCCTCCTGGCTGTGGGGCTGGGGAGCTCTACCCAGGCGTGTTCCTTGTCCATGGGCAGCATGGTCTGTGTCTGCGGGGGGTTTCCCTAGGAGTGGAGGCAGGGAGGAACAGGGCTTGCCCTGGGCATGACTCGAGCCTTGGACTCAATATAAAATGTGCCATCCATGGGAATGGACACAATGGCACCATCACAGCCAGGACACAGACCAAAAAACCCATTTCCCTTCACCTCCAGGCAACATCAGCTTCCCAGCCACGAGACTGAAGTGACATTTGACAATGAAATACAATGTGAGTACCACTTCCTCCCCCTGGGTGAGCCATGGACCCCTCTCTCCTTGGGGACAACTTTTTGTGGGGGGGCTGCCCTCCAGCACCCAAACCCACAATGGGAAGCTTCTGCCTGCAGGAGAGAGGTGACACCAGCCCAGCCATCAAGGGCAACAACACCTTGGCTTTGGGGGTTTTGCCCCCCCTCTGCATTTTGCCTTCACCCTGATTTGTGCTCCAAAGCAGAGCGCAGCAGCTGAGGATGTGGGTCCATGGATGGGCGCCGGTGGGGAAACCATCTCCTTGCAACCTCTGGCCCCAGAGGCTGCAGCAAAGGGGGTGCTGTGGGTGGGGGAAGGGGCAGATCTCCCCACCCTCCCTGTGCCTCCGTCTCTTCTCAGGGTGACTTTGGTTTCCGAGGCGGGCGCAGAGCGGCAGAGAAAGGTCTGCTGGTTGGGCAAAGAGAGACAATGTCCTCTGTGGGTTGGGGGAAATGCAGGCAAAGCCCCCCATCCCTGCTCCCCCTCCCCAGCTGGAAGGGCAGCTGGCTCTGCTGCCCAGAGCGGGGTGAAATGAGGGGGAAACAGGGCAGGGGATTCAGTCCTGACCCCAGGGCAGCTGCTGTTCCAAGGCACATGGGTCTCACCCAAACCCACAATGGGAAGCAGCAGCTGACAATGTGGTTTTTGTCCCCCAACAGACGCCACCATCGCCCACGTTGGACATAACAGGGTGAGTGGTGGCAGAGCTTTGGTGCCAAAGCAGGGAGCGGGGCCCCCAGGGACGGGATGTGCTGGTCGGGGTCTGTGGTGGTGTCTTGGGGTGGGGAGTCTCTCTGGGTTTTTCCCACCATGAACCCAAGCGATGCCCTTAGAGAAGAAGACGTGTATTTCTGTGTCCACCTGCCCACATTTACCTCACCTGATTCTTCTCCATGGGTGACACTTCTCCAACAACAACATATTTTTCCACCAAGAAAATGCTTTTTTTTTTTTTATCTTCAGAAATTTGTTTCCTCTTTATGTGAAGTGCACACCAGGGAAGATGCTTGTGCAGGGCTCGGAGCCAGCAGGGGAACTAACAGGGATTCTTCCTCCCTCCACAGCGTGGGGTGCAGGAGATGGAGCCCACCACAACGTATGCCACGGTGAGCCGCTCCCGCAGCCAGCCCCGATAGCGCTCCAGCACGGCGAGGGCACAGGGAGCCTTGCCCACCTTGGCCTTTTCTCTCGGGCAGAGAGCTCCCGCCCTGGGAAAATGGGGCTGCTCTATTCTGGAGGACTTGCACCAAAACTGTCTCTGTGATGGGCACAGATATGTACAAGGTGTGATAGCTCAATACATATAAAATACAGGCAGTGTCACCTCTCTCTGATCCGGTCCCTTCAGGAATGGCCTTGAGCTGCCCAGAGACAGCCCTAGAGATACAAAGGGGGGCTGTCGAGATCTGAAGGGACTGTGGAGATACGTGGGGATGGAAAGGGGAGCTCTCTCTTCTCTGAGCTCACCTGAGACATCTCCCACAGCCTGAACCCTTCCTCTTCACACTCTGCTGCTGCCTCTCCTTTCCCAGCCTGGCCATGCTTTCCTTCCCAAGCCCAAAGCCCAGACCAAAGGCATCTCCTGCCCTCACCCTACCCAAAACAGCCCCTACAACTGGAGTGCTGAGAGTCCAGGCAAGGTCATGGGGACACCTGAGCTCTCTCACATCATGGTCTTGCATCCAAACTATCCTCAGGTGGTACCTATGGGTTTGCATTCCTGCTGAGGCTGCAGCTCCAAAGAGCTTTGCAGATTCGCACACTGGCTGGGTTTTGATGTCCCCATGTCAGCCCCGTGCACCAGGGTTTGGTCACAGGACCTGGAGACAGACAGACACTGCTCTCGGGGGGTATTTCTCCTGAAACCTCTGCTGGGATAAGGCAAACAAGAGAAGTTCAGTTGTGTTTGGGGGGCAACTTGATGCTTTTATTTACAGCTCATGGATTTTCCATACTTTCCCCATTCCGAGCTAGGAGAGGGGTGTTTTAGTTTAGGGGCTCTTGGGGTTTTCTGATGCCTCTCCAAGGACACAGTTCCTCAAGAAGAGCTACAGCTCTGTCTCAGTGGAGGAAAGGAGAATTGTAGCCCATGAAGTTCCATTCCTGATCCCCCATCCAGAAATGTCCAGCAAATTTCCAGAAGTCCTTATGGAGGGGAGAGAGAACCAACAAGGATCCATTGAGAGATGTTTCTTGGGTGGGATTTATCAGAAACCGTCTGCATCACCTCTCCCCTTCTCATAAGTTGGCGTACAGTGAAGCTTCGGAGCAGTTTTGTCTGGAGACCTTCAAAATGCCAAAGACAGCAGCCTCACCCTCCTGGTGCCCATCATGGTTACAGGCCCTTGGGCCAGCCTGGCACAGTAGAAGGAGAACAATGAGAGGCACAGCAAGGCATTGGAAAATCCCAGCCTAAGGAAGGTTGGGCCTTGTCCTCCCCCCTCAAGGAAGGGGACATCTTGGAGGCAAAGAAGAGCTTGCCCAGTCTGAAAGCCTTTTGCAGGAGCTGAACTCACCTCAACTCTGCCCGTTTTATGAATGTTGACATCTGCAGGGAGAACCTAAATTAGTGTCACACCACCAGCAAGACATGGGAGATTAAAGAAAAAACAGGTCTGGAAGGGGGGAGCCCCAGGTTCCAAGAGCTGATCTTGGGACAGGGACTTTTCTTATGAAGAGAGTTGATTGAGATTTATTGGGAATTTACTGAGAATATAAAGAATATTTATGAGGAGCATTGAATATGGGACAAGCTCTGCATTCTGAGGACCCTGAAGCAGAAGAACATTGTGCCCATTGGCAGGAGGGGGAGGGTGCAGGGGGAATTGTCACTTACAGAAACTCCCGTTGTCAGCAGAAGAGTTCTCAGACCTTTAAGCAAGAGAGGTGTGGAGAGAGCGAGGAGAAAAGTTATTAAAGGGTCGTTGGCCCCACTGCCATCCCACAGCAATGGGAACTTTGGGGTCATTCCCATGGATGGTGCTTTCTTGCATCAGGTCCATGGCTGGAGTCAAGCCCGGGGTAAGCCCTGCTCCTCCCTGCCTCCACCACAGGAGAAGCCACCCATGGACACAGACCATGCTGCCCATGGACAAGGACCACCCCAAAGCATCCGGGAGGGACACCCGCATTCCCATCAGCCCCAGCCCCACAGCCAGGAGGGATCAGTGCTCACCTTTGGCATCTCTCTCTGCAGGCCCCTGCAAGGAAAAGGAAGGGAGAGGCAGGGAGGCAGAGTTACTGCCCAGCCCTGGCTCTCCATGCTCTGGGCTGCCCCATGAACACGATGGGATCAACCTCCACACCTCACTCAGGGACTAATCTTTTTAGCCCAGCCTGTGCAACCATGAGTTCAGACAGGTTTCTCCCAAGCTCTCAGCAGCTGTGCACAGCCCAAGTGTTGAGGAGCCGTGTTTGCCCCTCGGAGACTCCCTTCTTGTGCCCAGAGGGCTCGGAACAAATCTTTCCCAGCGGCAGGGAAACATTTGGTCTTCTCAGTGACAGCTACCTTTCCTCCCCAGAGCTGATAAAGAAAAGGTTTCTTTCCCCGTCCCGTGATACGGGGTAAGGAAGTGGCAATGCTCAACCTGGATGGGTGATTCAACCTCCCCTCTGGGTTTCACCTCATTGTTTCCCCTCAGTGTCCCCAAATCACTCACCTTTCTTCACAGCACAGTAGGTGGCTGCAGCCAGGAGGAGGAGGGAGACGGCCACCACTCCCAGAATGATGCCAGTGGGGAAGGGGTGGAAAACTGGGGAAAGGGGAGTTGGGGAGAAGAGAAGGTTTTTGAGAAGAATGGATCTCATGGGGAGATGTAGAGCAGGAGTTTTCCTTAGAGCCAGACAACATCCCAGTTGATGATCCTCCCCGTACCCTGGTGCCAGCAGCCCAGCATCCCTGGGCGCAAAGCTGGGGGACACTGGCTGTTTCCGGAGGGAATCACTCACCTGTGGTGGACGGCCCTGCCTGGGAGCTGGACCCACTGCCTGGGAGGAGAAAGGGACAGGGTGAGAGTCTCCAGCTCTCCCAGGGACTGCACAGACCAAGCACCCGTGGGGACCCCCTCACCCACCATCTCTCAGCCCTGGGGATCAATCAATCCCTGCATTGCACAGCTGTGGCTCTGGCTTAGATCTGGCACCACCACTGTGTCCTTTTTGTGTGTTGCAGAGGCAGGAGAGAAGCAGGATGCTTCCCCATGACTCAAAGTAATCACTCCAGATGCAAAGTCTGAGCTGAGCATCCAGCTGCCCAAGGAAACACCATGGGGTACAAGGGGGTTCCCATCCTTAATCGGTATCATTAGGACTCGGGAGTAGAGCTTGCCCGTGCCCAGTGCCACCTCTTACCTGTGACATTCAGGTTCCTTGGTGTCCTGTGGGCAGAGCTCACCCAGCCACTTGACTTGCTGTGTTGGTACCAACACGTGTATGTCCCTGCGCTCCCCAGGGTGATGTCCAGTAGGAAAAAGTAGCTCTGCTGTTCCCATTGGGCTTCCTGGATGTTCTCTTCCACCCTATCCTTGATGAAGAGAATTCTTGTGGCTAGAGCCTGGCGTACTATGGAGCAGCGAAATGAAAACTGTTCCCCTTCCTGAGCATTGGGGGTGTTTAGGAAAAGTTCAGGAGCTTGGAGCTCACCTGGAGAGATGGCACAGGGATGGTATGTACCAGTGTTACCACAGTATCTTCTCCAGTGAATCACTCATGGGGAAT
>NW_015091155.1:0-1095 GCF_001431845.1 Calidris pugnax
AGGTGTTCATGTGTGTGCGAGGTGTTCACGCGTGTGCGAGGTGTCTGTGCGCAGCGTGTTCACACGTGGGCAAGGTGTGGGGGGGGGGCAAGGCAGCCGTGCAAGGGGGGGTGGGTGCACAAGGCATTCACACGTGCGTGGGGCGTGTGCAAGGTGTTCACGTGCACGTCAGGGTGGGTGTCCATGTGTGCATGAGGTGTGCGTGCAAGATGCCCACCCCTGTGCACGTGCAAGGTGTTCGTTCACACGTGTGTGGCTGCGTGTGCGGGGACGTGGGGCGTGTGTCTACATGTGTGCACGTCTGTGTGTACTTGTGTGTCTGCACACGTATGTACTTGTGTGTGTGCACGTGTGTCTGTGTGTGTGAGCACGAGCGTACAGCTCTGTGTCCCTGTGTGTACTCGTGTACGTGTGTGCACACGTGTGTTTGCGTGTGTGTGCATGTTTTTACGTGTGTCCATGTCTGTGCACGTGTGTATTCGTGTGTGACACGTGTGCAGGGACACAGAGGGGGTGTGTGTGCATGTGCACGTAGTTGTGCATGTGTGTGCACGTGGCTCCATTTGTGTGTGTGCCTGTGCACACGTGTGTACTTGTGTGTGTGTGCGCACAGCTCCATGTCAATGTGTGCACTCCTGGGGGGGGGGGTTGGGTGTGTGTCCATGTGCTTGCACATGTGTGTGCTCATGTGCACGTGTGTATCCATGTGTGTCCACGTGTGGACAAGCGTGTGACACACGTGTGAATGTGGCGTGTGTGCCAGTCTGCATGTGCGTGCACACACGTGCGAGTACATGTGCACGCGTGTGACACGCATGTGACACGTGGTGTGTGCGCGCATACGTGTGTGTACTCACGTGTGTACGTGTGTGAGGACAAGCATGTCTGTGTGTGCACGGACACGCGTGTGATGTGACGTGTGGCGTGTGCCGCTGCACATGTGTACCTGTGTGTGTGCACGTGTGTACAAGTGTGTCCATACGTGTGCATGCGTGTGTGTGCCCGTGTGTGCCATGTGACATGTGTGTGCACAGGTGCGTGACATCACACGTGTGTGTGCGACACGTGACCTGTGTGTGACGTCACCTCTACATC
>NW_015091156.1:0-1170 GCF_001431845.1 Calidris pugnax
GGGAGTTGGTTTTCTTTCTTATGTTGTTTGGCAGCACATTACAAGCAAACAATTCCTCCCTGGTCTACCTTTCTCTTTCTCTTTTGTTCCTCCCAGTTGAACGCAGCAAGAGCTGGGCCAGAAGCTGGTGGCCACGGCCAGTGAATGCCCCACACCAACACTGGTGGGGTGTCCCAGCAGAGCCAGGACAGCCCAGGTAGGACACACCGGGCACTGGGGAACTCCATGGAAGAATAAAGCAAAGCTCAGGGCACGCTGGTGAGCAGGAATTCAGTCGTATGGCAACACAGAGATATGGATATTTGGTGGGGTTTTGTATCTTTTTGGAAAAAATGAGATGTTACAGTGGGTTTGAGGGTTTGATGGAGTTGGTTTTCTTTCTTATGTTGTGTTGGCAACACGTTGCAAGCAAACAATTCCTCCCTGGTCTACCTCTCTCTTTCCCTTTTGTTCCTCCAAGCTGGTGAATGTCCCACACCAACACTGGTGGGGTGTCCCAGCAGAGCCAGGACAGCCCAGGTAGGACACACCGGGCACTGGGGAACTCAGTGGGAGAATAAAGCAAAGCTCAGGGCAGGCTGGTGAGCAGAAATTCAGTCTTATGGCAACACAGAGATATGGATATTTGGTGGAATTTTGGGTCATTTGGGAAAAATGAGATGCTCCAGAGCGTTTGTGGGAGCTGTCAGCCATCCCCTTTTGCCACAGCAGCCTGGCCAGCACCCGGCCACCACCAGCCCTCCTCGGGCAGGGAACCTGAGGGACAAAGGTGACGTGTTTTAAACCACCTGAACCCGTGGCAGATCACTGCTCTGCAGAGTTTGGCCAAGATATTTGTAATTTGGCCCAGCCCCGCTCTCTCACACCCACAGGGAGCGTCTGCCCACAGCACCAGGTCCCTCCTCTCCCTCTCCCACCAGCAGCCCAGCCACCCCCCGAGAAAAGCCACTGGCTGCACTTCTGAAAAAATTCCGGTGAATCTGAATTTTCTGCCATTTTACTTTTATTTTTCCACCAAAAAACACAAAAGCCCAGTCCTGAAAAGGTTTAATATTTCCTAGAGGTCTTCTGAGCCAGGGTCCGACTGATGTGTCTTGTATCGCAGGGCTCAGAGTTTTACTGCCTTAATAACCACATTTCCCTCTCAGTTCTCCATTAGGCTAACTAGTG
>NW_015091157.1:0-2296 GCF_001431845.1 Calidris pugnax
CCAGTGACCAGGTGCCCAGGAAAAGGACATCTGTACCCGCGGTGGGGACCCACCTCCTCCGTTGCGGTAGCACAGGTAGGGAAAGCGCCAGACGTTGCCCAGCCCCACGCAGTAGCCCAGGCAGGACAGCAGGAACTCGTACTTGCTGGCCCATGTCTCCCGGGGTGGGCTGGGGGCCAGGATCTCAGGCTGGGTTGGGGGTCCCGGCCAGGGCTGGTTGGTGGGGTCAGCAGTTGGATCCTCCGTATGGAAGATGTTGACCTGTGGAGAGGAGCAAAGCATCAGGACCCGCTGGCAGCAGCCTGCAAACCTCACAAAGGTCCTCAGCAGGGGTGGGCACGGCCAAGCTCTCGCTGAAAAAGCATCTGGTTCCCAAAAGGCTTTGGGATTTCCCTGAAACGTGCCCAGCAGGAGCCTGTGGTGGCCCAAGCTCTGGGACGTGGGAGGCTTGGGCTGGCCCAGAGCTCTGTGCTCGTCAGGACATCTGCTCTGCTCCCAGGGCACAGCCGGCAGCACCACAGGGAGCTGCAAGGTCACGGCAGGACTTGGGGCTGTGATCCCTTCCACTGGCACCAGCCTCCTTGGGCACAGGTCCTGCCACCCTGGGAAGGATGGAGGGATCCCCCAGATCTTCCCACAGAGGCTGCTCCAGCCACATGGTCCTTCCCTGGAGGTCCCCTCCGCTTTGCCCCAGACCCCCCAGGACAGATCCTGACCCAACAAGAGGACTTCCAGGAGAGACAAGGATTAGCAAGAGAGGGAGAGGACCCTCCCCAGCCTTGAGCCAGGGCTCTGGCAGTGTGATGGTACTAGGGAATGTACCACGTGGGCCATGGAGATGCTGGGAGAGCTGGAGCCCCTCTGCTGGGAGGACCGGGCCGGGGCTCTGGCAGTGTGATGGTACAGGGAATGTACCATGTGGGCCATGGAGATGCTGGGAGGGCTGGAGCCCCTCTGCTGGGAGGGGGGGCTGAGAGAGTTGGGGGGGTTCAGCCTGGAGAAGACAGGGCTTCGGGGAGACCTTCAAGCTCCTTCCAGTCCCTAAAGGGAGGGGGGGGCTCCAGGAAAGCTGGGGAGTGAGAGACAAGGATTAGCAAGAGAGGGAGAGGACCCTCCCCAGCCTTGAGCCAGGGCTCTGGCAGTGTGATGGTACTAGGGAATGTACCACGTGGGCCATGGAGATGCTGGGAGAGCTGGAGCCCCTCTGCTGGGAGGAGGGGCTGAGAGAGTTGGGGGGATTCAGCCTGGAGAAGAGAAGGCTCCGGGGAGACCTTCAAGCTTCTTCCAGTCCCTAAAGGGGGGGGCTCCAGGAAAGCTGGGGAGGGACTCTTGATGAGGGAGGGGAGCCCTAGGAGGAGGGGCAATGGTTTTAAGTTGAAAGAAGGGAAATTGAGATGAGATATTAGGGAGGAATTTCTCATAATGAGGGTGGTGAGAGCCTGGCCCAGGTTGCCCCGAGAAGCTGTGGCTGCCCCATCCCTGGAGGGGTTCAAGGCCAGGTTGGAGGGGGCTTGGAGCAACCTGCTCTGGTGGGAGGTGTCCCTGCCCAGGGCAGGGGGTAGCACTGGGGGGGCTTTAAGGTCCCTTCCAACCCAAACAACGCCTCGGGAGCATGTGGCCCTCACCCCAGCGCTGCTGTGACTCAGTTTTCCCCCACCCACGGGACCCCGTGGGGAAGCACCGCTCGAGGCAGAGGAGGAGGAGGGTTGCTCGGTGATGAAGCAGAGCTATGATTCACAGACCACAGAGCCAGCCAGGACCACCAAGATCAGACCTGATCTCATCTGCCACACAAGCCGAAGGCCGGAGTTCCCGGTCCTCGCTCCCGCTGGAGCATGAGAGTTTGTTTCAGAAAAGGATCCAGCTTTGAATTAAATAAAAATACCCTCCGTGGTGCAGTGTCCCTGCCTGGGCTTGAGGGGGCTGGTCCAGCATTTACTTGTTACAGAGCATCCCATTCCTCTACTCATGCCCTCCCTTCCTAAGCAACGGGATGGGTCATCAGAATCACACAGAGCCAGCCATGACCCCTGAGATCAGACCTGATCTCATCTGCCACACAAGCCAAAGGCCGGAGTTCCCGGTCCTCGCTCCCGCTGGAGCATGAGAGTTTGTTTCAGAAAAGGATCCAGCTTTGAATTAAATAAAAATACCCTCCGTGGTGCAGTGTCCCTGCCTGGGCTTGAGGGGGCTGGTCCAGCATTTACTTGTTACAGAGCATCCCATTCCTCTACTCATGCCCTCCCTTCCTAAGCAACGGGATGGGTCATCAGAATCACAGAATCACAGAATCTTC
>NW_015091158.1:0-2751 GCF_001431845.1 Calidris pugnax
GGGGGGGGGGGGACACACCCTATTTTTAAGACAACCCCCCCCCTTCTTTACCATGTGGGAGGAGGTTGGGTGGCGGCTGAACCTTCGGCTTGGAGGTGGAGGTACTTGAAGATGTGGACTTTGCCCTTCAAACAGATCTAGGAAGGGAAATGAGGACGGGGGGGTGAAATAAAAGGTTTGGGGGTGTCCCCCCCCCAAAAAAAATCCCTCCTGACCTGGGCTGGGGGGGACTGGAGGGGGTTGTTATCCACCAGGATGGTCTGGAGGTGGCGGAGGCGGCGGTAGCAGCGGGGGATGACCACCACCCGGTTGCAGGAGAAATCCAGGCGGACGAGGGGCAGCTCCGACAGCTCTTGGGGGGGGAAAAAGACAAAAAAAACCCATAAGGACCCCCCCAAAAATGTGGGGGGGCCTTCCTTAAACCTCCCCCTCCCCACCTTCGGGCAGGAGGGTGAGCTGGTTGCGACGGAGGTTGAGATCCCGCAGGGATTTGAGCTGCCCCACGCCGGCCGGCAGCGCCCGCAGCTCGTTACAGCTGACGTCCTGGGGTGGGGAGTTAACGAAGGGAGGTTAATTAAAACAGGAAAAGGGGTGTCGTGGCCCCCTCTTCCCCTTTTTGGGGGGTGCTCACCAGCTGCCGTAGGGCTCGGAGCGCCCCGATGTTTTGGGGGAGCTGGGCCAGGCGGTTGTTGCTGGCGTTGAGGACGCGGAGGGGGAGGAGGCAGAGGCAGGAGGGGAGGGAGCTGAGCTGGTTGCGGCTGAAAAGGAATTAATTAATCCTAATTAATTAATCTGTGGGATGCCCCCACTTCGTCCTCTGTGTGTGGGGAAGGGGAAGTACCTGAGGTCGAGGTGGGTGAGGGCCTGGAGGTTGGCGATGGCCGGGGGGACGCTGCGCAGGCAGTTGTGGTAGAGGCTGAGCCCCTCCAGGGACACCAGGCGACAGGCGGCCTCAGGAACCTCCCCAAAACGGTTGCGGGACAGATCTGGGGGGGTGGGGGACACGAGGGGACACGTGGGGACATGAGGGGACACGTGGGGACATGAGGGGACAAGGAGGGAACAGGGGACACGAGGGGACATGAGGGGTGGGGGGTAGAAAGCGTCAGGGATGGAGAAGGTTTAAGGATGGGGACAAGGGAACCTCAGGGATGGGGACCCTCAAGGATGGGGACACGGAGACAGGGACCCTCAAGGATGGGGACACGGGGACACTCAGGGACAGGGACCCTCAGGGACAGGGACCCCCAAGGATAGGGAAGGGGACCCTCAGGGTCAGGGACCCCCAAGGATAGGGAAGGGGACCTTCAGGAACAGGGACCCTCAGGGATGGGGACATGGGGACAGGGACCCTCAGGGACAGGGACCCCCAAGGATGGGGACAGGGACCCTCAAGGATGGGGACATGGGGACAGGGACCCTCAGGGACAGGGGACCCTCAGGGACAGGGGACATGGAGACCCTCAGGAATAGGGGACACAGACCCTCAAGGATGGGGACGTGGGGACAGGGATCCTCAGGGACAGGGGATGGGGACACTCAGGAACAGGGACCCCCAAGGATGGGGACAGGGACCCTCAGGGAGGGGGACGGGGGACCCTCAGGGAGGGGGACCCCCAAGGATGGGGACAGGGACCCTCAGGGAGGGGGACGGGGGACCCTCAGGGAGGGGGACCCCCAAGGATGGGGACAGGGACCCTCAGGGAGGGGGACGGGGGACCCTCAGGGAGGGGGACCCCCAAGGATGGGGACAGGGACCCTCAGGGAGGGGGACGGGGGACCCTCAGGGAGGGGGACCCCCAAGGATGGGGACAGGGACCCTCAGGGAGGGGGACGGGGGACCCTCAGGGAGGGGGACCCCCAAGGATGGGGACAGGGACCCTCAGGGAGGGGGACGGGGGACCCTCAGGGAGGGGGACCCCCAAGGATGGGGACAGGGACCCTCAGGGAGGGGGACGGGGGACCCTCAGGGAGGGGGACCCCCAAGGATGGGGACAGGGACCCTCAGGGAGGGGGACGGGGGACCCTCAGGGAGGGGGACCCCCAAGGATGGGGACAGGGACCCCCAAGGATGGGGACCCTCAGGGACAGGGGACCCCAAGGATCCTCAGGGACGGGGACAGGGACCCTCAGGGACGGGGACCCTCAAGGTTGGGGACAGGGACCCTCAAGGTTGGGGACATGGGGACAGGGACCCTCAGGGACAGGAACCCTCAAGGTTGGGGACAGGGACCCTCAAGAACAGGGAATGGGGACACTCAGGAACAGGGACCCTCAAGGATGGGGACATGGGGACCCCCAAGGATGGGGGACCCTCAGGAATAGGGGACACAGACCCTCAAGGATGGGGACAAGGGACCCTCAGGGATGGGGACCGGTGGGGACAGGGATGGGGGACCCTCAGGGACGGGGGACCCTCAGGGACAAGGGGACAGAGACCCTCAGGGATGGGGACCCTCAAGGATGGGGACAGGGACCCTCAGGGACAAGGGGACAATCAGGGACACCAACCATCACCCACGGGTCAAGGACACCCCAAACCATCAGGGGGACAAGGAAGGGGCCCCCCCACATCCCTGCTCCCTCCCCAACACCCAGGGGGGGCCACAGTGTGCTTGGAGGGGGGGGAAGTTAAGCCTTGAACCCCCCTTTTTCAGGCTGTTTTGGGCAGGGGGGGGGAAGAGGGGGTGGTGACAACACCCCAACCCTCCCGGAAAGGGGAAGTGGGGTGCCCCCCCGACCCTCCCTTGA
>NW_015091159.1:0-613 GCF_001431845.1 Calidris pugnax
GGGGCCGAGGGGGGCCTATAGGGGTGTATGGGGGGGTCTGTGGGGCCCATAGGGGTCTATAGGGTCCCCATAGGGGTCTATAGGGTCCTCATAGGGTCTATAGGGGCCCCATAGGGGCTATAGGGGGCTGTCTATGGGGCCCATAGGGGTCTATAGGGTCCCCATAGGGGCTATAGGGGTCCCATAGGGGCTATAGGGGGCTGTCTGTGGGACCCATAGGGGTCTATAGGTTCCCCATAGGGGCTATAGGGGGCTGTCTATGGGGCTACAGGGGTCTATAGGGTCCACATAGGGGTTATAGGGGTCCCATAGGGGCTATAGGGGGCTGTCTATGGGGCCCATAGGGGCCTATAAGGGTCTATGGGGGGGTCTGTGGGGCCCATAGGGGTCTATAGGGTCCCCATAGGGGTCTATAGGGTCCTCATAGGGTCTATAGGGGCCCCATAGGGGCTATAGGGGGCTGTCTATGGGGCCCATAGGGGTCTATAGGGTCCCCATAGGGGCTATAGGGGTCCCATAGGGGCTATAGGGGGCTGTCTGTGGGACCCATAGGGGTCTATAGGTTCCCCATAGGGGCTATAGGGGGCTGTCTATGGGGCTACAGGGAGATCGG
>NW_015091159.1:627-2488 GCF_001431845.1 Calidris pugnax
ACTGGGAGGGATCCCAGTAGGTCCCACAGTGGAACTGGGAAGGATCTTGGGGAATTCCATAATAGGACTGGGAGGGATCCCATACTGGGAGGGATCCCAGTGAGTCCCATTATGGAACTGGGAGGGATCTTGGGGAATCCCATGGTGATACTGGGAGGGATCCCAGTGGGTCCCATGATGGAACTGGGAGGGATCTTGGGGAATCCCGTAAAAGTACTGGGAGGGATCCCGGTGGGTCCCATTATGGAACTGGGAGAGATCCCAGTAAGTCCCATAGAGGTACTGGGAGGGATCCCAGTGGGTCCCATTATGGAACTGGGAGGGATCTTGGGGAATCCCATGGTGATACTGGGAGGGATCCCAGTAGGTCCCACAGTGGAACTGGGAAGGATCTTGGGGAATTCCATAATAGGACTGGGAGGGATCCCAAACTGGGAGGGATCCCAGTAGGTCCCATTATGGTACTGGGAGGGATCCTGGGGAATCCCATGGTGATACTGGGAGGGATCCCAGTGGGTCCCATTATGGAACTGGGAGGGATCTTGGGGAATGCCATGGTGATACTGGGAGGGTTCCCAGTGGGTCCCATTATGGAACTGGGAGGGATCTTGGGGAATCCCATGGTGATACTGGGAGGGATCCCAGTGGGTCCCTTATGGAACTGGGAGGGATCTTGGGGAATCCCATGGTGATACTGGGAGGGATCCCAGTAGGTCCCACAGTGGAACTGGGAAGGATCTTGGGGAATTCCATAATAGGACTGGGAGGGATCCCAAACTGGGAGGGATCCCAGTAGGTCCCATTATGGTACTGGGAGGGATCCTGGGGAATCCCATGGTGATACTGGGAGGGATCCCAGTGGGTCCCATTATGGAACTGGGAGGGATCTTGGGGAATGCCATGGTGATACTGGGAGGGTTTGGGGAATCCCATAGGGATACTGGGAGGGATCCCAGTAGGTCCCATTATGGAACTGGGAACGATCCCAGTAAGTCCCATTATGGAACTGGGAGGGGTCCCAGTGACCCCCAGTTTGGGGGTTCCCTCCCCCAGCCCCCCCCTATTATGGAACTGGGAGGGATCGTGGGGAATCCCATGGTGATACTGGGAGGGAATCCCAGTGGGTCGCATTATGGGACTGGGAGGGTTTTTGGGGAATCCCATAGGGATACTGGGAGGGATCCCAGTAGGTCCCATTATGGTACTGGGAGGGATCCTGGGGAATCCCATGGTGATACTGGGAGGGATCCCAGTGGGTCCCATTATGGAACTGGGAGGGATCTTGGGGAATCCCATGGTGATACTGGGAGGGATCCCAGTAGGTCCCACAGTGGAACTGGGAAGGATCTTGGGGAATTCCATAATAGGACTGGGAGGGATCCCAAACTGGGAGGGATCCCAGTAGGTCCCATTATGGTACTGGGAGGGATCCTGGGGAATCCCATGGTGATACTGGGAGGGATCCCAGTGGGTCCCATTATGGAACTGGGAGGGATCTTGGGGAATCCCATGGTGATACTGGGAGGGATCCCAGTAGGTCCCACAGTGGAACTGGGAAGGATCTTGGGGAATTCCATAATAGGACTGGGAGGGATCCCAAACTGGGAGGGATCCCAGTAGGTCCCATTATGGAACTGGGAGGGATCGTGGGGAATCCCATGGTGATACTGGGAGGGAATCCCAGTGGGTCGCATTATGGGACTGGGAGGGTTTTTGGGGAATCCCATAGGGATACTGGGAGGGATCCCAGTAGGTCCCATTATGGAACTGGGAACGATCCCAGTAAGTCCCATTATGGAACTGGGAGGGGTCCCAGTGACCCCCAGTTTGGGGGTTCCCTCCCCCAGCCCCCCCCTAACTC
>NW_015091159.1:6554-7275 GCF_001431845.1 Calidris pugnax
GTGATGGTCTGTGGGGCTGGGATGGGAGAGGGGGATCTGTGGGGCTGAGAGAAGGCAGGGGGCTGCTGTGGGGCTGGGATGGGAGAGAAGTGACCCTGGGGGGGGGTCTCCTGTGGGGCTGAGGGATCCATGGGGTACACTGAGGGGCTTTCTATGGGGCTGGGCGAGGGAGCTGATTCAGGGCGGGGCACAGGGCCGCTATGGGGCACAAGTTGGGGGGCACTGACTCCCTCCTTTACCCGCCCCACTTTCAGAGCTGTGGGCCTCGTTCCGGGGGCGGCGCATGGGGGGCAGGGAGCTGCCTCTGCCCCACGGCTACCGGGGGGTGCTGCTGCGGGAGGATGAGCCCCCCCCCGGCAAGGAGGGCGACCCCCAGGTGAGGCTGCCCCACACATAAAGAGCCCGTTTCCTCACCGTGGGGCAGAACACCCCCCCCCTCGTCGCTCCCCGTATCTATGGGGCAGCTTGTGGGGCCCCCATGTTGGTGTCTGACCCCCCCCAGGAGCGGTGGGTCGCGGTGACGGGGACCTTTGACGCCATCACGGACTGGGGGGCCGACGCTGTCCCCCCCCCAAGTGGGGGGCTGGCCATGGCGCTGCAGTGGGGGGCCCTCGCCCACGCGGTGAGTCCTGGGGGTCGCACTTGGGGGGCTCGGTTACTTGTGTCCGGGGGTGGGAGGTTCCTGGGTCCCCACTTGGGGGGCCCAGACCCCTGGATCTGT
>NW_015091159.1:7285-8432 GCF_001431845.1 Calidris pugnax
CCCCACTTGGGGGGCCCAAGACCCCAGGGTCCCCACTTGGGGGGCCCAGACCCCTGTGTCCATGAGTGGGAGGGGGCTGGGAGGTTGAAGGGCCCTCACTTGGGGGGCCCAGACCCCTAGATCTGTGGGTGGGAGGGGGGTGGGAGGTTGAAGGGTCCCCACTTGGGGGGCCCAGGCCCCTGGGTCCATGAGTGGGGGGGATGTGGGAGGTCCAGGGTCCCCACTTGGGGGGCCCAGGCCCCTGGGTCCATGAGTGGGGGGGATGTGGGAGGTCCAGGGTCCCCACTTGGGGGGCCCAGGCCCCTGGGTCCATGAGTGGGGGGGATGTGGGAGGTCCAGGGTCCCCACTTGGGGGGCCCAGGCCCCTGGGTCCATGAGTGGGGGGGATGTGGGAGGTCCAGGGTCCCCACTTGGGGGGCCCAGGCCCCTGGGTCCATGAGTGGGGGGGATGTGGGAGGTCCAGGGTCCCCACTTGGGGGGCCCAGGCCCCTGGGTCCATGAGTGGGGGGGATGTGGGAGGTCCAGGGTCCCCACTTGGGGGGCCCAGGCCCCTGGGTCCATGAGTGGGGGGGATGTGGGAGGTCCAGGGTCCCCACTTGGGGGGCCCAGGCCCCTGGGTCCATGAGTGGGGGGGATGTGGGAGGTCCAGGGTCCCCACTTGGGGGGCCCAGGCCCCTGGGTCCATGAGTGGGGGGGATGTGGGAGGTCCAGGGTCCCCACTTGGGGGTCCCAAGACCCCAGGGTCCCCACTTGTGGGGCCCAGCCCCCTGGATCTGTGGGTGGGAGGGGGCTGGGAGGTCGAAGGGCCCTCACTTGGGGGTCCCAAGACCCCTGGCTCCCCACTTATGGGGCCCAGCCCCCTTGGTCCCCCCCAGTTTTGACCCTCTCTCCCTCCCCCCAGATCCATGCGCCCATTTCCGAGACCGAGGACATCGAAGAGGAGGAGGCGGAGCCTCTCAATGCCCCGCCCCCAAGCGAAGCCCCGCCCATTTGGGGGGCGGAGCCTATTTAAGCCCCACCCCCTGTTTAAGCCCCCTCCCCACCTTCAATAAAGGAGCCAGAGCCTGGAACTGGGTGACGAATGTTTAATTAACAAACAACTAGGGGGGAGGTTGTGGGGGGGTGGTGGTAATAAGGTGGGTGTGGC
>NW_015091159.1:8593-8895 GCF_001431845.1 Calidris pugnax
TGGGGTGGGGTGGGGGACACACACACACACATGTGGGTGTCTGGGAAGGGGACCCCAGCACCCACGAGGGGACCCCAACACCCACGAGGGGACCCCAACACCCACAAGGGAACCCAGCACCCATGAGAGGATCCAAGCGTTCAGGAAGGGGACCTTGGTGTCCGGGAGGGGGACCCAGGTGTCCAGGAAGGGGACCCCAGCACCCACGAGGGACCCCAGTGTCCAAGAGGGGGACCCTGACACCCATGAGGGGACCCTGGTGTCTGGGAAGGGGACCCGGGCACCCATGAGCGGACCCCAGC
>NW_015091159.1:9188-11326 GCF_001431845.1 Calidris pugnax
ACTCACGACGGGACCCCAGTGTCCAGGAAGGGGACCCTAATATCCAGGAAGGGGACCCAAGTGTTCAGGAGGGGGACCCCAGCACCCATGAGGGGACCCTGGTGTCCAGGAGGGGGACCCAGGCCTCTGGAAAGGGGACCTTGACACCCACAGGGGGACCCCAGCACCCACGAGGGGACCCTGGTGTCCAGGAGGGGGACCCAGGCCTCTGGAAAGGGGACCTTGACACCCACAGGGGGACCCCAGCACCCACGAGGGGACCCTGGTGTCCAGGAGGGGGACCCCAGCACCCATGAGGGGACCCCGGTGTCCAGGAGGGGGACCTTGGTGTCCAAGAGGGGGACCCTGACACCCACAAGGGGACCCAAGCACCCATGAGGGGACCCAAGTGCTCAGGAGGGGACCCCGGTGTCCAGGAAGGAGACCCTAATATCCAGGAGGGGGACCCCAGTGTCTGGGAAGGGGACCCCAGCACCCATGAGGGGACCCAAACGTTCAGGAGGGGGACCCCAGAACCTATGAGGGACCCCAGTGTCCAAGAGAGGGACCCTGACACCCACAAGGGGACCCAGGTGTCCGGGAGGGGGACCCCAGCACCCATGGGGGGACCCTGACATCCAGGAAGGGGACCCAAACGTTCAGGAGGGGGACCCCAGCACCCATGAAGGGACCCTGACATCCAGGAGGGAGACCCTAATATCCAGGAGGGGGACCCCAGCACCCATGAGGGGACCCCAGTGTCCAGGAAGGGGACCCAGGTGTCCAAAAGGGGGACCCCAGAACCCACGAGGGGACCCTGGTGTCCGGGAAGGGCACCCTAATATCCAGGAGAGGGACCCCAGCACCCATGGGGGGACCCCAGTGTCCGGGAAGGGGACCCTAATATCCAGGAGGGGGACCCCAGCACCCACAAGGGGACCCCAGGACCCATGAGAGGACCCAAGCGTTCAGGAGGGGGACCCCAGCACCCATGAGGGGACCCTGGTGTCCAGAAGGGGGACCCTAATATCCAGGAGGGGGACCCTGACACCCATGAGGGGACCCAAGCATTCAGGAAGGGGACCCAGGTGTCCAAGAGGGGGACCCCAGCACCCACAACGGGACCCCAGTGTCCGGGAAGGGCACCCTAATATCCAGGAAGGGGACCCAAGCATTCAGGAGGGGGACCCCAGCACCCATGAGGGGACCCCGGTGTCTGGGAAGGGAACCCTAATATCCAGGAGGGGGACCCCAGCACCCATGAGGGGACCCAGGTGTCCAAGAGGGGGACCCTGACACCCACAAGGGGACCCTGGCATCCAGGAGGGGGACCCCAGCACCCATGAGGGGACACAAGTGTTCAGAAGGGGGACCCTGACACCCACAAGGGGACCCCGGTATCTGGGAAGGGGACCCAGGTGTCTGGGAGGGGGACCCCAGCACCCATGGGGGGACCCCGGTGTCCGGGAGGGGGACACAGGTGTCCAGAAGGGAACCCTAATATCCAGGAGGGGGACCCCAGCACCCATGAGGGTATCCCAGTGTCCGGGAAGGGGACCCTGGTGTCTGGGAGGGGGACCCCAGCACCCATGGGGGGACCCCAGGGTCTGGGAAGGGGACCCTGACACCCACAAGGGGACCCTGGTGTCCAGGAAGGGTACCCTGACATCCAGGAGGGGGACCCAGGTGTCTGGGAGGGGGACCCCAACACCCATGACGGGACCCCAGTGTCTGGGAAGGGGACCCTAATATCCAGGAGGGGGACCCTGATGTCCAGGAGGGGGACCCCAGCACCCATGAGGGGACCCAGGTACCTGGGAGGGGAACCCCAGCACCCATGAGGGGACCTTGGTGTCCAGGAAGGGGACCCTAATATCCAGGAGGGGGACCCAGGTGTCCAAGAGGGGGACCCTGACACCCACAAGGGGACCCCAGCACCCATGAGGGGACCCAAACGTTCAGGAGGGGGACCCCAGCACCCTCGAGGGGACCCCAATATCCAGGAAAGGGACCTCAATCTCCAAACCCATGGCTTGAGATGCTCCAAAGGGGCGTTGGGGTCTCCCCAAAGATTTTGGGGGACCCGGGTGGGGTGGTGGCCCCCTCCCCCACCCCAGGGGCACCCAGATGTGACCCTTCCCCCTCCCCCACCCCGGGGG
>NW_015091159.1:12656-14368 GCF_001431845.1 Calidris pugnax
ATTTGGGGTCCTCTGGTGTATTTTGGGGTCTCCTGGAGATTTGGGGTCTCCTGAGTGGCTCTGCCACCCCCCAGGAGGGTTTTGGGGTTTCCTGGGGGGGTTCTGTCACCCCCCCCGGACAGATTTGGGGTCCCCTGGTGTATTTTGGGGTCTCCTGGGGGGGTTCTGCCACCCCCCAGAAGAGATTTGGGGGTCCCCTGGTGTATTTTGGGGTCTCCTGGGGGGGTTCTGCCACCCCCCAGAAGAGATTTGGGGGTCCCCTGGTGTATTTTGGGGTCTCCTGGGGGGGTTCTGCCACCCCCCAGAAGAGATTTGGGGGTCCCCTGGTGTATTTTGGGGTCTCCTGGGGGGGTTCTGCCACCCCCCAGAAGAGATTTGGGGGTCCCCTGGTGTATTTTGGGGTGTCCCAGGGGGAACTGATCTCCTAAGAGAGATTTTGGGGTCCCCCCACAGCGGAGTTTGCCCCACACAGGGGGTTTGGGGTTGCCCCCCAACATCCAGGAGGGTCTGTGGGGGTCTTGGGGGGCATTTTGGGGTCTCCTGGGGGGGTTCTGCCACCCCCAGGAGAGATTTGGGGTCCACTGGTGTATTTTGGGGTCCCCTGGTGTATTTTGGGGTCTCCTGGGGGGGTTCTGCCACCCCCAGGAGAGATTTGGGGTCCACTGGTGTATTTTGGGGTCCCCTGGTGTATTTTGGGGTCTCCTGGGGGGGTTCTGCCACCCCCAGGAGAGATTTGGGGTCCACTGGTGTATTTTGGGGTCCCCTGGTGTATTTTGGGGTCTCCTGGGGGGGTTCTGCCACCCCCAGGAGAGATTTGGGGTCCACTGGTGTATTTTGGGGTCCCCTGGTGTATTTTGGGGTCTCCTGGGGGGGTTCTGCCACCCCCAGGAGAGATTTGGGGTCCACTGGTGTATTTTGGGGTCCCCTGGTGTATTTTGGGGTCTCCTGGAGATTTGGGGGTCTCCTGGGGGGGGTTCTGCCACCCCCCAGGAGAGATTTGGGGTCCTCTGGTGTATTTTGGGGTCTCCTGGAGATTTGGGGTCTCCTGAGTGGCTCTGCCACCCCCCAGGAGGGTTTTGGGGTTTCCTGGGGGGGTTCTGTCACCCCCCCCGGACAGATTTGGGGTCCTGGGGGGGGCCTGGGGGGGGTTCTGCCACTCCTCCAGGAGAGTTTTGGGGTCCCCTGGTGTATTTTGGGGTCCCCTGGTGTATTTTGGGGTCTCCTGGGGGGGTTCTGCCACCCCCCAGGAGAGATTTGGGGGTTCCCTGGTGTATTTTGGGGTCCCCTGGTGTATTTTGGGGTCTCCTGGGGGGGTTCTGTCACCCCCAGGAGAGATTTGGGGTCCCTTGATCTATTTTGGGGTCTCCTGGGGGGGTTCTGCCACCCCCCAGGAGAGTTTTGGGGTCTCCTGATGTATTTTGGGGTGTCCCAGGGTGAACTGACCTCCTGAGAGAGATTTTGGGGTCCCCCCACAGCGGGGTTTGCCCCACAAAGGCTTTTGGGGTCCCTTGGTGCATTTTTGGGGGTACCCCAAGGAGATATTTTGCCCCCCCCTTCCCCCCCCCGAGCCTTTTCAGGGCATTTTTGGGGTCCCTTCAATTAATTTTGGGGTTTCTCAGTGGCCATTGCGCCCCCCCCCAAGGCTTTCCAGGACATTTCAAGGGGATTTTGGGGTGTCCCCCCCCCTCCAAGCATTTTTGGGGTCCCCCGGG
>NW_015091159.1:33806-34395 GCF_001431845.1 Calidris pugnax
CAGTAGCTGCGGTAGGAGAGGATCCCCAGGTCCGAGAGGGGTTTTTCGGGGGTCCCCGTCTTCCCCTCCACCTTGGAGAGCTCGTAACCTGCACAAAAAAAGGGGGGGCTGTGTATTTTGGGGGGGGTTGGGGGGTTTGGGACCCCCCAGGAGGGTCTGTAGGAACCTTTTGGGGTCTCCCTGGTGTATTTTGGGGTCCCCTGGTGTATTTTGGGGTCTCCTGGGGGGGTTCTGCCACCCCCCAGGAGAGATTTGGGGGTTCCCTGGTGTATTTTGGGGTCCCCTGGTGTATTTTGGGGTCTCCTGGGGGGGTTCTGTCACCCCCAGGAGAGATTTGGGGTCCCTTGATCTATTTTGGGGTCTCCTGGGGGGGTTCTGCCACCCCCCAGGAGAGTTTTGGGGTCTCCTGATGTATTTTGGGGTGTCCCAGGGTGAACTGACCTCCTGAGAGAGATTTTGGGGTCCCCCCACAGCGGGGTTTGCCCCACAAAGGCTTTTGGGGTCCCTTGGTGCATTTTTGGGGGTACCCCAAGGAGATATTTTGCCCCCCCCTTCCCCCCCCCGAGCCTTTTCAGGGCATTTTTGGGGT
>NW_015091159.1:37764-40482 GCF_001431845.1 Calidris pugnax
GGGGGGGTCCCCAAAGATGAGGGGGGGTCCCCAGTCCCCCTTGGGGTGTTCTGTGTTATCCCAAGGGGTTCAATGCCCCCCCAAACCACCCCAGATTGGGCAAATCCACCCCATAGATGGTCCCCATTCCTCCCCGGGCACCCCAAATCCCCCCCCGGGAGGTCCCTAATGATGGAGGGGGGGTCCCCAGCGATTGGGGGGTAACACAGAACACCCCAAGAGGGTCAGTGCCCCCCCAAACCACCCCAGAGGGGGCAAATCCACCCCATGGAGGACAGATGCACCCCAAGGGGTCCCCGATCCACCCCAGGCACCCCAAATCCCCCCCTGGGAGGTCCCTAATGATGGAGGGGGGGGTCCCCAAAGATGAGGGGGGGTTCAGTGTTACCCCAAGTGGTTCAGTGCCCCCCCAAACCACCCCAGAGGGGGCAAATCCACCCCAGAGGGGGCAAATCCACCCCACGGAGGACAGATGCACCCCAAGGGGTCCTCGATCCACCCCGGGCACCCCAAATTCCCCCCCGGGAGGTCCCTAATGATGGAGGGGGGGTCCCCAAAGATGAGGGGGGGTCCCCAGTCCCCCTTGGGGTAACACAGAACACCCCAAGGGGGTCAATGCCCCCCCAAACCACCCCACGGAGTACAGATGCACCCCAAGGGGTCCTCGATCCACCTCAGACACCCCAAATCCGCCCCCCGGGAGGTCCCTAACGACGCAGGGGGGGTTCCCCAAAGATGAGGGGGGGGGTCCCTACCAGGTGCCGTTGGAGGCAGCGGAGGCTGTGGCCGTATTTGAGGCAGAACTCGCAGAGGTAGAGGACGGGCAGCGCCGTCAGCTCCTGGGGGTAGGGGGAGAAGTACCAGGGTTTGAGGCGGTGCCGCCCCAACTCGATGCACTCGATGTTCTTCATGCGGGTGACGATGTCGTCGTGGCTGCGATCAGACACCAGGCTCCCCGTCATCCGGGGGGCAGAGGGGGCTCCGTCCGACGAGTCCTGAGAGTCCTGGGGGTCGGGGAAGGGGTGGGGGGAAAGAAATTCGGGGTTACCCCCCATCGGAGAGAACCTCCAGTCGGCTCGATGGCGGGTTCTGCCGCCTCCTGCCTCAGTTTCCCCACTTTCAGGTTGGGTTCCGTCCCTTTTCTCCCTCATTTCCCCTTTCCTGCCCCAGTTTCCCCATTTCCAGGCTCTTTCTCCCCTTTCCTGCCCCAGTTTAAGGCTGGTTTCTCCCCTTTCCTGCCTCAATTTCCCCACTTTCAGGTTGGTTTCCATCCCTTTTCTCCCCCCATTTCCCCTTTCCTGCCCCAGTTTCCCCATTTCCAGGCTCTTTCTCCCCTTTCCTGCCCCAGTTTCCCAGTTTCGGATTGGTTTCCATCCCTTTTCTTCCCCATTTCCCCTTTCCTGCCCCAGTTTCCCCATTTCCAGGCTCTTTCTCCCCTTTCCTGCCCCAGTTTCCCAGTTTCGGATTGGTTTCCATCCCTTTTCTTCCCCATTTCCCCTTTCCTGCCCCAGTTTCCCCAGTTTCAGGTTGGTTTCTCCCCTTTCCTGCCCCAGTTTCCCCAGTTTAGGGCGGGTTTCTCCCCTTTCCTGCCCCAGTTTCCCCAGTTTCAGGCGGCTTCTCCCCTTTCCTGCCCCAGTTTCCCCAGTTTAGGATTAATTGCCCTCCCTTTTCTCGCCCCATTTCCCCTTTACTGCCCCAGTTTCCCCATTTCCAGGCTCTTTCTCCCCTTTCCTGCCCCAGTTTCCCAGTTTCGGATTGGTTTCCATCCCTTTTCTTCCCCATTTCCCCTTTCCTGCCCCAGTTTCCCCAGTTTCAGGTTGGTTTCTCCCCTTTCCTGCCCCAGTTTCCCCAGTTTAGGGCGGGTTTCTCCCCTTTCCTGCCCCAGTTTCCCCATTTCCGGGCTCTTTCTCCCTTTTCCTGCCTCAGTTTCCCCACTTTCCGGTTGGTTTCCGTCCCTTTTCTCCCCCATTTCCCCTTTCCTGCCCCAGTTTCCCCAGTTTAGGACTGGTTACCCTCCCTTTTCTTGCCCTATTTCCCCTTTCCTGCCCCAGTTTCCCCAGTTTCAGGTTGGTTTCTCCCCTTTCCTGCCCCAGTTTCAGGCTGGTTTCTCCCCTTTCCTGCCCCAGTTTCCCCAGTTTCAGGCGGCTTCTCCCCTTTCCTGCCCCAGTTTCCCCACTTTCAGGCTGGTGTCTCCCCTTTCCTCTCCCAGTTTCCCCAGTTTAAGGCGGGTTTCTCCCCTTTCCTGCCCCAGTTTAAGGCTGGTTTCTCCCCTTTCCTGCCTCAATTTCCCCACTTTCAGGTTGGTTTCCATCCCTTTTCTCCCCCCATTTCCCCTTTCCTGCCCCAGTTTCCCCAGTTTAGGATTAATTGCCCTCCCTTTTCTCGCCCCATTTCCCCTTTACTGCCCCAGTTTCCCCATTTCCAGGCTCTTTCTCCCCTTTCCTGCCCCAGTTTAAGGCTGGTTTCTCCCCTTTCCTGCCTCAATTTCCCCACTTTCAGGTTGGTTTCCATCCCTTTTCTCCCCCCATTTCCCCTTTCCTGCCCCAGTTTCCCCAGTTTAGGGCGGGTTTCTCCCCTTTCCTGCCCCAGTTTCCCCATTTCCAGGTGGTTTCTCCCCTTTCCTGCCCCAGTTTCCCCATTTCCAGGCTCTTTCTCCCCTTTCCTGCCCCAGTTTCACGCTGTTTTGTCCCCTTTCCTGCCTCAACTTCCCCACTCTCA
>NW_015091159.1:41293-48498 GCF_001431845.1 Calidris pugnax
TGTTACTGGGAGGACTGGGGGGGGGGTACTGGGAAGAGTTGGGGTGGGTCCTAAGGGGCACTTGTGTTAATAAGTGATTACTGAGCAATTACTGGTTGGTTACTGGTGTTACTGGTGGGTTACTGGGTAGTTACTGGTTAATTACTGGTGCTACTGGTTGGTTACTGGTGTTACTGGTGGGTTATTGGCTAGTTACTGGTTAATTACTGGTGCTACTGGTTGGTTACTGGTGGGTTATTGGCTAGTTATTGGTTAATTACTGGTGCTACTGGTTGGTTACTGGTGGGTTATTGGCCAGTTACTGGTGTTACTGGTGCGTTATTAGCTAGTTATTGGTTAATTACTGGTGTTACTGGTTGGTTACTGGTGGGTTATTGCCTCATTACTGGTTAATTACTGGTGCTACTGGTTGTTTACTAGTATAACTGGTTAGTTACTGGTGTTACTGGTTACTTAGGGGTTGGTTACTGGTTACTTACTGGTGTTACTTGGCACTTACTGGTTTCACTAAGAGACTACTGGTGTTACTGGGAAGTACTGGGGAATAACCAGTGTTACTGGAAAGCTACGGGGTCGTCATCGCTCTTGCTGACTACTTACTGGTCCTACTGGTTAGTTACTGGTGTCACTGGTTAGCTAAGTTGTTGGTTACCGGTTACTCACTGGTGTTACTCGGCACTTACTGGTTTTACTAAGAGACTACTGGTGTTACTGGGAAGTACTGGGGAATAACCAGTGTTACTGGAAAGCTATGGGGTCGTCGTCGCTCTTGCTGACTGCTTACTGGTCGTACTGGTTAGTTACTGGTGTCACTGGTTAGCTAACCCCCCAGTGCTCCCAGTATCACCCCAGCAGCCCCCCCCAGTGCTCCCAGTAGACCCTAGTGGTCCCCAGTACTCCCAGTATCGCCCCCGTAGCCCCCCAGTGCTCCCAGTATCACCCCAGCAGCCCATTGGGGACAAAACCAGACACCCATTGGGGACAGGGACCCCTTGGGGACAAAACCAGAGACCCGTTGGGGACAGGGAGGGTGACAGGGACCCGTTGGGGACAGGGACAGTGACCCACTGGGGACAGGGATGGGGAAAAAGATAGGGACCCATTGGGGACAAAACCAGACACCCACTGGGGACAGGGACAAAGATGGGGACCCGTTGGGGACAGGGACCCCGGGTTACTTAGGGGTTGGTTACTGGTTACTTACTGGTGTTACTTGGCACTTACTGGTTTCACTAAGAGACTACTGGTGTTACTGGGAAGTACTGGGGAATAACCAGTGTTACTGGAAAGCTACGGGGTCGTCATCGCTCTTGCTGACTACTTACTGGTCCTACTGGTTAGTTACTGGTGTCACTGGTTAGCTAAGTTGTTGGTTACCGGTTACTCACTGGTGTTACTCGGCACTTACTGGTTTTACTAAGAGACTACTGGTGTTACTGGGAAGTACTGGGGAATAACCAGTGTTACTGGAAAGCTATGGGGTCGTCGTCGCTCTTGCTGACTGCTTACTGGTCGTACTGGTTAGTTACTGGTGTCACTGGTTAGCTAAGTTGTTGGTTACCGGTTACTCACTGGTGTTACTCGGCACTTACTGGTTTTACTAAGAGACTACTGGTGTTACTGGGAAGTACTGGGGAATAACCAGTGTTAGTGGAAAGCTACGGCGTCGTCATCGCTCTTGCTGACTACTTACTGGTCTTACTGGTTAGTTACTGGTGTCACTGGTTAGCTCCTAAAAGCACGTTGCCTTTACTAAGAGAATACTGGTGGCGTTGGGAAGTTACTGGTGTTACTGGTCGGATACTGGTGCGATGGGGCAATTACAATGGTGAAGCCTGTAGTGCTGTTACTGGGGAGAACTGGGAATCACTACCCGAGACTGGTGGGAACGCGAGGGTCCGCTACTGGGCGGTTACTGGTGTGACTAGGTGCTTACTGGTGTATACTGGGAAGCACTGGTCTCACCTGGGGGAAGACGGAGGCCTGCGAGGTCTCGGTGGCGGCGGGGACGGGGGTGGCGGGTGACACCACCTCCACCTTACGCTTCTGCGGGGACACCAGTCAGTCCCTCCCAGTCCCTCCCAGTAAGGCCCAGCCCCGCTACTGGGAGCAGTAAGAGGCTCTGTCGCCCCTCCCCAGTGCTCCCAGTATCGCCCCAGTAGCCACTAACAGTCCCCAGTTGCCCCCCCGACAGGGATCCCAGAATGGCCCCGGTAACCCCTAGTGGTCCCCAGTATCGTCCCAGTACTCCCAGTATCACCCCAGCAGCCACCCCAGTGCTCCCAGTATCACCCCAGCAGCCCCCCCCAGTGTTCCCAGTAGACCCTAGTGGTCCCCAGTATCACCCCGTAGCCCCTAGAGATCCCCAGTATCCCCCCAGTGCTCCCAGAACCACCCCCGCAGCCCCCCCCCAGTACTCCCAGTATTGCCCCCGTAGCCCCCCAGTGCTCCCAGTATCACCCCAGCAGCCCCCCCCAGTGCTCCCAGTAGACCCTAGTGGTCCCCAGTACTCCCAGTATCGCCCCCGTAGCCCCCCAGTGCTCCCAGTATCACCCCAGCAGCCCCCCCCAGTGCTCCCAGTAGACCCTAGTGGTCCCCAGTACTCCCAGTATCGCCCCCGTAGCCCCCCAGTGCTCCCAGTATCACCCCAGCAGCCCATTGGGGACAAAACCAGACACCCATTGGGGACAGGGACCCCTTGGGGACAAAACCAGAGACCCGTTGGGGACAGGGAGGGTGACAGGGACCCGTTGGGGACAGGGACATTGGTGGGGACCCGTTGGGGACAGAGATGATGACAGGGGCCCATTGGGGACAGGGACAGTGGTGGGGACCTGTTGGGGACAGGGATGGGGACAGGGACCCCTTGGGGACAAAACCAGACACCCGTGGGGACAGGGACAATGATGGGGACCCGTTGGGGACAGGGACCTGTTGGGGACCCGTTGGGGACAGGGACCTGTTGGGGACCCGTTGGGGACAGGGACCTGTTGGGGACCCGTTGGGGACAGGGACCTGTTGGGGACCCGTTGGGGACAGGGACCTGTTGGGGACCCGTTGGGGACAGGGACCTGTTGGGGACCCGTTGGGGACAGGGACCTGTTGGGGACCCGTTGGGGACAGGGACCTGTTGGGGACCCGTTGGGGACAGGGACCTGTTGGGGACCCGTTGGGGACAGGGACCTGTTGGGGACCCGTTGGGGACAGGGACCTGTTGGGGACCCGTTGGGGACAGGGACCTGTTGGGGACCCGTTGGGGACAGGGACCTGTTGGGGACCCGTTGGGGACAGGGACCTGTTGGGGACCCGTTGGGGACAGGGACCTGTTGGGGACCCGTTGGGGACAGGGACCTGTTGGGGACCCGTTGGGGACAGGGACCTGTTGGGGACCCGTTGGGGACAGGGACCTGTTGGGGACCCGTTGGGGACAGGGACAGTGGTGGGGACCTGTTGGGGACAGGGATGGGGACAGGGACCCCTTGGGGACAAAACCAGACACCCGTGGGGACAGGGACAATGATGGGGACCCGTTGGGGACAGGGACCTGTTGGGGACTCTTTGGGGACAGGGATTATGACAGGGACCCGTTGGGGACAGGGACAGTGGTGGGGACCCATTGGGGACAGGGACCTGTTGGGGACAAAACCAGGGACCCACTGGGGACAGGGACCTGTTGGGGACCCGTTGGGGACAGGGACACTGGTGGGGACCTGTTGGGGACAGGGACAATGGTGCGGACCTGTTGGGGACAGGGACACTGGTGGGGACCCGTTGGGGACAGGGACAGTGGTGGGGACCTGTTGGGGACCCGTTGGGGACAGGGACGGTGACAGGGACCTGTTGGGGACAGGGATGGTGACAGGGACCCCTTGGGGACAAAACCAGAGACCCGTTGGGGACAGGGAGGGTGACAGGGACCCGTTGGGGACAGGGACAGTGACCCACTGGGGACAGGGATGGGGAAAAAGATAGGGACCCATTGGGGACAAAACCAGACACCCACTGGGGACAGGGACAAAGATGGGGACCCGTTGGGGACAGGGACCCCTTGGGGACAAAACCAGACACCCGTTGGGGACAGGGAGAGTGACAGGGAACCCTTTGGGGACAGGGATGATGACAGGGACCCCTTGGGGACAGGGACAGGAACCTGTTGGGGACAGAGATGGTGATGGGGACCCGTTGGGGACAAAACTAGACACCCACTGGGGACAGGGACAAAGATGGGGACCTGTTGGGGACAAAACCAGAGACCCGTTGGGGACAGGGATGGGGACAGGGACAAAGATGGGGACCCTTTGGGGACAGGGACCCCTTGGGGACAAAACCAGAGACCCGTTGGGGACAGGGACAGTGGTGGGGACCCCTTGGGGACAAAACCAGAGACCCGTTGGGGACAGGGATGGTGACAGGGACCTGTTGGGGACAGGGACAGTGGTGGGGACCTTTTGGGGACCCATTGGGGACAGGGAGGGTGACAGGGACCCGTTGGGGACAGGGAGGGTGACAGAGACCCCTTGGGGACAGGGACAGTGGTGGGGACCTGTTGGGGACCCGTTGGGGACAGGGATGGGGACAGGGAACCCTTGGGGACAGGGACAATGATGGGGACCTGTTGGGGACAGGGAGGGTGACGGGGACCCGTTGGGGACAGGGACCTCTTGGGGACACAACCAGAGACCCGTTGGGGACAGGGACAGGGACCCACTGGGGACCTGTTGGGGACAGGGACAAAGATGGGGACAGGGAGGGTGACAGGGAGCCCTTGGGGACAGGGACAGTGGTGGGGACCTCTTGGGGACAAAACCAGAGACCCGTTGGGGACAGGGAGGGTGACAGGGACCCGTTGGGGACAGGGACATTGGTGGGGACCCGTTGGGGACAGAGATGATGACAGGGGCCCATTGGGGACAGGGACAGTGGTGGGGACCTGTTGGGGACAGGGATGGGGACAGGGACCCCTTGGGGACAAAACCAGAGACCCGTTGGGGACAGGGACAGTGGTGGGGACCCCTTGGGGACAAAACCAGAGACCCGTTGGGGACAGGGATGGTGACAGGGACCTGTTGGGGACAGGGACAGTGGTGGGGACCTTTTGGGGACCCATTGGGGACAGGGAGGGTGACAGGGACCCGTTGGGGACAGGGAGGGTGACAGAGACCCCTTGGGGACAGGGACAGTGGTGGGGACCTGTTGGGGACCCGTTGGGGACAGGGATGGGGACAGGGAACCCTTGGGGACAGGGACAATGATGGGGACCTGTTGGGGACAGGGAGGGTGACGGGGACCCGTTGGGGACAGGGACCTCTTGGGGACACAACCAGAGACCCGTTGGGGACAGGGACAGGGACCCACTGGGGACCTGTTGGGGACAGGGACAAAGATGGGGACAGGGAGGGTGACAGGGAGCCCTTGGGGACAGGGACAGTGGTGGGGACCTTTTGGGGACCTGTTGGGGACCCGTTGGGGACAGGGAGGGTGACAGGGACCCCTTGGGGACAGGGATGGGGACAGGGACCCGTTGGGGACAGGGACACTGGTGGGGACCTGTTGGGGACCCCTTGGGGACAGGGATGGTGACAGGGACCCCTTGGGGACAGGGACACTGGTGGGGACCTGTTGGGGACCCGTTGGGGACAGGGATGGGGACAGGGACCCCTTGGGGACAAAGCCAGACACCCGTTGGGGACAGGGACCCGTTGGGGACAAAACCAGAGACCCGTTGGGGACAGATGATGACAGGGACCCCTTGGGGACAAAACCAGAGACCCGTTGGGGACAGGGACAGTGGTGGGGACCCCTTGGCTTTCCCCAGGTGACAGGGATGTCCCCAAGGTCCCTTCAGGGTCCCCAAAGTCCTTGAAGGGTCCCCAAGGTCCTTTAAGGGTCCCCAAGGTGCCCCAAAAGGGTTGGGGATGTCCCCAAGGTTTTGGGGTGGCCCCAGGGTTGGGGGTGACACGGGGGTGGCCCCTGACTCTGGGTGTCCCCAACTTTCCCCAGGTGACAGGGATGTCCCCAAGGTCCCTTCAGGGTCCCCAAGGTCCTTTAAGGGTCCCCAAGGTGCCCCAAAAGGGTTGGGGACGTCCCCAAGGTTTTGGGGTGGCCCCTGGGGGTGGGGTCTTGGCTCTGGGTGTCACCATCCCCCACCCCCCCCCTCCAGGGGTGTCCCCAGGGTTGGGGGTGACACGGGGGTGGCCCCTGACTCTGGGTGTCCCCAACGGCTCCCAGTGTCCCCCACCTTGTCATGGGGGAGGGGTTGGGTGGGGGTTTTTGGGGACATCCTTCAGCTCCGGGGTGTCCCCTCCCGGCTCCGGGGGGTGTCCCCTGGCCAACGTGTCCCCACGGGGCTGTCACCCGCTGTGGTGTGTCCCCAGGGTTGTCCCCTGGCCTTACACTGTCCCCTGTCCCTGGTGGGTGTCCCCAGGGCTGTCCCCTGTCCCCACGCTGTCCCTGGTGTCCCCCCAGGATTGTCCCCTCTCCCCATGCTGTCCCCCTCATCTGTCCCATGTCCCTGGCGTCCCCCAAGGCTGTCCCCAGAGCCCCCCACAGTTGTCCCCTGTCCCTGGTGTCCCCTTCATCTCTTCCCTGTCCCCATGTTGTCCCTGGTGTCCCCTTCATCTGTCCCCTGTCCCTGGTGTCCCCCCAGATCTGTCCCCTGTCCCCATGCTGTCCCTGGTGTCCCCTTCATCTGTCCCCTGTCCCTGATGTCCCCCCAGATCTGTCCCCTGTCCCTGGCGTCCCCCAAGGCTGTCCCCAGAGCCCCCCACAGTTGTCCCCTGTCCCTGGTGTCCCCTTCATCTCTTCCCTGTCCCCATGTTGTCCCTGGTGTCCCCTTCATCTGTCCCCTGTCCCTGGTGTTCCCCAAGGCTGTCCCTGGTGTCCCCCCAGATCTGTCCCCTGTCCCCATGCTCTCCCTGGTGTCCCCCCAGATCTGTCCCCTGTCCCTGATGTCCCCTTCATCTCTTCCCTGTCCCCATGTTGTCCCTGGTGTCCCCCTCATCTGTCCCCTGTCCCCATGCTGTCCCTGGTGTCCCCCTCATCTGTCCCCTGTCCCTGGTGTCCCCCAAGGCTGTCCCTATAGCCCCCCAGATCTGTCCCCATGCTGTCCCTGATGTCCCCCCAGATCTGTCCCCTGTCCTTGGCGTCCCCCAAGGCTGTCCCTGGTGTCCCCCCACATCTGTCCCCTGTCCCTGGTGTCCCCCCAG
>NW_015091159.1:51183-53299 GCF_001431845.1 Calidris pugnax
CCCTACCATCCGCGTGAGTCTCCCAGTATAAACCAGTATAAACCAGTAGAAACCAGTAACCGCCTGGGACCCCCCTGAACCCCTCCCATGGCCCTCCCAGTGCTCCCAGTATCCCCCTGATGCTCCCCAGTGTCCCCATCCCCTGGAAGCTCATCCCCTGCCCCAACAAAACCTACTCCACCATCTGCGTGAGTCTCCCAGTATAAACCAGTATAAACCAGTAGCCGCCTGGGACCCCCCTCAACCCCTCCCATGGCCCTCCCAGTGCTCCCAGTATCCCCCCGGTGTCCCCATCCCCGGGGAGCACAGCACCGACACCACCAAGACCCACCCTACCATCCGCGTGAGTCTCCCAGTATAAACCAGTATAAACCAGTAGAAACCAGTAACCGCCTGGGACCCCCCTGAACCCCTCCCATGGCCCTCCCAGTGCTCCCAGTATCCCCCTGATGCTCCCCAGTGTCCCCATCCCCTGGAAGCTCATCCCCTGCCCCAACAAAACCTACTCCACCATCTGCGTGAGTCTCCCAGTATAAACCAGTATAAACCAGTAGCCGCCTGGGACCCCCCTCAACCCCTCCCATGGCCCTCCCAGTGCTCCCAGTATCCCCCTGATGCTCCCCAGTGTCCTCATCCCCAGAGAGCTCATCCCCCTCCCCACCAAAATCCACCTTACCATTTTGTGACTCTCCCAGTATACCCCAGTATACCCCAGTATAAACCAGTATAAACCAGTAGCCATCTGTGACAGCCCTGAACCCTTTCCATGGCCCTCCCAGTGCTCCCAGTATCCCCCCGTTGTCCCCATCCCCAGGGAGCTCATCCCCCACCCCACCAAAACCCCCTCCCACCATCCTCTTGAGCCTCCCAGTCCAACCCAGTCCAAACCAGTCCAAACCAGTATGTTTTCTCCCCTGCAGGTGAACAACTACCAGGGCCCGGCGCGGGTGCGGGTGTCGCTGGTGACCAAGGAGCCCCCCCATCGTGGTGTGTCCCCAGGGTTGTCCCCTGGCCTTACACTGTCCCCTGTCCCTGGTGGGTGTCCCCAGGGCTGTCCCCTGTCCCCACGCTGTCCCTGGTGTCCCCCCAGGATTGTCCCCTCTCCCCATGCTGTCCCCCTCATCTGTCCCATGTCCCTGGCGTCCCCCAAGGCTGTCCCCAGAGCCCCCCACAGTTGTCCCCTGTCCCTGGTGTCCCCTTCATCTCTTCCCTGTCCCCATGTTGTCCCTGGTGTCCCCTTCATCTGTCCCCTGTCCCTGGTATCCCCCTCCCCACCAAAATCCACCTTACCATTTTGTGACTCTCCCAGTATACCCCAGTATACCCCAGTATAAACCAGTATAAACCAGTAGCCATCTGTGACAGCCCTGAACCCTTTCCATGGCCCTCCCAGTGCTCCCAGTATCCCCCCGCTGTCCCCCATCCCCAGAGAGCTCATCCCCCACCCCAACAAAACACACCTCACCATCCGTGTGAGTCTCCCAGTATACTCCAGTATAAACCAGTATAAACCAGTATAAACCAGTAACCGCCTGGGACCCTTCTCAACCCCTCCCATGGCCCTCCCAGTGCTCTCCAGTGTCCCCATCCCCAGGGAACTCATCCCCCACCCCACCAAAACCCCCTCCCACCATCCTCTTGAGCCTCCCAGTCCAACCCAGTCCAAACCAGTCCAAACCAGTATGTTTTCTCCCCTGCAGGTGAACAACTACCAGGGCCCGGCGCGGGTGCGGGTGTCGCTGGTGACCAAGGAGCCCCCCCATCGCCCCCACCCCCACGAGCTGGTGGGCAAGGACTGTCGGGACGGGTACTACGAGGCCGACCTGCCCCCCGAGCGCAGCATCCACAGGTGCCCCCCCAAATCTGTGGGGTGACCCCCCCAATATGTGGGGTGACCCCCCCCAGATATATGGGGTGACCCCCCCCAGGACGCCTGGGTCACCCCAAATATATGGGGTGCCCCCCCAGACTCTTGGGTCCCCCCAGTATATGGGGTGCCCCCCCAAAATGCCCGGGCACCCCCAAATATGTGGGGTGACCCCCCCAAGTGTGTGGGTTACCCCAAATATATGGGGTGCCCCCCCCAATGCCTGGGCACCCCCACATATATAGGGTG
>NW_015091159.1:57486-59484 GCF_001431845.1 Calidris pugnax
CTCCCAGTAGCCCCCCGCTGTCCCCCATCCCCAGAGAGCTCATCCCCCACCCCAACAAAACACACCTCACCATCCGTGTGAGTCTCCCAGTATACTCCAGTATAAACCAGTATAAACCAGTATAAACCAGTAACCGCCTGGGACCCGTACCAGTGCCTCCCAGTACACTCCAGTGCTCCCAGTATGGGATACCAGTGCCTCCCAGTATGGGTTTGAGCTGCCAGTATGGGCTCCCAGTGCCTCCCAGTATCCCCCAGTGCCTCCCAGTATGAGTCTGAGCTCCCAGTATAGGCTCCCAGTACACCCCAGTGCTCCCAGTATGACTCTGACCCCCCAATCTGGGCTCCCAGTGCCTCCCAGTACACCCCAGAACATGCAGGACAGACCCACAGGGCTTCTGTATCATATGACGAGCAAGTTTTTTACATCTTACGGGGGTGCTAATGGTTGTTTTAGCTCTTTTAGTCCTGTTGACTAAATATGTCCTTCATAAAGAAAAATCAACTCCTCGTGAACTTGTAGGTGAGTTCCCAGATGCCCATGAACTTGTAGTCAAGCCTTGGGGAAGGGTAAGAATTCAAAATTCCTGCTTCTGATTCACTGTATATCATTATGGAAGATAAGTAACATTGATGCAACTTGATACCTAATTAGGAAAATGAGCATAATCATACTTAATTACCGTGCCTGTTTCATAGGGGAGTATGAAGATAAATTAGGTAGAAGAGCTTGAAATATAAAAAGCTTTGTAAGTGGATAATATCATCCACTTGTTCAGTATGTTGACCTCAACTGATAATGAAGAAGCTGCAACAAATAAAAGTATGAGAAAGGTTTGTGTTAAGTAATGATTTTTCTACTATAATGGGCCTTTAACGTATCTACATCAGAGCCTTCTCAAATTGTGAGAAAAGAATCTGTGGTAACAACTCAGAAAATGGCATCAAAAGAGAAAAAAAGCAAAAACCTGAAAATTACATGAAATTCCTTTCTTAGTAACGATTTACAATTCTATTGGCAGTGTGACATAAATAGTTTTCAACAGCAAGGACAGGGATGACTGTTGACCATAATATTAAGACTCTTGGGTCCCCCCAATATATGGGGTGCCCCCCCGAAATGCCTGGGCACCCCAAATATATAGGGTGACCCCCCCAAATATATGGGGTGACCCCCACCCGGACACCTGGGTCACCCCAAATATATGGGGTGCCCCCCCCAGACTCTTGGGTCCCCCCAATATATGGGGTGCCCCCCTAAAATGCCTGGGTCACCCCAAATCTGTGGGGTGACCCCCCCAATATGTGGGGTGACCCCCCCCAGATATATGGGGTGACCTCCCCCAGGACGCCTGGGCACCCCCAAATATATGGGGTGCCCCCCCAGACTCTTGGGTCCCCCCAATATATGGGGTGACCCCCCCCAAGACGCCTGGGCACCCCCAAATATGTGGGGTGACCCCCCCAAGTGTGTGGGTTACCCCAAATATATGGGGTGCCCCCCCAAATGCCTGGGCACCCCCAAATATATAGGGTGACCCCCCCAAATATATGGGGTGACCCCCCCCAAGGATGCCTGGGCACCCCCAAATATATAGGGTGACCCCCCCAAATATATGGGGTGACCTCCCCCAGGACGCCTGGGCACCCCCAAATATATGGGGTGACCCCCCCAGACTCTTGGGTCCCCCCAATATATGGGGTGCCCCCCCGAAATGCCTGGGTCACCCCAAATATGTGGGGGGGCACCCTATATATTTGGGGTGACCCCCCCAAGACACCTGGGCACCCCCAAATATATAGGGTGACCCCCCCCAAATATATGGGGTGACCCCCACCCGGACACCTGGGTCACCCCAAATATATGGGGTGCCCCCCCCAGATATATGGGGTGCCCCCCCAAGACACCTGGGTCACCCCAAATATGTGGGGTGACCCCCCCAGATATATGGGGTGACCCCCCCCAGGACGCCTGGGTCACCCCAAATATATGGGGTCC
>NW_015091159.1:63221-64011 GCF_001431845.1 Calidris pugnax
CCCCCAAGACACCTGGGCACCCCCAAATATGTGGGGTGACCCCCCCAAGTGTGTGGGTTACCCCAAATATATGGGGTGCCCCCCCAAATGCCTGGGCACCCCCAAATATATAGGGTGACCCCACCAAATATGTGGGGTGACCCCCACCCGGACACCTGGGCACCCCTAAATATGTGGGGTGACCCCCCCAATATGTGGGGTGACCCCCCCCAGATATATGGGGTGACCCCCCCCAGGACGCCTGGGTCACCCCAAATATATGGGGTGCCCCCCCAGACTCTTGGGGCCCCCCAATATATGGGGTGACCCCCCCCAAGACGCCTGGGCACCCCCAAATATGTGGGGTGACCCCCCCCAGATATATGGGGTGACCTCCCCCAAGACACCTGGGCACCCCCAAATATGTGGGGTGCCCCCCCCAGACTCTTGGGTGCCCCCAATATATGGGGTGCCCCCCCGAAATGCCTGGGTCACCCCAAATATGTGGGGGGGCACTCTATATATTTGGGGTGACCCCCCCAAGACACCTGGGCACCCCCCAAATATGTGGGGTGACCCCCCCAAGTGTGTGGGTTACCCCAAATATATGGGGTGCCCCCCAAAATGCCTGGGCACCCCCAAATATATAGGGTGACCCCCCCCAAATATATGGGGTGACCCCCACCCGGACACCTGGGTCACCCCAAATATATGGGGTGCCCCCCCCAGATATATGGGGTGCCCCCCCAAGACACCTGGGTCACCCCAAATATGTGGGGTGACCCCCCCAGATATATGGGGTGACCCCCCC
>NW_015091160.1:0-4512 GCF_001431845.1 Calidris pugnax
AAGGTCCTCCAGAAGCTCTCAGGTGGGGAGAAGATCCTAAGGTGGGGAAGAAGGTCCTCCAGATGTTCTCAGGTGAGGAAAAATGTCCTAAGGTGGGGAAGAAGGTCCTCCAGAAGGTCTTAGATGGGGAAGAAGGCCCTCCAGAAGCTCTCAGATGGAAAGAAGGTCCTCCAGAAGCTCTTAGATGGGAAGAAGGTCCTCCAGAAGCTCTTAGATGGAGGGAAGAAGGTCCTAAGGTGGGGAAGAAGGTCCTCCAGAAGCCCTCAGATGGGGAGAAGAAGGTTCTCCAGAAGCTCTTAGATGGGGAAGAAGGTCCTAAGGTGGGAAGAAGCTTCTCCAGAAGCTCTTAGATGGGGAAGAAGAAGGTCCTCCAGAAGCTCTCAGGTCGGGAGAAGGTCCTAAGGTTGAGGGAAGAAGGCTCTCCAGAAGCTCTTAGATGGGGAAGAAGGTCCTCCAGATGTTCTCACGTGGGTGGGTGGGGAAGAAGAAGGTCCTCCAGAAGCTCTCAGGTGGGGAGAAGATCCTAAGGTGGGGAAGAAGGTCCTCCAGATGTTCTCAGGTGAGGAAAAATGTCCTAAGGTGGGGAAGAAGGTCCTCCAGAAGGTCTTAGATGGGGAAGAAGGCCCTCCAGAAGCTCTCAGATGGAAAGAAGGTCCTCCAGAAGCTCTTAGATGGGAAGAAGGTCCTCCAGAAGCTCTTAGATGGAGGGAAGAAGGTCCTAAG
Organism: Calidris pugnax; assembly: GCF_001431845.1. Lineage (NCBI taxonomy): Eukaryota > Metazoa > Chordata > Aves > Charadriiformes > Scolopacidae > Calidris > Calidris pugnax. The sequence goes on from NW_015091160.1 coordinate 724, forward strand.
GTGGGGAAGAAGGTCCTCCAGAAGCCCTCAGATGGGGAGAAGAAGGTTCTCCAGAAGCTCTTAGATGGGGAAGAAGGTCCTAAGGTGGGAAGAAGCTTCTCCAGAAGCTCTTAGATGGGGAAGAAGAAGGTCCTCCAGAAGCTCTCAGGTCGGGAGAAGGTCCTAAGGTTGAGGGAAGAAGGCTCTCCAGAAGCTCTTAGATGGGGAAGAAGGTCCTCCAGATGTTCTCACGTGGGTGGAAGGTCCTCCAGCAAGTTCTCAGGTGAGGAGAAGAAGGTTCTCCAGAAGGTCTCAGGTGGGGAGAAGGTCCTAAGGTGGGGAAGAAGGTCCTCCAGAAGCCCTCAGGTGAGGAGAAGAAGGTCCTAAGGTGGGGAAGAAGGTTCTCCAGAAGCTCTCAGGTGGGGAAGAAGGTCCTAAGGTGGGAAGAAGGTCCTCCAGATGTTCTCAGATGGGGAAGAAGGTCCTCCAGAAGCCCTCAGCTGAGGAGCAGAAGGTCCTCCAGATGCCCTCAAGGGCAAATCTTGATGTAGGTGACGGTGGAGCAGACGGAGAAGAGGGGGAAGACCTTCTCCTGGAAGGCCACGTGGAAGGTGAAGATGTGCTTCATCCTCTCGGCGTCGTAGAAGGAGACCTCCTCCCCTTCGTAGTCCAGGTAGACCCTCACCTTCCTCAACTTCTCCTCCAGACACAACGGCGTCCGTTGGGGGGAGGTGACCGCCCAATAACGTCCTCCGTTTTGTTGGACGGCCCAGATGCCTTCTTCTGGGGAGAACTGGGTGAGACCTTTTCTTCTGACCGACTCCTTGGCCACCCCGAAGGCCCAACCATCTGATGGTCCCACCTCCACCTCCCAGTAGTGACGTCCCGATTGGAACCCGGTGGTGGCCAAGACCCTGGAGTTGGTGTCGAACCTCTTGGGGTTGTCGGGGAGGTCCTGCTTCCGACATCCCATCCTCACGCTCTTCAGGTCGGAGGAGAGGATGAGGAAAGAAGGTCCTCCAGAAGATCTTAGATGGGAAAGAAGGTCCTCCAGAAGCTCTTAAATGGGGAGAAGAAGGTCCTCCAGAAGCCCTCAGATGGGGAGAAGAAGGTTCTCCAGAAGCTCTTAGATGGGGAAGAAGGTCCTAAGGTGGGAAGAAGGTTCTCCAGAAGTTCTCAGGTGGGGAAGAAGGTCCTAAGGTGGGAAGAAGGTTCTCCAGATCGGGAGAAGGTCCTAAGGTTGAGGGAAGAAGGTTCTCCAGAAGCTCTTAGATGGGGAAGAAGGTCCTCCAGAAGCTCTTAGATGGGGAAGAAGGTCCTCCAGAAGCTCTTAGATGGGGAAGAAGGTCCTCCAGAAGCTCTTAGATGGGGAAGAAGGTCCTCCAGAAGCTCTTAGATGGGGAAGAAGGTCCTCCAGAAGCTCTTAGATGGGGAAGAAGGTCCTCCAGAAGCTCTTAGATGGGGAAGAAGGTCCTCCAGAAGCTCTTAGATGGGGAAGAAGGTCCTCCAGAAGCTCTTAGATGGGGAAGAAGGTCCTCCAGAAGCTCTTAGATGGGGAAGAAGGTCCTCCAGAAGCTCTTAGATGGGGAAGAAGGTCCTCCAGAAGCTCTTAGATGGGGAAGAAGGTCCTCCAGAAGCTCTTAGATGGGGAAGAAGGTCCTCCAGAAGCTCTTAGATGGGGAAGAAGGTCCTCCAGAAGCTCTTAGATGGGGAAGAAGGTCCTCCAGAAGCTCTTAGATGGGGAAGAAGGTCCTCCAGAAGCTCTTAGATGGGGAAGAAGGTCCTCCAGAAGCTCTTAGATGGGGAAGAAGGTCCTCCAGAAGCTCTTAGATGGGGAAGAAGGTCCTCCAGAAGCTCTTAGATGGGGAAGAAGGTCCTCCAGAAGCTCTTAGATGGGGAAGAAGGTCCTCCAGAAGCTCTCAGGTCGGGAGAAGGTCCTAAGGTTGAGGGAAGAAGGTTCTCCAGAAGCTCTCAGGTGGGGAAGAAGGTCCTAAGGTGGGGAGAAGGTCCTCCAGATCTTCTCAGGTGAGGAGCAGAAGGTCCTCCAGATGCCCTCAAGGGCAGATCTTGATGTAGGTGACGGTGGAGCAGACGGAGAAGAGGGGGAAGACCTTCTCCTGGAAGGCCACGTGGAAGGTGAAGATGTGCTTCATCCTCTCGGCGTCGTAGAAGGAGACCTCCTCCCCTTCGTAGTCCAGGTAGACCCTCACCTTCCTCAACTTCTCCTCCAGACACAACGGCGTCCGTTGGGGGGAGGTGACCGCCCAATAACGTCCTCCGTTTTGTTGGACGGCCCAGATGCCTTCTTCTGGGGAGAACTGGGTGAGACCTTTTCTTCTGACCGACTCCTTGGCCACCCCGAAGGCCCAACCATCTGATGGTCCCACCTCCACCTCCCAGTAGTGACGTCCCGATTGGAACCCGGTGGTGGCCAAGACCCTGGAGTTGGTGTCGAACCTCTTGGGGTTGTCGGGGAGGTCCTGCTTCCGACATCCCATCCTCACGCTCTTCAGGTCGGAGGAGAGGATGAGGAGGTGATTGGCCGACTCCGGGTCCAAGGTGAGGTCTTCTGCGGTGGTGACACCAAAAAAAAAAACAAGGAAGTTGGAAGAATTTTGAAGGTCCAAACTCTTGAGGGACACGTGGTTATGGGTTCCTCAAGCCCATCCTGACCTCCCTCACGCCTCCCCCAACCTCTCGTGGTGAGGAAAGGGGGGTTCTTTGAAGTTCTGGAGATGCCTCCTCCTAGAAGACCATCAACTAAAAGACCACCACCCTAGAAGACCACCATCTAGAAGACCACCACCTTGGAAGACCACCACCTTGGAAGCCCACCATCTAGAAGACCATCACCCAAAAGACCACCACCTTGGAAGACCATGACCCCAAAAGACCACAACCTTGGAAGCCCACCACCTTGGAAGCCCACCACCCTAGAAGACCACCACCACCCTAGAAGACTACAAGCCTAGAGGTCCACCACCCTAGAAGACCATCACCTTGGAAGACCACCACCCAAAAGACCACCACCCAAAAGGCCACCACCTTGGAAGACCACCACCCAAAAGACCATCACCCAAAAGGCCACCACCTTGGAAGACCATAACCTGGAAGCCCACCACCCTAGAGGTCCACCATCCTAGAAGACCATCACCTTGGAAGCCCACCACCCTAGAAGACCACCACCCTAGAGGTCCATCACCTTGGAAGACCATCACCCTAGAGGCCCACCACCCTAGAAGACGACCAACTTGGAAGACCACCACCCTGGAAGACCACCACCCAAAAGACCACCACCATGGAGGCCCACCACCCTAAAAGACCACCACCTTGGAAGACCATGACCCCAAAAGACCACAACCTTGGAAGCCCACCACCCTAGAAGACCACCACCTTGGAAACCCACCACCCAAAAGACCACCACCCTAGAAGCCCACCACCCAAAAGACCACCACCTTGGAAGCCCACCACCCTAGAGGTCCACCACCCTAGAAGACCACCACCCAAAAGACCACAATCTAGAAGACCACCACCCTAGAGGTCCACCACCCTAGAAGACCACCATCTAGAAGGTCACCACCCTAGAAGACCACCACCCTAAAAGACCATCACCTTGGAAGCCCACCACCATGGAAGCCCACCACCCTAGAAGACCATCACCCTAGAAGACCACCATCTAGAAGACCACCACTGTAGAAGACCATCACCCAAAAGACCACCACCTTGGAAGCCCACCACCCTAGAAGCCCACCACCCTAAAAGACCATCACCCTAGAAGACCATCACCTTGGAAGCCCACCCCCCAAGACC
>NW_015091160.1:7062-7780 GCF_001431845.1 Calidris pugnax
CTTGGAAGCCCACCACCCAAAAGACCACCACCGTGGAAGCCCACCACCCTAGAAGACCATCACCTTGGAAGACCACCTTGGAAGACCACCACCCTAGAGGTCCACCACCCTAGAAGACCACCATCTAGAAGGTCACCACCCTAGAAGACCACCACCCTAAAAGACCATCACCTTGGAAGCCCACCACCATGGAAGCCCACCACCCTAGAAGACCATCACCCTAGAAGACCACCATCTAGAAGACCACCACTGTAGAAGACCACCACCCAAAAGACCACCACATTGGAAGACCACCACCCGAGAAGCCCACCACCCTGGAAGACCACCATCCTAGAGGTCCACCACCCTAGAAGACCACAAGCCTAGATGTCCACCATCTTGGAAGACCACCGTCTTGGAAGCCCACCACCTTGAAGGTCAATTTTCCCCCAAATTTCAACAATTTTCCCCAGAATTTCAACAATTTCCCCCCAAATTTCAACAATTTCCCCCCAAAATTTGCCTCCTCTTTGACTTTTTTCCTCTTTGACTTTATTAAAGCCTAAAACGGGGCGGAAAAGACCCAATTTTGAGCCGTCAGAAAAATCCAAAAAGATCCAAAAACGGTAGAGAGAAAAGAAATTCTAAAAAAATTTTAAAAATATGGTTTAAAAATTTTTAAAAAATTTTAAATATAGAAATTTAGAGCGTCTTTTTTTTTTATTTTATTTTGTGATTT
>NW_015091160.1:10633-14751 GCF_001431845.1 Calidris pugnax
CCCAAGGAGGTTGGAAGGACCTTCTTAGGGTGGTGGAACCCCAAAAAGTGCTTCTACTCCAGGAGAAGTCCTTCAATTGAGGATTTTGGAGGTCCATCATCTCAACCCACGTCCCTGAGGCCACCCAAGGAGGTTGGAAGGACCTTCTTAGGGTGGTGGACCCCCCAAAGTGCTCCAACTCCAGGAGAAGTCCTTCCATTGAGGTTGGAGGTGGCTTTTGGAGGTCCATCATCTCAACCCACGTCTCCGAGGCCACCCAAGGAGGTTGGAAGGACCTTCTTAGGGTGGTGGACCCCCCCAAAAGTGCTCCTACTCCAGGTCAAGTCCTTCAGTTGAGGTTGAAGGTGGCTTTTGGTGGTCCATCATCTCAACCCACGTCTCTGAGGCCACCCAAGGAGGTTGGAAGGACCTTCTTAGGGTGGTGGACCCTCCAAAAGTGCTCCAACACCAGGTCAAGTCCTTCGATTGAGGTTGGAGGTGGCTTTTGGAGGTCCATCATCTCAACCCAAGGCTCCAAGGTGGCCCAAGGAGGTTGGAAGGACCTTCTTAGGGTGGTGGACCCCCAAAAGTGCTCCTACTCCAGGTCAAGTCCTTCAGTTGAGGATTTTGGAGGTCCATCATCTCAACCCAAGGCTCCAAGGTGGCCCAAGGAGGTTGGGAGGACCTTCTGAAGGTGGTGGACCCCCAAAAAGTGCTTCTACTCCAGGAGAAGTCCTTCGATTGAGGTTGGAGGTGGCTTTTGGAGGTCCATCATCTCAACCCACGTCTCCAAGGTTGCCCAAGGAGGTTGGGAGGACCTTCTTAGGGTGGTGGACCCCCAAAAGTGCTTCTACTCCAGGAGAAGTCCTTCAGTTGAGGATTTTCGAGGTCCATCATCTCAACCCACAGCTCCGAGGCCACCCAAGGAGGTTGGAAGGACCTTCTTAGGGTGGTGAACCCCCCAAAAGTGCTCCTACTCCAGGTGGAGTCCTTCGATTGAGGTTGGAGGTGGCTTTTGGAGGTCCATCAACTCAACCCAAGGCTCCAAGGCCACCCAAGGAGGTTGGGAGGACCTTCTTAGGGTGGTGGACCCCCCAAAAAGTGCTTCTACTCCAGGTCAAGTCCTTCAGTTGAGGTTGGAGGTGGCTTTTGGAGGTCCTTCCTCTCAACCCAAGGCTCCAAGGTCGCCCAAGGAGGTTGGGAGGACCTTCTTAGGGTGGTGGACCCCCAAAAGTGCTTCTACTCCAGGAGAAGTCCTTCAGTTGAGGATTTTGGAGGTCCATCATCTCAACCAGAGGCTCCAAGGCCACCCAAGGAGGTTGGGAGGACCTTCTTAGGGTGGTGGACCCCCAAAAGTGCTTCTACTCCAGGAGAAGTCCTTCAGTTGAGGATTTTGGAGGTCCATCATCTCAACCAGAGGCTCCAAGGCCACCCAAGGAGGTTGGGAGGACCTTCTTAGGGTGGTGGACCCCCAAAAGTGCTTCTACTCCAGGAGAAGTCCTTCAGTTGAGGATTTTGGAGGTCCATCATCTCAACCAGAGGCTCCAAGGCCACCCAAGGAGGTTGGGAGGACCTTCTTAGGGTGGTGGCCCCCCAAAAAAACCTCTCCAACATCTGACCCTCGTTGTGAAGCTCAGATGTTGACATCTGGAGGACCTTCAGGTTGCTTTGAGGATGGTCTCCGAAGGTCTCCACCATCTCAGGAGGGTCCCACCGTGGCCCACCACGAAGACGTGAGCTACGGAAGGCCACCTAAGCCCTCAAGGAAGTCCATTTTGGGGTTAAAAACGCCGTTTTTGGTGGTCCGGGACGTTCTTTACCCTCAAAAAAAGACAACCAAGAAGGTCATCGAGGGCGGTGAAGACCTTGGAGGGGCTCCAAAGATGTCCCCTCTCCTTCCACCAGGGAAAAGGACCCTGGAGATGCCAAAGGGTTAAAAAAAAAGTGGTTTGGTTGGTTTTTTGTGACGCAAAGTCCTCGTGAAAGGAGTTTTTTCACCCAAAACGGCAAATATTTACCCAGCTCTTGGGGCCGCCCGGGAGGACGTTTAACCCATGAAGGTCTGGAGGCACCAGAAGAACCTTCTCAAGAGCTTAACGAGCCTTCAATTAGAAGAAGGTCCACCTCCTGAGCTCCATCTCCATCCCCACGTCCTCACCAAGGAGGGGGTGGACACCTTGGACCTTCAAACCTCTGCCCAGGAGGGACTTTAACCCCATGAAGGTCTGAAGGCACCAGAAGAACCTTCTAATGAGCTTAACGAGCCTTCAATTAGAAGAAGGTCCACCTTCTGAGCTCCATCTCCATCCCCACGTCCTCACCAAGGAGGGGGTGGACACCCTGGACCTTCAAACCTCTGCCCAGGAGGTCTGAAGGCACCAGAAGAACCATCTCATGAGCTTAACAAGCCTTCAATTAGAAGAAGGTCCACCTCTTGAGCTCCTTCTCCATCCCCACGTCCTCACCAAGGAGGAGGTGGACACCCGGGACCTTCAAACCTCTGCCCAGGAGGGACTTTAACCCCATGAAGGTCTGAAGGCACCAGAAGATCCTTCTCAAGAGCTTAACGAGCCTTTAATTAGAAGAAGCTCCAGCTCCTGAGCTCCATCTCTATCCCCACGTCCTCACCAAGGAGGAGGTGGACCCCTGGGACCTTCAAACCTCTGCCCAGGAGGGCCTTTAACCCCATGAAGGTCTGAAGGCACCAAAAGAACCATCTCAAGGACTTAACGAGCCTTCAATTAGAAGAAGCTCCAGCTCCTGAGCTCCATCTCTATCCCCACGTCCTCACCAAGGAGGAGGTGGACCCCTGGGACCTTCAAACCTCTGCCCAGGAGGGCCTTTAACCCCATGAAGGTCTGAAGGCACCAAAAGAACCATCTCAAGGACTTAACGAGCCTTCAATTAGAAGAAGCTCCAGCTCCTGAGCTCCATCTCTATCCCCACGTCCTCACCAAGGAGGAGGTGGACCCCTGGGACCTTCAAACCTCTGCCCAGAAGGTCTGAAGGCACCAAAAGAACCATCTCAAGAGCTTAACGAGCAGCAGATCTGGGGCCACCACCTCCTGCTCCTCAACAACGCCCCCCAAAAACCCAGTTTTTCCCCCCAAAAGACCCCCACCTTCTCCAGGAACCCTTCGAAAGCCCCAACCAGGAGGGTTCAGGCTGGTCCTGAAGCAGCAGATCTGGGGCCACCACCTCCTGCTCCTCAAAAACACCCCCAAACCCCTTGTTTTTCCCCCCAAAAGACCACCACCTTCTCCAGGATCTAGAAGAAGATGGAGAAGGTTCATCAAGACTTGGAGGCCCACCTTGAGGAACTCCAACATGGGCTGTTGGGTCTTCTCCTCCAGCTCCGTGATGAGTTTGTTGAGGAGGGTGATCTCCTTGGAGAGGTCGCTGATGTTCTCGTTCTGCCTCTTGGCCATGGTCTTCTCCATCTTCTCCAGTTGCCCCAGGAGAACGTGCTCCTGGTCGAGGAGGAACTGCCTCATCTTCTCGAACTCCGAGAGGACCTTCTGCCGCTCATTCTCGATGGTTTTCTGGGGTGAAAAACCATCAAAAAAAGGTTTTTGAGGACCCACCAAGGAAGGGTGAGGAGATACCTCCTGGTGAAGGACCTCGGAGAAAAGATGGGGAGACCAAAGGATGTGGCCACCAGGAGGTGTCATCTCCACCCACCCCCACCTCCCGCCCAACGCACCAAGAGCTCCTGGGTCTTCTTGTCGTCGTTGACTTTGAACTCCAGCAGCTCCTGTCGCTCCTTCTTCAGGAAGTCCAAGCGTCCAAGGATCTTCTCCTGGAACCCCCCCCCAAAAAAGGACATAGTCCTTCTTATTTTTGGACTTTTGATGGGTCTGGTCACGTGGCTTTGGGTCGGAAGGGACCTCAAAGACCATCTACGGATGGAGGTCCAGGGACCAGGTTGCTCCAAACCTTCTCCAACCTGGTCTTGGACCATCTCCAGGGATGGGAGACACCTCCAAGCCCCATCTAAGACCCATCCAACGTGGTCCTGGACCACCTCCAAGGATGAGAGGCACCTCCAAGTCCCATCCAACCTGGTCTTGGACCATCTCCAGGGATGGGAGACACCTCCAAGCTCCATCCAACCTGGTCTTGAACCATCTCCAGGGACA
>NW_015091160.1:14761-16405 GCF_001431845.1 Calidris pugnax
CAGGAGATACTTCCAAACCCCATCTAAGACCCATCCAACCTGGTCCTGAACCATCTCCAGGGATGGGAGACACCTCCCACCAGCCCCAGGTTGCCCCAAGTCCTATCCAACGTGGCCTTGAAGCACCTCCAGGGTTGGGAGACACCTCCAAGCCCCGTCCAACCTGGTCTTGAACCATCTCCAGGGATGGGAGACACCTCCCACCAGCCCCAGGTTGCCCCAAGTCCCACCCAACCTGGTCTTAAACCATCTCCAGGGATGGGAGACACCTTCAGGCCCCATCCAACCTGGTCTTGAACCACCTCCAGGGACAGGAGATACCTCCAAGGCCCATCCAACCTGGTCTTCAACCATCTCCAGGGACAGGAGATACCTCCAAAACCCATCTTAGACCCATCCAACCTGGTCCTGGACCATCTCCAGGGATGGGAGACACCTCCCACCAGCCCCAGGTTGCCCCAAGCCCCGTCCAACCTGGTCTAGAACCATCTCCAGGGTTGGGAGACACCTCCAGGTCCCATCCAACCTGGTCTTGAACCATCTCCAAGGATTGGAGACACCTCCCACCAGACCAGGTTGCTCCAAACCTTCTCCAACCTGGTCTTCAACCATCTCCAGGGTTGGGAGACACCTCCCACCAGCCCCAGGTTGCTCCAAACCATGTCCAACCTGGTCTTGACCCACCTCCAGGGTTGGGAGACACCTCCAAGCCCCGTCCAACCTGGTCTTGAACCATCTCCTTGGATGGGAGACACCTCCCACCAGCCCCAGGTTGCTCCAAACCACGTCCAACCTGGTCCTGAACCATCTCCAGGGACAGGAGATACCTCCAAACCCCATCTAAGACCCATCCAACCTGGTCCTGAACCACCTCCAGGGTTGGAAGACACCTCCAAGCCCCATCCAACCTGGTCCTGAACCATCTCCAGGGACAGGAGATACCTCCAAGCCCCATCTAAGACCCATCCAACGTGGTCCTGAACCATCTCCAGGGTTGGGAGACACCTCCAAGCTCCATCCAACCTGGTCTTGAACCATCTCCAAGGATGGCAGACATCTTCTACTAGACCCAGGTTGCTCCAAGCCCCATCCAACCTGGTCTTGAACCATCTCCAGGGTTGGGAGACACCTCCCACCAGCCCCAGGTTGCCCCAACCCTCCCTTGAACCATCTCCGGAGATGACTTCTCCACATCTGGAGGGGGGTTCCCCTAGATCTTGGGAGAGCACCAAGGTTGGGGGGCAGGTGGGAAAGGCAGGTGGCATCTCGGGGGGCTTCGGCGAGGAGAAATAGGTGGGTGGGATGGATGGATGGTGGGATGATGGGATGGATGGTGGGATGGATGGATGGATGGTGGGATGGATGGATGGATGGATGGATGGATGACCATCTCCAGGGATGGGAGACACCTCCCACCAACCCTAGGTTGCTCCAAACCTTCTCCAACCTGGTCTTCAACCCCCTCCAGGGACGGGAGACACCTCCCACCAGCCCCAGGTTGCCCCAACCCTCCCTTGAACCATCTCCGGAGATGACTTCTCCACATCTGGAGGGGGGTTCCCCTAGATCTTGGGAGAGCACCAAGGTTGGGGGGCAGGTGGGAAAGGCAGGTGGCATCTCGGGGGGCTTCGGCGAGGTGAAATA
>NW_015091161.1:0-577 GCF_001431845.1 Calidris pugnax
GTTGGTGGCCCCAGAGCTGGAGGCAGCAGCACTTCAGGGGGGTCTCCCCAGAGGGACAGAAACCCCCTCTCCCTGCTGGCCACGCTGCTGGGGATGCAGCCCGGGGCGTGGGGGATTTCTGCGGTGGGGGCACACGTTGCCAGCTCGTTTTGAGCTTCTCATCCCCCAAGGCCTTCTCCTCAGGGCTGCTCTCCAGCCACTCTCTGCCCAGCCTCCGTCTGTGCTCGGGGCTGCCCCCACGTTTGGCCTCGTTGAACCTGAGGAGGTTGGCTCCTCTCCAGCCCGTCCAGGTCCCCCTGCCTGTCATCCCTGCCCTCCAGCCGCTGCACCCGGGGCTCCTGCACAAACGGCTGCTGAAGATCTCCCGGCTGCAGCCGAGGACGAGGCGGGGCGGCCGGGACCGGGACCGGCGAGAACAGGCCACGGCCCCGTGGGGAGCGGAGGGCCCCGCGGTCCGGTCCGGTCCGGTCCGGTCCGCTCCGCTGCGCTCCGCCCCGCCTGCCGCCGCAGCTCGGGGCACCGCCACCCGGCGCTGCCGGTGCCCGGCCCCGGGCCCTTCCCGTGGGGGAAGCGCGGC